>NC_137042.1:15686886-15689386 GCF_032717465.1 Coenobita brevimanus
ACCATCAGCGATGTCCTCAACGTCTGTAGTGTTGATGCAAATCCTTTGCGTTAGGTGAACCTCTATTCATTACCTTGAGAACCAATATAAAGGCAGTACAAAAATGTGTATCCAGTACTGAGGACCTTTATCAATGCCACAGGTGTTGACGACATCACTGATATGGTGCCAGACTTGGTGAAATGGAGTATAGTCATCCAGTCATACTGGCATCGTTAGAGCTCATGGTAAAATGATTCGGGAACGTCGCTTCTTTGCTTGGGAATAGATGAGACAGTTCGGTTAATCAGACCACAAAATCGTGAGAAAAGCTGTTTTGACATTACACCAACCTACACCTAACCAGCTTAAGCCTAACCTAACGTTAATCTACCATAATACCTTATTTTGTTTATTTTGTTTGGGGGATGACGAAGGTGCGACAATGCCGAGTCTTTTCTCGAGGCATTCGATCCGACATTGCCAATATGACTAAATTACCAAGTATACCAGAAAAAAAACAAAAACAAGCGATACTACGCTGTTGCAACCCTCCATCTGACCAAGTACATATCCCCCATCTCCCTGCACACCTAGCCATGCACATAATGGCCCTCACCCCCCCCCAATCTTTTCTTTTAAAGGTTGGCATAAGGTGAATGCCTTGAGGACACATATCCTGGGCCCTTCAGATTCCTTGCACAGGTCACATTGAAATCTCTGGATTAAAAAAAAAAAAAAAAACTTAAGACACAACATTCTACCTATCAAAAAGCACCAGTTCATTATAAGACACGTAACTATGTGAAATTTCATGACTATGTAGTGAATATTTTCTGAATTCTGGCTCGGAAACAAAATCTCTATGCCTGGCCAGCCGCCCTGCCGCCAAACTCTACGGACGGATACCAATGGGCCAGTGCACTGAGTGGTCCTGACATCTGGTGGGAGTCTGTGAACTCCTAGATGCAGCAGTTGCGTGTGTGACGGTTATAGCTACCAATATTTGATGTTATTCTGCCCAAAGCCAGCTAAAAGTGAGTGTTGTTACGTTGAACATCAGGTGTAAACCAACAAACTAAGGGTTCTGCAATATTCATGGACTTATAAAGAAGATCGGTTGGGAAGAAATTAGTATTCAAACATATGTTCTACTCCTCCGTATCAGGTGATTTCTAGGGATGTATTAAAGAGGGTTTATGTGGAAATATTGCCTTCATGCGTGTATAAAAACAGTTAATAATTCGAATAAGGGTAATAGGGTTTCTATTTCTTAAAAAAACAATGATAAAAGATATGGATAAATTCGTCATGCGACATTTCCACTTGGTACTCGGCTCTTCCACACGTACGATTGTAAACAAACAGGAGACTGGCGAGGTGCGTCGGTGATGGGATGACTTGGTTCCGTGACATTGACAATAAGAACAGTTAGCAAAATGACAAACTTTGTTTGCGCTGTGGCTGACTGCAAATCAAATTCAACTTTCAACACAGACCAGCACCCATTCATGAAACACGTGGTAAAGATGGGCCAGGTTTCCATCAAAGATGGACGCCAAACGTCTCGTGAAGTAACAGGAGACGCCATGTAGAAGAGGTGATGAGTGGAGAGCAACCAGGAAAACATGTCGTACATTGCCCCGGCAGCAAATTTTAAAATATGGCAAAATTTGTGCATGAAAGCATTTCTTCATATGTTTACCATGTTATAGTCTTACACCAATTATATGGGATGTTTACTGAATAGTAAATTGTATGTAGAAGTTAATTCCATGGAGATGATGATTTTTGTTTTACGATTTTTTTTTTTCTAATTCCACTTACACACTAATAACATGATTGTCAAAGGCATTTGAAAAATTTTGTGATTTGAGGAAACTACATGAAAGTGCATAAAAAATTTATCTTTGAAACCCTCAAAACGATTTTATGGGAGAAGTTCACAGACTCCCACCAGATGGCAGGACCACTCAGTGCACTGGCCTATTGATCCCAGTGATAACAATACCTTCCTCTGACCTTGTCTGGTGGAGGGTAAAAACTGCGCACCGGACTCCTACGCTTCGGATGAGGCAAAAAGAACTGGATGATAATATTGGCAAAACAGAAGGTTGACACGGAGTGAGGGTCTTAGAACGATGTCATATATATATATATATATATATATATATATATATATATATATATATATATATATATATATATATATATATATATATATATATCATCAGCCTTTTGAGTATCCACTGCAGGACCGGCCTATCTCGACCGAAGTCGGGATGATACAGCCAAAGTGTCTCTACCAAGTGGCTTAGGCTGTCTGGTAGAGATTGTATGTTGGGTGAGAAGTGCTTGTAAGTGTAATTGTAGTGTTGGAGTGGCCTTGGATGTGTGTGTATTCTGTGAACCAAGTGTAATCGGCCCGCGCAAGCCGACTGATTACAAGTATACTTTACAGTATGCGACACTGGTTCAACCACAACACCCCTTGTGTCCGCCAAGCAGTACGTGGCCAGGA
>NC_137042.1:15691886-16041886 GCF_032717465.1 Coenobita brevimanus
CCAGGACGATATATGTATAGTATTCTTGCCATCTCTTGATTGTAGTCAGGTTAGGATTTTTTTTTTTTTTAAACTCTGGAGTTAGATATAGCCTTCATAATAACTTCTTCAGCGCACAGCTTTATTCAGCCCAAGAAAGAGCATTATAACCGATGGCATTAAGAACACGGGCCTACTCTCAGGTGGGCTGCATAGTTGTGGACAGTTAACTCCCAGGCTGAGTGCAACAGACACCTTGCCAGATTTTTTTTTTTTTTTTCATCGTCTTTGTTCAGGACGGTGTTCTTTTTTAGGCTACTGTATACGCTTTTGTGTTTTCTTTCATGTTTTTTTTTTTTCTCCTTTGCAACTCGTTTTTTCATTCTGTATTATTTTGGTGTAGGATGGTTTGCTTTCTGCACTAAATAATTTTTGTTAACTCCATGTGTGTGTTCATTCTGTTCTCCCTTGTAACTTTTCGTTTTATCCAGTGTGTGTTTTTTTTTTTTTTTTTTTTTTTGTGGTGGTGGTCTGTTCTTTCTCTGGAAAACACCATTGTCATTATGGGCTTCATTCTTTCTCTCAAATAAGTTATATCATCTCATTCAGTATCTTTTACAATATAAGATCATCCTTTTCGTGCCATTATATATGATATATATATATATAGAGAGAGAGAGAGAGAGAGAGAGAGAGATTGCAGCGGCAGCAACCTGCAGGACATAGGCCTCTCCTAAACATGGTTTTATTTGTGAAAAAATAGCCAGTTTACCCCTCCTGACTAGCTTATGGCTCAGATGGGGGGGGGGAGGCTGCTTTCAGACTGACTACTGCTAATAGGCCTATCTAGTTTGGCCCTACTAGGTCGATGCAGTACTCAAGCCTTCTCACCACTGGCAGGTAGCACTTTACGAGCTGGATCGTCTATACACCCGAAGGAGGTTGTGTGTGTGTGTGTGTGTGTGTGTGTGTGTGTGTGTGTGTGTGTGTGTGTGTGTGTGTGTGTGTGCTGTGTGTATCCAAATGTTTATTCCTTTCTTCCAAATAACGCAGTACAGCTTCATTAAGTCTAGTTTTTAATGTGTTGTTTCTTTCGACATTTTTTTTTTCTAACTTCGTGCATTTGTTCGTTTCTCCCAACTAACTCTTTCGCCTCATTCAGTGTCCTTTCCATCCTTCCTTTCCCTTCCGGGCTACCACTCCCATTACTCCCATTTTATATTTCTCCTTCCCCTCTTTTGCCCCCTCATCACTCCTCCCCTCCAGTACTCCTCTCTCTCCCTTCACTCATCCCCTCCCACACCACTATTCCCATCTGTCCCCCTCCATGCTGCTTATATTCGGTGTCTATGGATGTTAAAATTATTAACTTTTGGTTGTAACTTTCCTCTGCTGGCTACAATTTCGAAGCAAAGAGAGGCTTGATGTGTTTTTAGGCCAGTAAATGATGCTCTTTGATATGGTGCGTCAGGGAGGAAAGTGACAGACGTACCGTAAGCTGAAGTAAACGCAGTGAAATAATGCGCCAACTTTGCCTCTGACTGTATATTCTCATGTTTATGGTGGCCGTGGCATGTCCCTAACTCTCTCACTCCGATGACACAATTTTTAGTGTGTATAGGAAAGATTTTTTGATCTGGAGGATTAGATATAACTTTCGCTAATCCCTCACTACGGAAGGTCTCCCATTAGATATTTAAGAATCGTGTGATGGCTTCATGAATAAAAAGAAATTGTGTCACGGGAGTAACCGAATTTTCATTAGCATCGGAAGGCTTTTTAGTCTCATTTCTTCCCTAGTCATTTCTTTTGCATATTGCATCTTAACGTTCTTTAGTAACTGTACTGTTTAAATAACAACATAGTTTTGGTCAATAAAATACAAGAGGATACTGTAGTGTAATGTACAGAATAAACCACTTTGAGTCATATTCTGATTTGTTAAGGAGACTCCCTGACACCTTTACCGTACAAGTGTTGTTCTGTATCATGTACGTTACTGTGATTTGGGAAGCTGTGTATTCAGTGTTGTTTCTATGAAAATGATGTAAGTGGCATGCAAGAGAACAAAACCGTGTAATGTGTTTAATAAATAGGGAAGAACAGCTAGTCAGTTAACGAGTCTTCCTTGCACCGGTTCCTTACCAGTTATTTCTGCATTTTGCACGGTGATATTCTCATGTGTTATTTATGCACACACACACACACACACACACACACACACACACACACACACACACACACACACACACACACACACACACACACAAATGTAAGACCAAGATACATGTAGTATGCAAAATAGATCGTCAGATCCATGGTCAAACGAGGACACTAGAGAAATAGAAATTGGGAAAGCAGTTCGAATATCAATGAAACTCTTTCAAAGGTGGTCACACAAATCTTTCTGCCCAGCAGGGAGGAGGGGGAGGTGTCACTGTCACCATGTAAGTAAGAGATGGACGATCGTCTTTGTCTTCGTACCGAGTCCTACTGATGCACGCGTAACTAGAGCTATAAAAACAGTGACTCTGTACATCGACGAAGCTACTGCTGTTCTGATATTTTGATGATGATAAAAAAAAATGAGTGTTGATGAAAAACGTGTGTAGTTTGCTAGTGGCTAACAGAAGGGGGAGTGAGATCATTTGTTATGTACAGATCCAAGAGGGCTTGTTTGGAGGACCCATAAACCATGAGGCAGTGGGTACGACTCAGTGAACCCCAGTATCTTCATTTGTTTGTTTTGTTACTCCTGTTATTGAGAAGCAGGATACCAACGTGAGAAAGTTCTGAATAGCGGCGGGCGTGTTTGTAAACACGAGACTGGTCAAACTAACATCCAGTATATACTACCCGTGTGTTTTTAAAACTGAAAGCTGTATCCATTCCATACCAATAAAATGTATCATAAATAGGCATGAAAATGAGCATTACACTTTGTACTGGGTAAGTCAAAAGTCTGGGAATATGAGGGAAAATATAAAATTATCTCTCATTGCGGTTTTGTGATACGCCTGTCTAGTGTGCAATGAACAGGACGGACGTCCCATTAAGGATATCATGTGGTGTGCCCTTTGTCCTATGTTATTGGACGTACACTCTATAATTAAGCATAATATTGCTACCAGTATGTATTTGACTCTGATTATTACTGGAAATCTTCCATATGAAAACATAAGGAATAGTCTTGACATGTTTCGTAACAATTTCCCGCAAGCCTTGGAATTTTTGCTTTTCGAATGGAAAAAGCAAGAACTGATCGAAAATATCCTCATGTGACCGCGGCTTAAGGAGAATGTGTTTGAAATCTCCCTAATCTGATGATAATACAACCCTTAGAATGCGAGCCAAAGGTGTGTTGCAGGTGTTATCTAATGACCCAAGCCTTCCTCAAGACACCGTGACGACACCAACGGCAGTTTTGCTTCGCAATTCCTTCCTTTATCAGGTATTATCAGGTCTTCTCCTCTTCACCTTTGTCTTGTCTTCTCGTTTTCCTATCTCTAGCTTTGTCTTCTCATCCTCCTCTCGTTTTGTCTTTATTCTTCTCGTCTTCCCCTTTTCTTTTTTGTCTCGTCTTCTATCCTCTCCCACTTTCTCTTCTCTCACTCGTTTCACCTTCTCACCCTCTCGCTTGTCGTCTTTCTCGTCTCTGCTTCTTTTCTCCTCTTCCTCTCATCTTGTCTTTCCCTCTTCCTCTCTGTTCTTGTCTTCCTTTCGTGTTGTCGTCTTCCTCTCTCTTCTTGTCCTCTCTTCCTCCCCCTGTTTTGCCTTCGCCTCATCTCTCGTCCTTTCTCTTGGTCATCCCTCGGCTTCTTCTCTTCCTCTCTCGCCTTGTCTTTTCTTCCTCTGTCATGTTATCTCTTCATCCTCTTCTCAAGGTCTCTTTACTTGCCTTTTATTATAGACAGCACTATATTTGCTCACTTTCATTTTCTTACTTCCTACCATTTCTCAAAGTATGTGCCATTCCTTCATTTATCGACTATTTCACTTTAAATATGGGACACTTGTTCCCTGGGCATATAGCCACAGACACCTTTCTCATTTTTACCTCGCCCGGACGGAGTCTGGCGATTTTTTTTTTTTTTTTTTTTTTTTTTTTTTTTTTTTAAGCAAAATTACGGAAAAACGGCTGAATGAAGTAACATGAAAATTTTAGAATATGTGGGCACTGGTTCCAAAAGAAAATGATTAAATTTTAGAGATAATAGTGTGACCCTGAGAGGTAAAAGTCAAGGTCACGGATTTTCAGAGGGCTATAACTTGAAACCGGTTGAAGATAGATATATTTACTATTATCAGGATACAGGCACTCCCATGTGGGCTTTCATTTGGCACCAAGACCTTTGACCTTGAGTGACCTTAAAAGGTCGAACTCAAGGTCACGGATATTCAGGGAGCTATAACTCGAAACTGGTTGCAGAGATAATTACCATTATCAACATACAGGAAGTCCCATATGGGTTTTTAATTGGTACTGTGTCCTTTGACCTTAAGTGACCTTGAAAAGTCAAACTCAAGGTCTTGGTTAATCAGAGGGCTTGAACTCGAAACCGGTTGAAGACAGAGAGATATTTACTGGTATCAGGATACAGAAAATCACATACGGGCTTTCATTTGGCACCATGACCTTGAGGGACCTTGAAAGATCAAATGCAAGATCACGGATTTTCAAAAGGCTATAACTTGAAAACGATTGACAATAAAATAACTGCTGTCAGGCGGGGACATGGACGCGCGCCCGTGTGTGTGTGTGTGTGTGTGTGTGTGTGTGTGTGTGTGTGTGTGTGTGTATATATATTAGAAATGCTTACTCTAAATAGGGCAACACGAATCCGTAAAGTTTTACACATTCCGAGGTTTTTCCTTTTATCATTATGCACTTTTCCAGGAGTGTTGGCAGTTTTTAATAATAATATTTTGTCGGGCCCTACAGCGGATGTCTCTGCACTGCTCATTTGACCTTCGTGCGGTGTGGTGCTGTGAGGATCCCTTCTACCCTTGAGGCTAAGATGCAAATAAATGTGTGTGTGTGTGTGTGTGGATAAGTGAATTGGGGGTGTGTCGCCCTTTCTCTGCTACTCCCCTTTCTTTGGGGAAGGCGGCCTAGGTATATCGATAGAGGTAGAATACTTTCTTGCTGTCACCAGATAACTTTGTTCGGCTTAACTAGACCTCTAGTACTGAGAAGATTAATGAAGTCCTTACGAGTATCAGCTCCTTGCATAACGCTGTGGATGAGTTGCCTACCTTACATAATATCTCGGCTTTACTAGTCTTAAGAGAAAGTTAAGGTTCTAAATGTACCAAGAATACTTTCAGTTACCGTTTTGGCCGAGAATAGTGCACATTTTACTGTATTCAAACTTAACGCTACGACCTATGATTATATTCAACTCCTGGAAACTCATCGCAGTTAAAGGGTTACTTTCATTTACCTCACCATAAAGAATTCTCATATTTTTTTACCTCAACATTCTTCTCATCTCCACCGTACCCCATTTGTCTTCCAGTCATCATTCGTTTCTTTTTCCTCGCCAGTTTCTTCCAAACGTTCTTCTTGTGTACTTATTTCGTTCTTAGTAAAACATTCCATCGTATTTCCTTACCGCGTCATTCTCCTTACCTACACCCTACCTAAGCGTTCTTCAACCCTTTTATTCTTTCTCTTATCATCTGCTTTTATCTAACGTTTCTCTACTTCTTGCGCACTTCTCTTTCCTCATTTAGTTTTCTTACAACCTGTCATCATTTTCAGAGCAGTATTCTCGAAGGCATATGGGGCTTCGTAGCACCTCTGTCTTAATGATTTGGTGTTTGTATTACACTATCATTGCCTTATGTTCTTTGTATTATTTTATTATGTAGATAGTTTGCATTAATAACATTCAAGAGGATAATGAGGTATAATTTGCAAAATAAATCGTTAAGAAAGTAGTGTTAGGTAATGGCCCAAGCCAGCCCAAGCCACTTAGAATACGTCCTACTAACCCACTGACTACCTCCTGATTGTTGATTTATCTTGTGCCCCTTCCTCTGTCCTCTGTGCCTCCCTCGTTCTGTCTTCCGTGTCTCGCTTACCTCAGCTCACTCGTGCAACCCAGGGCAATATTTTCGAAGGTATACCGGTATTAGATTATTTTCTCATAACGATTTGTTTTACTTATTGCATCTTATGATTCTGATGTGTGTACGTTTGTCTGTTAAATACCAGCATAGTTTGCAGTAATTATATTCAAGAACCTGTACAAGGTAACGTGCTGAATAAATCACTGAGGAAAACGTGTTACTAAATCTCCAAAGGCTTCCAAGACACATCGGGCCGTATTTTTGTCAACTTAAGGGGCTCTCTGGAACCCATTTCTTATCATTTTATATCTGTATTTTAGTGTTAGTATTGTTCCGCATGGTATTTATCGCCTCTGTTCTGCTGTAAAAGATGTAAATAATATACAAGAATGTGATGCTGCAATATGCAAAATATATCGCTTTGGAAGGGGTGTTAAAATCCTTCTAAGCTGACGAGAATGCTGGCCGCAGAATACGACCCCCACCTCCCATTTTCACTTTATACCACCTTACTCGGGCAGTTGTAATAAGTGACTCGTTTCGGAGCACCGCTTATCTAGCGAATTACTCCGCACAGTACATCTTGGCATCTTGTATATTAATGATGCAAACCTGAATATCATAGTGGTGTAAACAGCATACAAGGAAGTGGTCAGGTACTATAATTTGCAAAATAAATCGCCAAGGAAGAAGTTGTGTGAGCATGCTGTGCCACCTAACACGGCTTTCACCTCAGGCCGCCCGTGTGGCCATCACGCCTGGGCACATCGTTAGGCTGGTGTCCCACGTCGCATGCCAAACTTTTAGCACCTTTTCAGTGGCCATTCCTTATGCGTAATACACTTCATTTTTCTCTGTATATATTTGTAGTACGGCCATAGTTTGCTTCAGTAACGTACAAGAGGACAAAAGGATGTAATAAGCAAAATAAATCACTGTGGAAGAAGCATTACAAAATATCTGAAGCTACTAGAAGTTCTGCATTCAAAAACAGATGTACGATCCGGTCTTATACGGATCGTACATCTTAACGTGTTTTGGCGTGAAGAACATGAGGATTGGAAATATTTAACATTCTCTTTTCCTTGAATTTATTACAAAACAAACCTGGGAGGAAAATTATCGTGTAAATAACGATTCTCTAGTGCAGGAAAAACGGAAAGAGGTGATTGCTGAATGTTTTTCCACCTTAAGAGGAAAAAGGTTACGAAAGGGAAATGTTTGTAAGGTTTGTTCGTGCATATCGTCCCTGGTCTTGGTGATGTGACAATTTTCCTCCAAGATTTTTATTTATTTATTTATTTTTTGAATGACAAGGAAAGGAGAAGACCGAAGCTCTGTATGTCCAGTGTTTCATCTATGGAGGTCATTTGAATTCAAGGGGCTGGACGTCGTGGTAGGGCAGCTTTCCATTATAACAGGATCTGGTAGTGAAGGTGAGGTGTGGGGGCAGGGACGGGGAGGGTTAGTTATAATCAAGGTTTAATGAGAGTATCACATTAGACCCTGGTTATAATGGCGGCGATGGTTTGGTTTGATCATTACGGATTCGAGTGGTTATTAACCACTTCAGTCCATTGACCTATTTTATCTTCTGTTATTGCTATCACCAGACTAGTTGTTCGAGTTTTTATAGTTTACCGAATTGGGAGATTTTAATTTAGTTTTTGGTAACCTCTTCATGTTTAAAGGTGTGTTAATAGTTGGCAAAAATTGTGTGGAGGTAGTGTAGCAATGGAAAAGATCAACGAAGTGAAGAGGTTAAGGAAGAAGAGTAAAAAAGGTTGACGGATGAGGCCGAGTTGATCGTCTTGTGATAGTGGAGCTGGTCTGATCTGAGAAGG
Organism: Coenobita brevimanus; assembly: GCF_032717465.1. NCBI lineage: Eukaryota > Metazoa > Arthropoda > Malacostraca > Decapoda > Coenobitidae > Coenobita > Coenobita brevimanus. Next base: position 15,699,785 of record NC_137042.1, read on the forward strand.
AGAGAATGAACTGGAGCGTAGTGCAGGTCATGTAGGGCGGCTAGAAAGGGTGTATTGGTGGGGAGATATGCTGAGGAGGAGGCTTAGAATTAATGCTTATAGGCTTCACAAGGTTCATTGCGGCAGATAGTTTTTACGAATTCATAGTCTTTTTAAGGAATATGAAACACAACGAATTTACGTTTAGATTCCAAGTTAAACTGCCGGCTGAACTGGGGCTTAGGGGAAACAAAGGTTGTCCAAGATTTTCATCGGTCAGGGAAACTTTTTTTTTGTTTTTTTTTTTTTGACGAGGAACAAGTATAAAAGCACTGGATAGACGCATGAGCATCAGAGCCTATGATGTGGCTTTTCTGGAGTCGCTAATCCACGGGAATGAAGCATTTCGTTCTGAAGAACGTTAATGAGTAAAAGACGGACAGGACCACTCCCAGAGATCCTGTTGAATTATAAAACCGGTGGCGTTAGATCGGATTAAGAATATGTAGCTACTGGGCCAGCATTTGCAAAGAGACATACAATTTGTTCATTGTCATATTTGTGACATGTTTTCGTAGGAACGACAAGGAAAGTGTAGATTCTTACCGTGTCATATATATATATATATATATATATATATATATATATATATATATATATATATATATATATGTATGAGAGAGGGGGGGGGCAAATTTTTACCTCGCCCGGACGGAGTCCTGCAAGGTATTGTTTTTGGTCGAGTTTGTTTGTTTTTTTGTTTTTTTGTTTGTTAACAACATTGCTGAAAAACGGCTGAATGAAATTACGTGATACTTTCAAGATATGTGGGCACTGGTCCCAAAAGAAAGTTATTAAATTTTGGAGGTAATCGAGTGACCATGAAAGGTCAAAATCAAGGTCACGGGTATTCAGAGGGCTATAACTTGAAACCGGTTGTAGATAGAGATATTTACTATTAAAGAACGTACAGGAACTCGTAATAATGGCTTTCATTTGGTACCTAGACCTTTGACCTTGAGTGACCTTGAAAGGTCAAACTCAAAGTCACTGATAATCGGGGGCTATAACTCGAAACTCGTTGAAGATAGGGAGTTATTTACTAGTATCAACATATAGGAAGTCCCATATGGGTTTTTGATTGGTACCATGACCTTTGACTGTAAGTGACTTTGAAAAACCAAACTCAAGGTCGCGGGTATTCAGGGGGCTATAACTCGAAACTCGTTGAAGATATATTTACCATTATCAAGATATAGAAAGTCTCATATGGATTTCCATTTGGCGTCATGACCTTTGACCATATGTGACCTTGAAAGGTCAAATGCAAAGTCACAGAATTTCAGAAGGTGTAACTTCAAAACATTTGTGCCATTACCTTAGACTTTAATTATGTACTTACAATAAATAGCAGTAACGATTAAGTATTTAACAGCATTAAAGTAACTGCTGTTGGGTGAGGTTTTTTGTGCCTGACACCACATGTCATAATTTGTTTGGCTTTGTTGGAAAGGCCAGGAAAGGAGACTGCTGCACGTGTTCCTGTTTCTTGTTTTCTTACAAAATAAATCTGAGTTAGGAGAGGGAATTGGTTATAAGTTTGTGAAGTGGATCCTTTGCTGCTATGCCAGTCAGAAGTGGAGACGAGAATAAAGGATACTGAGATTGTATACAAGACGGCATAGGAGATTTTGTAGCACCACTTCCTTAGCACTTTATATCATATTAAACCTCAACATTCTCTTGTATGCAGCTTGATTTATATCGCGTCATTATCAATCTGATTTGCTTCAGTAACGTACAAGAGGATAAATCGTTAAGGGAAGGGTGATACGAAATATACCGTCACACTACACGACCCGTATAAGGATGGGGTTGTGGGGAGAATATAAGAGTGAATAGGAAGTACAGATAACAGGAGACAAATTGGCTCATGACGAGGTCATCTGTTAGAAAAAAAAAAAATGCAGGTTCTGCTAAGATCGAATCAACGTGTAAGAGAAAAGAAATAGAAAAGAGAAGGACTCTACCCCACCTACCACACCAACGGTAAACCGGGCAGGAAGAATACCAAAGAAACACCATGCGTGATGGAGAGAACAAGCCTGGGAAGCTGTATAAAGAAGCAGAAGAGGAGTAACTGTGCAGTATGTCTGGTAATCCTTAATGTACAGTTTTGTAAAAAGAAAGTGATTAGACAGTCACCGATGTTCTCATAACTAAGCAAATGTCTTCGACGTCTGCATACTCTTCAACCTGGAAATCAACATGGAGGCGGTTTGTTTGTGGCCACCCCTTACGGGATTAAGGCATCTGGCAATAGATAGATAGATAGATAGTTACTTGTAACCCATAGTCTTGAAATATTTGTTTTGCCGAGTTTTGAATGTATCATTGGATATTGCGCTAACTACTGGTGCCGGTAGCTTTTTCCCTTGTTCCATTATATGAATATTAAAGTAATTTTCCCCTGTATTAGTGTTCCCTTTCGTGCCTTTTGTCCATTATTTCTAGTCAGTATAATTTTGTATCTCGAACAAATCATCATATATAACGTAAGATTTGTAAATTTAAAATACTTGCTGATGGAATCATTTTTGTTGCTCCACTCCGCACTGTGAAGTTTGCCCTCGTGGTTAATAGAATTATGGGACCAGTGCTGTACATGGTGTTCTAGATGTGGTCAGATTAATGACATACAAAATTTAGTAATTGCATTGGGCGTTTTGGGAGCTTTTGAGGTCATAACTGATAACAACCCCAAAATCTTTTTTTGTCCTTTACTTATGATAGTGGGGTGTCGAACATGAAGTATTCGTATTTAATGTTTCTTGTCATCAGAAAGCATTACCTTTCAGTTCTCCACATTAAATTTCATCTCCCAATTTTCACTCCAATCTCTAAACTTATCTAGATCGTCTTGTATGCTTTCACGATCTGCTTTCGTAATTACTTTGTCTCCTGTCTGAAGTGTTATTTACAAATTTTGCTGCCGTAGAAACAAGTTCATTTTCTAGATATTTGATATAAATAGTGACCAGAGCTGAACTGGCCCTTGAGGAAATCTGCTAGTTACCTTTAACAAGTCTGATGATTCGCCATTTAGCACTACGCATTGCTTTTGATTCAGTGGCCAATCACCAGTCCATGAATATAATTTTTAGACAAGCCATAGTCTTTTAGTTTCTCTCAGAGTCTTAAATAGGGACCCTATCAAACATTTCTGTATATCTAGGTAGAGGACATGACTATTTTGGTGTTCAGCCATCGTGTATATATTGAAAAAATCATGTTTGTAAAATATCATTGCTGTTACGAAACCGGCGATAAGATTATGCTTGTTAAGGAACAAGATAATTTTATCTTTTTTCTCCCCATCAAAATTGTACTTAGCACTGAGGTTACTTGAATGGTAATATGTAGCACGTTTTTCATAGCCTTTTTTAAAAAGATGTGGTATATTAACGAACATCCATTGATTAGAAACTCTACATTCAGTTAATGATTTATTTAATATTTTAGTTATAGGAAAGGCGAACTGTCTATAGCATTTATGATGAAGTACACGGTGAGATTTAATTCGAACAAGTTGATTATTTAGGTCGAGTTTCCGAAGGTGATTCAGTGCATCATGTACTGTCACTTCGTTGACAGGTCCTGAAAATACTGACTGTGGAAGGATATGTGAACGCTATTTTCTTTTGTGAAAACACTGTAATAGGGGTCGTATTGCTGCTATTGTGTGGATGTTATGAACGATATAGCCTTCCCAGTTTAATGGAAGGCCTGTGCTATCTTATATATTTTTTGTGTATGCATACAAATGAGAAAATCTCTCAGGGTGTGACTGCTTAACGAGAAATTTTTAACTCACAGTCTCGTTTAGTTTTCTGGGAAGAATTGAGTTCTGTAGATGGAAGGAATACACAGGTATTAAGAGAAATAGCTTTATGGGAGATAAATATATTCGACCCAGTTTGAACCCTCCTCAGGTATGAATAGAGAGAACACAGGCGTTTATGTGTAGCAGGGTGAGCAGGAATTAACGGGAGTGGTAAGGATAAGTATAGATGGAGAATAGGGAGGGTTTGGAAAGTAAGGGAATGCGAATGATGAGTGAAGGGAATGGGAATGGGTAGGTCATTGGTAGTTAGGCTATTGGATTGTACAGAATTAGTAATATAAAAGGAGCAGTTATATATCAGAGAGTGTACTAATGCTAATACCTTAAGTATGTCAAACGTATGTCCATATTTTTGTCCACAGTATTTTATATTTCTGCAGGACATGAGTGTGAGAGTGAAGAGACTCTCGTCATAGCGCTAACAAATTAGAGAAAGAATTGTGAAACGAAGAATGTTCTGATAGGATTATGCTGTAGTGTGACAGTCAAGTGTGATATAACAGATAAGTCTGCTATGGGGGAGAAAAGTAAGCGATTTTTTTTATGGCTGGCAGAAGTAGTGTTATGGTGTTAATGTCATTGGTGCAGGTGTTGTGGTGTCTACAGTGATTGTTACGAAGTTCACGTATTGATATAAAGATGGTCTTTTAACCCCTTCGGTCAAATTCTGCACTTATTCTTGTTATCTCAGGACGATTTAAATTGCCTTAGGATGTTTCTGGAACTAACGAGGTTTGACATTGCCTTCTTTAGCCCTCATACTGCAAGACGTCTACCCAGGGCTTAATATAATCATTCAGTGTTGCAGAAACAAAAATAATGTCATCGGAATGTAAGGGATAAGAGGATACACAGCCTTGTCTTGAAACTATCACATCTTTTTTTTTTTTTTTAACAGACTGCCACTGCCATGTTTTTGGGACTGCCATTGACATGTTTCGAGTCTCACTGTCGTGTTTTGAGTTCCACTGTCTTGTTTTGAGTACTGCTGCCCTGTTTTGATAGTCACATTACCTTTTTTAAGTCACGCTGCCTTGTAAAAAGCCACACTGCATTGTTTTGAGTCACACTATCCTGTTTTGAGGCACATTGCCTTGTTTTGAGTCACATTGCCTTGTTTTGGGTCACACTGCCATGTTTTGAGAGATACACTGCCTTCTTTTGAGTCACACTGTCTTCTTTTGTCACACTGTCTTGTTTTGAGTCACAGTGCCTTGTTTTGAGAGTCACACTGCTCTGTTTTGAGTCATTCTCTTGTTTTGAGTCACACTGCCATGTTTAGAGAGTCGCACTGACTTGTTTTGAGAGTCACACTGCCCTGTTTTGAGGGTCACTCTGCCATGATGTGAGAGTCACTCTGCCGTGTTTTGAGTCACACTGCCTTGTTTTGAGTCATGCTGCCTTGTTTTGAGAGTTACACTGCCTTGTTGTGGGAGTCATACTGCCGTGTTTTAAGAGACACATCCTTGTTCTGAGTCACCTGCCTTGTTTTAAGAGTCACACTGCCTTGTTCCGAGTCACACTGTCCGTAGAGTCACACTGCCCTCCGTTGAGAGTCACATTGCTCTGTTGTGAAGGCGCACATTGTGACCGTTTTGAGGTCACATTTTTTATTCCTTTCTGTACACATCATATATGCACCAGTCTCATTAGGATCAATGCCAGTCCCTGTTCTACCAGACTTCACCTCTGTTCCATCCCTCTCTCTCTTCATTCCATAACTTTACGCATGCCCCTCCCTCTTCCACTCCACTTTCTCCACTTGCGTTGTCCTCCTCCTCCCAACTCCATTTCTTCTAGCCTCACACTTCCCCTTCTACCCTCAAACGTTTCTTCCATACCATCTTCAGACCTCCCCTCAAAAAAAAAAAAAAAAAAAAAAAAAAAAATCAGAGGCATTAGGAGGAGGGTAGGCCAGGTACAAGGTACCAACGGTGAAATAGAAGACAGTTGAAGTATACAGTGGTATTAGTAGGTTTGGTTATATGTTGCGAACAAGGTGTCAGCTTATGGGCGTCCATCCCACAAACTCAGTGGCAGTCAGTGGGGCTCTGACCCATCACTTGGAGCGACCTTCAAATGAGGGGCCAGCACTAAACCGACCGAGCCACCGAGCCTCCCATTCCTCTCACCCGTTTCTTCTTCCCTCACCATTATATCCCTCCCCGGCGTCCCCCTCGTTTCTCACTCCCTCTGGTTCCCTGACATCGTTCCTCCCTTCCCTCCCTCTCCTTGTCCTTACTTTCCTCCATCCCTCTCTCCCCTTGTCCCCCTTTCCCCTCCATTAACCCTTCATTTAGTCCCAGCTTTCCCTCCCCCTTCCCTTCTCCCTCACTTCCCTTCCCCTGCCGCCTCACTTCCCTCCCCCTGCCGCCTCACTTCCCTCCCCCTTCACCTCCTCTGATTCCCCACTCCATACTCCTTCCCCGATCCGCACTTTCCCCCCACTACCATTCACCTCCCCCCCCCCACACTTTCATTCACTCTTTTCCCCCCACCATCATTCATTGTTTCCCCTCCCACTATCATTCACTTCTTTCCCCCCACTATATTTCACTCTTTTCCCCCCACTTTCATTCACTCTTTCCCCCCCACTTTCATTCAGTCTTTTCCCCCCACTTTCATTCACTCTTTTCCCCCCACTTTCATTCACTCTTTTCCCCCCACTTTCATTCAATCTTTCCCCCCCACTTTCATTCAATCTTTCCCCCCCACTTTCATTCAATCTTTTCCCCCCCACTTTCATTCAATCTTTTCCCCCCACTTTCATTCACTCTTTTCCCCCCACTTTCATTCACTCTTTTCCCCCCACTTTCATTCACTCTTTTCCCCCCACTTTCATTCAATCTTTTCTCCCCACTGTCATTCACTCTTCCCCCTCCCCACTATCATTCACTCCTTTTCTCCCCCACTACCATTCACTCTTTCCCCACACAGTGTTCACCCTTTCATACCCTGTTGCCCTTACCTTGCAGTCATCTCTCTCTTGCAGTGAACTCTGTCCAGATCACCCCCATCCCCATGTTCCCTCCCTGCCTGGCCTCCACCCTGCCTTCGTACCATAACCAGATGTGTCGGGGTGGGAGTCAGGGTTGCGGGTGGGTTACTTGAACTAGTTGAGGCCAGGTGCCGCCAGGTAAGGTAGGTGTTGTGACTTAGACCCGTAATCTCATCGGCTTAGGAGGTGTAGTAGTACTGTGCCATTTATTGCGGTGTGTACCTTGGCATTCGCATACGTTATTGATATCGTTTTAATGTCAACATAGTTTGCATCAGTACCATACAAGAGGATATTGAGGTGTAATGTGCAAGACAAATCACCAAGGAGTAGATGTTCCGAAATCTCCTTATCCAACCAGAATATTACCCTTGATGTTGAGTAGGAAGAGATTGTTGCACCGATTTTGTAGCTGTAATTGTTGTGGGTGCGGTGACGGGGGTGAGGATTGTGGCAGTGTCTGGTATTGTGGTGCCGTCACGGTCATACAAGCGTTGACCTTGAATGCTGCATATTCTTATACGTTAATGTATTTTGTGGCAGGAAATATTTCGTGATAGAGATTTCATTCTGCCAACGTCGCCGATGATGCCATACACACACTTGGACGTTTACAGATTTCCAGTAAGTCTTAGGCTAACCATTAGACGAGGGGAAGCCATTCCAAAGCCGCATGAAATCGTCTGGTGGTAGTCGAAATAAAATAGTTCAGATGCCTTGCGTCTTGAAACGGTGAGTGAAAACTTGTAGCCCTTTAAAGGATGGAAGGACACTCCTGTATTGAATAAAAATCTTCGGATGATAGTTCGAATAGAGTAGTTGATATTTCGGACGGCCAGAAAAAGGTTGTTTTTGACATAGGTAGCATGTGTGCAGAAATGAAGAGGAACTATTACTTACTGATGAGGACGATATTTTTGTTGTGAAAATGGAAATGACACGCCGGGTATATAACGTCATTAAAAGCGTAAATGTACTTCACCATAACCATAGATTCATACGTTGCTATTTGTGGGGAGAGATTAGAACTGGTTACTGGGGCGACAGATTCTACAAAGTTCCTGATTTTAGAGGTGGTGGTGTTGGAGAGGATAATGTGTGTGTGTGTGTGTGTGTGTGTGTGTGTGTGTGTGTGTGTGTGTGTGTGTGTGTGTGTGTGTGTGTGTGTGTGTGTGTGTGTGTGTGTGTGTGTGTGTGTGTGTGTGTGTGGTTGTACTGGTGGTGGTGGTGGTGGTGGTGCCATATAAGGACATCTTGGCACGCCGCAGTGTCTGGTGGGACCACTAGGCCACCACCACTATGTTTAGATTTACTCCCCCCAGGCTGCTTGACTCACCACCCCCTCCTCACTCACCTCACGCTTCATCTCACTTCATCGTTTACCTTATCCGACAAGTCTCATTGGCCTACTAGCCCCACTTGACTCAGTGCACTGTCTTTTTCTCTAGTCTATCATATATGAGTATATACTCCGTTGATATATCAGTCATCTTGCTTTTACTTGTAAGTATTTCATTCACACCATCTAATTCATCTAATTGTCTGAGTCTCCCACATCATTTACCTTAATATTATACTTATATGCCTCAGATGATTCACTCCTACCATACTCACCTTCTCTATTGACCTCACTGTCTTTTTCTCCCTTTCTAAGTCGTGTATCATTCATACTCATTCTGACTTTGGTTACGCATTGTTAACTCACTAAGATTACTCAGTACTCAACTACCTCGTCTCATCCTCATTACCTGGCTCATGATGGTGACCTGCCAGGCGTGAGTCATTCTGTCCTCCTTCAACCAGACCATTCCTTGCCCTCCTCAACCTCTTTTTTTTTTTTTTTTTTTTTTTTTTTTTTTTTTTTTTTCCATCCTCTTACCCAGTTACAAACCCCATCCACTCACTGGATTTTATCTCCTGTCTCACTCCACCTCATTCCTTGACTCTCCACCCCTTAACCTACCTCACCCTTCCGCTCACAACCACCCCAACCTCACCCCTCCTCACAACCACCCCAACCTCACCCCTCCTCTCACCCACTCCAACCTCAGCCCTCCTCACACCTGCCCCAGCCTCACCTCTCCACTGACTCCCATCCCCAACTTCACCCTTCCATTCACACCCATCCCAGCCTCACCTCTCACACCCAGCCCAACCACACTCCTCGTCTCACACCCACCCCAGTCTCATTCACCTCATGTCCCACATCCACCCCGACTTCACCCCTCCTCTTACACCTATCCCAACTTCTCAATTGTCACCCTATCTTTCACGCCCAACCCATTCTCACCCTACCTGTCAAATCCATCCCATCCTAACTCCTCCTCCCATACCCACCCCAGCGTCTCTCATTCTTCCACCCCACCCTACATCTTTCACACCCAACCCACTCCTCTTCTCTCATACCCTCCCCTCTTCACCTCTCACAGCCACCTCACCCCACTCATCGCCCACACTCACTCCACCCCACCTTTCTCTCACTCCCACTCCACCCCCAACCCCATGTCTTCACACCCACCTCACCCCTACCTCTCACACACACACCCCACCCCGCCTTTCTCATTCCCACCCCACCGCACCTCTCATTTCCACACCACCCCACCTCTCTCACTTCCATACCACCCCTCGTCTCTCACTCCCACATCACCCCACCTCTCTCACTCCCACACCACCCCACGTCACTCACTTCCATACCACCCCACCTCTCTCACTCCCACCCCACCCCACCTCTCTCACTCCCACCCCACCCCACCTCTCTCACTCCCACCCCACCCCACCTCTCTCACTCCCACCCCACCCCACCTCTCTCACTCCCACCCCACCCCACCTCTCTCACTCCCACACCACCCAATCTCTCTCACTCCAACACCACCCCACCTCTCTCACTTCCGTACCACCCCTTCTTTCTCACTCCCACACCACTCCACCTCTCTCACTTCCACACCACTCCACCTCTCTCACTTCCACACCACCCACCTCTTTCACATCCACCGCACCCCACCTCTCTCGCTTCCATACACCTCTCCTCTCTCACATGCACACTACGCCTCCTCTTGCACATGCACACCACCCCTCCTCTCTCACATGCAAACCACCCCTCCTCTCTCACTTCCACACCACCCCACCTCTCTCACTTCCACACCGCACCTCCTCTGTCACACCCTCCTAACTGCACCTCTCTCACCCTTTCTTTCCTGTTGTAACATATTTCATCGCCTGTGTCACCTTCAGGTTCTCTACATCTATTATAGTACTGTAATCACCCCCCCCCCTCCTTTTACACCTTCCCTTCTGTTGCACTTCCTCGTGTCCTACTCATCACTCGACTTTCCATCTAGTTATCCCTCTCCAGTTTTATTTCATACAGCACTCTGCCCCACCCTCAAATGTGTGTGTGTGTGTGTGTGTGCGTGTGTGCGTTAGGAGGTGGGAGCTTCGTAACACCTCTTCCTTACCCGTATTTTTCTGCCTATGGAACGGTAACGGTCTCGGTTTTTTTGTTTTTTCTTCAAACTTTTCCATACAGTATTAGTCCACTCAATGTCGTAAATACGAGGTAAGTTTTTTTCTTTTTCTTTTTTTTAATGCGAGGAAGAAGGAACCAAAGGGTAGGAGCCCGCAGTAAGTTCCTTCCAAGAAAAAAACAAGTAAAATGTAAGAGAATACAAAGATATACAAAAAAATAGGGAAGTGCTATAAACTCCAGTAATCCCACGAGAATGTGACCATAAATCTCGCAGCCTGTGCCACCCTCTCTATATAGTCACCTTCATTCAAGTCGTCACAGCACTGGGGCACTTGTGAGGGTAGCCATGGCGTCAGGCTTGCGTCATCACTTTCACTGTGGAAGCAACCAATGAAAAGGGTTGGCGGCATACGTCACAAGTTACCTCATGGTGGAGAACCAATGAGGAGCGATTGTGGGCGAGCTGGGTGGAGGCTGCCATGTGGAGGGGAGACACCTGTAGTGTAGTGTAGCGTCGGCGTGTGTGTGTATGTGCGTGCGTGGCTGCTCCGTCCTCCCCGCCTCACGCCTGTCTCCAGCCAGGTGAGAAGAGGTGACGTACAGGGAGAAGACGCAGCTTCAGGTTTCTACACGGTCTTAGTCCTGTAAGCTTAGCAGGGTTACTCCCACTCATCCGTAGTGATTTGTGTTGCATATTACGCCTTAACCACATCCCTACAAGGGCTCAGCCTGGGCTAAGAAAAAAAATTGTCTGGGAGCAATCAGGAAACAAAAGAGCTTCCTAACCATATTGAAGAGACTATTTCCTATCCCTGTATATGTACAACGAAATATACTTTGAAAGCTAAGTGTGGTGGTCTGAAGAACCATTGCTGACAAGGGATCAACTCCGGTGGCGTGTCCTAGATGGACGACTAAACGTCGGAAATGGGCTTATTAGCTTATGTTCGGAGTTGATTGTTAAGATAAATAAATAAAACTTCTGGTGCTCAGGAAAATGTGTTATGGAGCCTTCATACCTGACGGAAAATGCTGCTACCCAAAGTGTCTTACCGCCCTTGCCTCTGTGATCTCAGGATGTCTTCTGCCCAACCACGGACAGGCTGGCAGGCGGGCGCCGGGCGGGGAATATTCAGTTGGCAAATCAGTGCAGTTATGCATCGTTTTGGGGGAAATGAAGTATCGCTGATGTGATATCTGCAGAGCAGAGCAGAGAGAGAGAGAGTAATGACAAAAAAGTAATATTGTATGACGGGAAGGAAAATATTGCATTAAGTGCTGAGGGCAAGTAAAGTGTTTTGGGTGGGAGAAATGAAGAAAAAGAATGTGACCAAGTTTTTAGAGATGGAAACCTGATCTGGTGAAGATGATTTGGGGTAGGAGGGACCAGCCGCTTGAGTAAGGGGAGGGCGGGGGTAGGAGGTGGGGGCCTGGCAGGGGTGAGTGAGGGAGAAGGCGAGGCTGGGGCAGGGACGGGCTAGTGAGAAGAAAAAAATGAAAGGAGATGGTGTGAGAGCGGAGCAGCGCCCACCACCACCACAAGTACCACATCCACCACTACCACCGCCACATCTGCTTCCATCACATCCACCGCTTCCACCACCAACCATTTACACTATCACTGCTACCACCACCACTACCTCTACTTCTATCTCTCCAACGCTTCCACCACAAACCAATTTCCACTATTACCACACAGCCAACATCTCCACTTCCATCACCGCCACCACCACCACCACCACCACCACCAGTACCACCGACCTGGTGAGTGCTGGAGAAGGGCCAAAGGCGTCGCCCCGTGCATTGGAACCATTGCTGATACAACTTCACCTCTCTCGTCATGTCACCAATTTCTGCTGCCTTACGTGCTGCGACGGAAGATGACTTCTGGCTTACTAATTTTATCTGGCATACTAATTGCACTCAGCTTTTTTATAATTTGCCCCGATGTCTGTTTTACTGCCTTCTGCTACATAGGTTGATAATTTTGGTTACAATTTCTATTTTGCTCTTGTAAGGAAAGGTTATGAAACACAGATCAGAATTTGTATTCATGAGGTGTAGTACGACCTGTGTTGCAATTACGTTGTATTACTGTACAGTGGTCCAGGTTAATTGTTGCAGTCGAACTGCTGCAAAAATATCACCACGCCCAGGTTCACACACACACACACACACACACACACACACACACACACACACACACACACACGTGTTACTAATCTGTTGAGCTACTTTGACAGAGTAACAAACACAATACAGGAAAGAGAAGGATTGGTGGACAGTATCTATTTAGATTTCAAGAAAGCTTTTGACACAGTACCACACCAAAGACTTTTATGGAAACTGTACCATCAAGGAGGAATTCGAGGCAAACTGTTTTGTTGGATGCAAGATTTTCTCATAAAAAGTGAAATGAGAACAGTACTAAGAGGAAACTACTCATCATGGAAAGAAGTAACTAGTGGAGTACCACAGGGTTCAGTGCTGGCACCAATCATGTTTTTCGTGTATATAAATAATATAAACAGTAACACTGGAAATGAGAGCTATCTGAGTATGTTTGCAGATGACGCAAAAATACAAAGGAGAATTACTAACACAGACTCTTGTAAAGAGCTACAAGAAGAATTAAATAAACTTCATGAATGGAGTAATACATGGCAAATGGAATTCAATGTGGACAAGTGTCATGTAATCAAGTTTGGTAAAAGTGGAAAAAGACCTGATTGGGATTATAAGTTAGGAAATAAAACCCTATACACATCAGAAAGAGAGAAAGACCTAGGTGTGATTATCAATAACAGACTATCTCCGGCTGACCACATCAGCGAGAAGGAACGGAACATGTATACTGTACACTGCTTGCAAATATGAGAATAGCATTCACATACATAAATGAAGACATGCTAAGAAGGATAATAACATCATTCATTAGACCAACCCTGGAATATGCATCAGTAGTCTGGAGTCCTCATCTCAAAAAACACATAGACAAGATTGAAAAAGTTCAAAGGGCCGCTACAAGATGGATACCAAGCTTAAGGGACCTAAGCTACGAAGAAAGACTAAATAAACTGAATCTACCTACACTACAGGAGAGAAGGAACAGAGGTGACATGATAATGCTTTATAAGTGCATATCAGGGAAGGAGAAAATAGACATAAATGATTACCTAATATATGGGGAAGCATCAGCAAGAGGACACTGGAAACATAAGAAGAGAGGGGATAAAGACGTGAGGAAATTCGGTTTCTCAAACAGAAGTAATTGATCAGTGGAATGCACTACCGAATGAAATAGTGTGTGCCAAAACAATTCACAAATTTAAGGATATGTACGATAAATATGGTTTAAGACACGGGACAGTACGAGCTTGACTCATTCCTGTAAAAACACAGGTAAGAACAATTAGGTAAGAACACACACACACACACACACACACACACACACACACACACACACACACACACACACGCAGAGGAGGCGAAGGAACTCATATGTAGTTTACCAAACGTACTGCTGTCTACAGGTGACTCCATTGAGTGACAAGCCAAATGGTTTCCAGTATACCAGGAAACTATTTACAGCGCTGGGTGGTAACCATATAACCAAATTATGGCGCCTGGTGGTTTAGTGGGCAATTAAGGCGCTCCAGTCGGATTGAGCCAGTGAAGGTTTGTATCCAAGGGGTGATTGGGGCTTATTGCTCACTTAATGTCACTCAGGGTAGAGTTAGGATGATCACTCTCATCTTTAATATCAGGACCAACTTGCCTAGCCCCGGGCACCTACGCACCTCATGGGGCAACACTGGATTAGATGATGAATGAATGAATTACTGATAGTATGTATCATAAAGAGACGCAGGTAAAATAAACGATATGATTTGTCTTAAAACTTATATTGATTTAATTCACGATGTACAGCTATGTACAAAAAATTGCCGATAATCCCCCTTCAGCAGTGTGTCCTGCCTTTCAGATTTCTCATTCCACCTCATACGACAGTGTTTTCCCATACTCATGTACAAAGGTTTATATTCCTATCACTTAAAAATTATTTATACGACACCTTCCACTTCCACTGCCGGTAGAGAAGTGTTGGCTAGCTTTTACTTCTGGCTGTAGGTAAGATTGTGTATGTTGTGATAGCTGGTAGTTTATGCGAGACAGTGCAGTGACGTGTGGGAATTGGCTTGATGTGGTGGGCGAGCACACGAAATTATTGAACTCGGTGATGGAGTATTTCAGATGATGGATGGTTGTTTGGTGGTGAAGTTTAAAGGCTGTCTAATTGTTTTTCAATGGGTTATGAAATACTTGTTTGTAAATGGCGAAGTAGATATACTTAAGTTAGCAATGGTACTCCATGTTGGACAACACATGGAAAAGTATGGTCATGTTTGCAGTCCCATAAGGAGTGCTTGGACGACACCTGAAGTAGTTGATAAGAGAGCATTGGAAGGTGGAGGGAATGCAGGTGTTGCTGACCTCTGCATCTGTCGCTGGTGGGGCAGCGAGGGGGTGGTGGTGGTGAGTAGCGCGGAAAGGGTTGGGAAATGATGATAAGTAGGGCGGAGAGGGTGCGGGAGTGGTAATGAGTAATATGGTGAAGATGGGGGAATGGTGGTGTGTGGGGCGGGGCTGGTTAGGTTGAGAGCAGGACGGGACTGGGTGAATGGCTTTAGGGTAAACTGGGCAAAACACTGGTGTTGTGAGGGCAGACGGTTGGCTGGGAAGGGGATGGATGCTGCTATTTAGAGTGCTGAAGTGAAGTGAGTGTAGAGTCGTTGAGTAAAGTGTTGCAACGAGTTGTTGTTGGCAGGGAGTAAGTTACAGAATAGTGGTAGCAGTTATAGCCCCAGGTTCATTTGAAACGTGAATTTGGGTGGACTGCATACTAAACTTACCCTTCTCCAGCAGCACAGTATTCCCTTTCGGTAAATGGGGGGGGGGGGGAGTTGAAGAACGTTTGTGTAACTGGGCAACAATACTGCCATCTATAACTGTGTCGCAGCATGAATGTCTCTCTCTGCCTTTAATAAATAGAAGTGAGGAAGAGTTACAGACAGAGCCGATTTGTGGAAAGAAACGATCATAGTACATGAAATAAAAAGTAGGGAGAGTGGCCAAGCGTGAGAACTTTTGCTAAGATGAAGATGGTCGTAGGATGGAGAAAGATAAGTACTGAATTCGGGTTTAGGAAGATGAAATGAAAACGCGTGAGGGAGGTGAGGGGTGGGGAGAGAGGCAAGGATGCCGACTGTGGAGTAGAGAGGGGTTAGGTCAGGGGGAGGGGGAGTGGCCTGGTGGCTGCCACCCCAGGGTCATTACACGGTCAGGAGGGCAACCCTACACCCCGTTGTAACTTAAATGATTCTGCCTGGAACTACCTTTCTTTTCTGCCTTACACCATAACTTTACCTTTATACACAAGTTTTCCTATGTATCATGTGTTATGATATCTTTTGGTACCCTTTCAAAAACAAGCATTGGCCTTACCGGAGCATTGTCACCCATAAAGTTTATTATTAATATTATACCTAATTGCCTCCACTCAGACTAACATGCACCACTATGTGACGGTTTCAGACACAATCAGCAAGTTCTTGTACTCTTTTGAAACATTCTCTCTCTCTCTCTCTCTCTCTCTCTCTCTCTCTCTCTCTCTCTCTCTCTCTCTCTCTCTCTCTGTGTTCTTATCTAATTGTTCTTACCTAATTGTATCTTTACAGAAATGAGTCAAGCTCGTACTGTCCCGTGTCTTAAACCATATTTATCGTACATATCCTTAAATTTGTGAATTGTTTTGGCACACACTGTTTCATTCGGTAGTGCATTCCATTGATCAATTGCTCTGTTTGGGAAACTGAATTTCCTTACGTCTTTATCACCTCTCTTCTTATGCAGTTTTTTGCAGTGTCCTCCTGCTGACGCTTCTCCATATGTTAAGTAATCATTTGTCTATTTTCTCCTTCCCTGATATGCACTTATATAGCATTATCATGTCACCTCTTTTCCTTCTCTCCTGTAGTGTTGGTATATTCAGTTTATTTAGTCTTTCTTCGTAGCTTAGGTCCCTTAAGCTTGGTATCCAAATTGTAGCGGCCCTTTGAACTTTTTCAATCTTGTCTATGTGCTTTTTGAGATGAGGACTCCAGTTGCATATTTCAGGGTTGGTCTAATGAATGATGTTATTATCCTTCTTAGCATGTCTTCATTTATGTATGTGAATGCTATTCTCATATTTGCAAGCAGTGTATACATGTTCCGTACCTTCTCGCTGATGTGGTCAGCCGGAGATAGTCTGTTATTGATAATCACACCTAGGTCTTTCTCTCTTTCTGATGTGTATAGGGTTTTATTTCCTAACTTATAATCCCAATGAATGTGTTTGAATGGATGAGTAAATGGAGAGTGAGTCGTCCTGTCTCGGCTACCTCCCTTTTCTTGGGGGAAGCAGCCTAGGTATATAGATAGATAGATAGATAGATAATCCCAATCAGGTCTTTTTCCACTTTTACCAAACTTGATTGCATGACACTTGTCCACATTGAATTCCATTTGCCATGTACTACTCCATTCATGAAGTTTATTTAATTCTTCTTGTAGCTCTTTACAAGAGTCTGTGTTAGTAATTCTCCTTTGTATTTTTGCATCATCTGCAAACATATTCAGATAGCTCTCATTTCCAGTGTTACTGTTTATATCATTTATATACACTAAAAACATGATTGGTGCCAGCACTGAACCATGTGGTACTCCACTAGTCACTTCTTTCCATGATGAGTAGTTTCCTCTTAGCACTGTTCTCATTTCTCTTTTTATGAGAAAGTCTTGCATCCAACAAAACAGTTTGCCTCGAATTCCTCCTTGATGGTACAGTTTCCATAAAAGTCTTTGGTGTGGTACTGTGTCAAAAGCTTTCTTGAAATCTAAATAGATACTGTCCACCCATCCTTCCCTTTCCTGTATTGTGTTTGTTACTCTGTCATAGTAGCTCAACAGATTAGTAACACATGATTTTCCTTTTCTGAAACCAAACTGTCTTTCTGTTATCATACTGTGTTCTTCTAGATGGTTTACCCAAGCTTTTCTTATAAGCTTTTCTAATACCTTGCTTACAACACTGGTCAGTGATACTGGTCGGTAGTTGAGTGGATTTTGTCTATTTCCTTTCTTGAGTAAGGGGACAATATTTGCTTTTTTCCAAATATCAGGTAGTTTACCTTGACTAAAGGATTTCTTGAAACTTAAAAATAATGGTTTACTTAACTCCTTTGCACATTCTCGTAATACCCAACATGAAATTTCATCAGGACCACTTGCTTTTCCTCTGTCTAATCTACTTAACTTCTCCTGTATTACTTTTTCTGCTATTTGTATATCTGGTAGTATGTGTGGACATGCATGTTCCACATAGTCCCTCTCAAAATTTTTTTCTTATGTAAAAACTAATTGGAAATTCTTATTTAGTGCTTCACAAATATCTTTCTCTTGTGTAAAAGTGATTCCCTCGTCCGTAATGGATTGTATTATATCTTTTACTTTGGTTTTGCTTCTGATATAGCTGTAAAACAGCTTTGGTTGATCACTACTTTTATTTATTATATCCTCCTCAAACTGTTTTTGGGCTTCCCTCCTTATTCTTGTATAATCGTTTCTTGCTTGTTTGTAATTATTATACGCCCTTTCACTATTGTGTCTTCTGTATCTATTCCACAACAAATCTCTTCTTTCTTTTGATTTTTTACATTCTGTATTGAACCATTTCTGTATTTTCTTATCTACGTCTTTGTGCTGTGGAGTGTACTTCTGGACTCCTATTTCATAAAATTCACAGAATTTTTTATATACAGCATTTAAATCTTGTCCTCTAAGCTCATTTTGCCAATCAACTTCTAAGAAATAATTCCTTAGGTCTTGATAATTTCCCTTTTTATAGTTTAGGCTCTTTTTGTAACTGTCATTGCTGTTTACTATGTCATATGCTATCCTGAAGTTATAATTTAGTACTGCATGATCGCATTTGCCGATTGGAGGGTGATATATTAAACTGTCAGTATCATTTTCTTGCCTAGTAAATATTAGATCTAGCACTGAAGGTACATCAAGTCCTCTTTTTCTGGTGGTTTCCCTCACATGTTGCGTTAGGAAAAACTCTTGCACGAGATCCAGGAGGTTTTGGTCGCAACAGCTTTCTTGGCTAATTATATCGAGTATGTACTGAAATCCCCAGTTCGTATAATTCTTTCCGATTTCTCTTCCATTTTATATAGTAATGATCTTAAACTCTGACTTGTACTCTCTGCCAGGTCCTCATATTCGTCTCTTTCCCATATGTTTGATCTGGGTGGCATGTACAAATTGGCTACAATTACTTTACCTTCAGATGTGTTGATCTCTACTGCAATCAGTTCTACTTGTGATGGTATATCTAGTTTTATTTCATTGACTTTTAGATTTTTCTTAGTTAATATTATAATTCCGCCTCCTCTTTTTAAATTTCTGTCTCTTCTCTATATATTGTATTCCTCTAAGTTTAGTATGTCATTGGATATCCTTGGTGTTAATTTTGTTTCAGTTAGGCATATTATTTGTGGTTCATTTTCTCTGACATAATCATTCATCTCTAGTAATTTAGATACCATTCCATCCACATTTGAGTACATCAACTTTATCATCTTGTTTATATACTTGTCATGACATGGTTCTACTACCTTCCTCCTTTTTATTCCATCCTGTTTGTGTACCACTTTCGTACCTGCAATCCTATTACATTGTAAAAAAATTTCTTCTTCTCCTCTTCTGATCTTCCCTCATTTTTTGTTTTTGCTTCCTCCCTTTTCTCTTTCAGTAATTCCAGTTCCTCTTGTGTTAGGCATCTTTTTATCCATACATTTTTGAACTCTTTTTTTTTTCCATAAGATTCTTTGCATTTTTTAGTATCTCTTCCACAGTGTTTACACTCTGGAAAGTCCACTTTAGAGGTCTTGTCTTGCTTTTCTTGTATTTCCCTAACCTTGTGTGTTCCTCTATGTCTTTACTACAGATTTCCTCTGATACTTCTTTCAGTAAGCTCATTACATTTGCCATCTCCTTTTTGTCTCTTGTGATCTTGTTTTTTACTTCTTCTATACCAGTGATTACTATAGATTTGTTTATATCTTCTGAATCTCTGACTAACTTTGGATTGTTTTGGATTATTCTTTTCACTTCCTTTTAATGCTTTTTTCCTCCACCCTTGTTTCTAAGTTTCTTTACTTTCACCATTTCAGCATACGTGGTTTCCACTTCATTTTTGTAGCTTTGCACAGCTTCATTCACCTGTGTTATCTTCTCCTCAGTATCACTGCTCTGGTCTGTAAGACTGCTTACTTGCCTAATTGTACTGTGTCATTTTTGAACTCTTCCATAACACTCTCGTGATTGACTACTGTACTTGCCATTTCACTCATTTTCTTCCTAAGTGTACTCAATTCCACTGTTAGTTAGTTAGTTAGTGTGTGTGTGTGTGTGTGTGTGTGTGTGTGTGTGTGTGTGTGTGAGAGAGAGAGAGAGAGAGAGAGAGCACACCTTCACTCAGTGTATTCATAGGATTTAGAGAGGGGTGAACGTCCGGGGTGTGTGGTGTCACCTCAAATGTAGCAGTAATAGGTGATATAATGTGCTGGGCCTCGGACAAATCATCCCCCAAATGTTAGTGTCATTCTTAACTTTGGATTTTGTTTGATTGTATAGAAAGTAAATTCATACAGAGATGTGTAGTCCACATGTATAAGCATTTAAGAATGGGCTGTGAGGTAAACTATCATCATTTCTATGGTTTAACCCCTCCATGGCCGCCAGCGTCGAATGACGTTTAGCTGATAAATGGCCGCAGGTGTCATTTGAGTGCGGCTTATAAAAAACAGCAAAAATTTTGGGGAGGTGAACGAACGTTCTGAACATCTTCGAACTAACCTAGACTACACTCCCATACTCCTCATCAAGCAGTTCAGAGTCTGCTGCTTGTATCCTCTTAGGCGTGATTCCACAGCTGGTCACCAATTTGTGTAATGTACTGGCTGGTATGGAATACTAAGTTTCCCAGATGTCACTTCCCACAGCTAAGTCTCACTGCCACAGCAGGCGGCGGGAGTAATGATGGTAATCCTGTAGTCAGAGGTAGTGTGAGGTGAACAGAAACTGGAGCAGGTGTGTTTTCTCTCTTTATTTTGCCACAGAAAGATACAGCTGCAACAAGAGAATGTTTCAGAGTAGTACATCTCACTCATATGAAGGCTGAGAGTAATTTGCTGGTTCCAATCTGCTCCACTCTGGGAGCAGGCTTAGGTCAGCTTATTTAGAGATGCCACTTCTCTCAAAGACAATGAGATATATACGTGAGTAGGCGTGTATTACAACCCTAACATGCACATTATACATCTCAGTAAGGCAGTATTAATTACATTAAGTACATTAACATGGATATATGTTTCCCCAAGACTTAAACATATGCATATTTCATATTCTTCTATCACCTTCTTTCACCCTCACTGTGTATATCCGAAAATTGCTGGCTCTGCACGTCTGAGCGTTCATCTTATTCCCACACCACACTTACATTGAAGTGGTATGTGGATCTTTATCTCAATACTACAATACATTTTCTCTAAATATGAATAAACACTATCTATATATCTATTGCCAGACGCCTCAATCCCGTTCGGGGTGGCCACAAACAAATCGCCTCCACGTCGCCCTGTCCCCCTCCATTTCACTGCCCCGCTCCCAACTCACCCCCTCCTCTCTCATATACCTCTCCACCCCATCCCTCCATCTCATCCTCAGCCTCCCCCTCCCTCTCCCCCCTCCACCTCACTCACATACACTCTCTTCATCAGTCTTTCAACCTCCATCCTCTCCACATGGCCAAACAACCTCGGTGTATTCCTCCTACCACTTCCTATCACATCCACATCCACACCACAATGCTCCTTTATATTCTCATTTGTCAGCCTGTCTCTCCATGTGACTCCACAGGCTCCTCTTAAATAACCCATTTCCACTGCTCTCACTCTTGACCTGTGTCCTTCCAGCAACGTCTAAGCTTCACTTCCATACGTTAGTGTTGGTATCACAATACTGTCATGTAGTAACGTTTTCACTTCCATGCTCACTTCCCTGCTTCTTAACACTGCTTTCAAGGAACCAGCAACCTTTCTTCCCTGCTGTACCCTTTCAAGCACTTCGCCCTCCAAACCTCCATCCTTACTCATCACACTACCCAAGTACTTAAACGTACTCGCATTTTCCAGTTCCTCACCATCCAACCTCTCTGTACATTCACTGACTTCACCTCTCTCAAAGACCATCACTTTACTCTTCCCTACATTCACCTTTAGAATCCGTTTCTTACACACTCTTACAAACTCATCCACCAAGCCTTGCAGCTCCCCTTCATCTTCACTCAACAACACAGTATCATCTGCAAACAACAGTACAGGGAGTTTCCAAACACTATCCTCTCTCACCAGAGCCACTCCAACATCCACTACCCTACCTTGTACCTCTTTTATTACCCCATCCTTGTACAGATTGAACAACCATGGAGACATGACACATCCCTGTTTCAACCCAACCTTCAAAGAGAAAAATTCACTTAGTTCACCATCCACATGCACTGCAATTTTAGCACCATCATACATACTCTTCACAGCATTCAACAACTTTCCATCTACTCTATATATTCTTAATACTTTCCACAATCCTTATATATAATATGTATAAGTAGCGAGAGACCTACTCCAGTGTGGAAATGATGTCGGCGCCAGAACATGCTGTGATGAGTGGATTTCTTATTCTTTTGCTCCTAACCATGCCTAAAAGAGCACAACTACACCCATTATCTCGACCCAGGCAGAAAATATCATCTTTGTCCTCTCTTGCAACACACACATTACCACCTGTTTACAATTATGAATTAATACAGGCACAAACAAAAAGGACATGATAATAAGAGAAAAATACATTTTTATCTTGTTTTTTTTTTACCTATGTGCTCAGGTTTGTTGTACTGGTTTGGATCATTTGATGCAGTGCGACTTGTAGAAAACTTAAAACTTTCGGGAAGTGAACGAACATCTGGGACATGAGATTGACCTTCATTTCACACTCACACTTCTTGTCAGTTCACTACCTGCTGCCGTTATGAGTAGATATACGATTTTTTTTGCTCTTGGCCGTGCCTAAACACACACAGTTACACCCATTCTCTCGACCCAGACAGAAAATATCTTTCTCCTCTCTTGCAAAACACACAGAGCCACCCTGTTCATGATTATAAATAAACAGGCACAAACAAAAATACATGAAAGTAAAAGAAAAATTAATTTTTGTTTGGTATCTTTACCTATTTGCTCAGGTTTGTTGGACTGTTTTGAATCATTTTACATATTGTTTGCCTTTTATAAGCATTACAGGAAAGTTTTCAGTGTTCATGTGATGTTTTCATGGGTGGAAAGAACTTCCTTCCTTTCCTGCCAATCAGCTTGTGCGAGGTGTGAATGGCAGGTCGTCTTGCAATTCTGACCATATAAAGTGTTGGGAAACATCCAGCTATACCCTTTTTCCTTACCCAGGCAGAAAATATCATATGTTCCCACACTCATGACAGACAGACAGCAACACATATTGTGAAAATAACAAGGTAAAATGATAGAGAAAGATGAACGTGTTATTACGGAAAAATACATGTTCCCCTGTCTGTAAACGTATTTATTTCTGCCTTGTCTCTCTGTTGGTAATAATGAGACATTCGTAGTTTTGAAACTGCATTACGATTCTTTTTTTTAGCCATGCACTTGGTGTGGGAGTGGCAAGCTGCAACTCAACTCCCCTATTCCTAATCGGATCAGACCCTCCACTTTCTTCCCCCGTGGAAGAGCCTAGCCTCGGGGGACGAGCAATTTTCTCATTTAGGACTGAAATTTCAACCCTTTCTCCTGTTTCCAAGCATGGGTGGGCACAGCAATAATGTAAAAAATAACTCAACACCACTGTAAACATATTTTATATCATAAAGGTGAAAAAATATTCATCATAATTTTTTTACGAACCAGTCCTAGCATATGTACTGAAATCATTCAGTATCATCATATCAAATATATTCACATTGTTTCAGCACAATTCACATTGTTTTGTGAGTAAATAAAAAATGATAACAATGTGCGATGTTGCAGCGCAGCAGCACCTTGCGGCAGCGGATATTGGTTGCCGATATTTGAGCAACTTTCGCGCTCCATTGCAAGCCACAGATTGGGTCTAGGAAGCTGGGATATGCACTGTTAGGTGTGTCTGAACTTTCTCTTCAATATGGCAAGAACAAAACATCAGTTTTCGAAACTTCAGAAAATGTCCCTGGAGTCGGCCTGGGGTGCACATAAAATTCCGGACCCATGGACACAGAGGGGTTAACATGTTTCTTGTTGCTGGAAACAGTTACTTATATACCACTGGTTTATTTCACATTGGTTGTTGGGTAATACAGTGTTGTGCCACACGTTTGGCAGCGATTAGGACACTTGTGAGATACTGCGCTGTTAATGACAAAGAATTTGTTATATACCTAAGAAAAACTGAGTGTTACGGAACAAAACTTGCAAATATCATATGCCATTTCATGTATACATTGTTTAGAGTGACTCCCATTAGTGATCTGTGACTTCAGAAAGAAATCCTAATGATAACAGTTGGCCTATCCGACATTAGAAAGTCAGACGAATTGTAGCCTAATACTATGCATTGTATAAGGGTAGTGTTTACCTCAGCAACTTTCTTATTCTGCGTCGGAAAAGTGCGTATTCTGCTTTCCAGCCTCTTTCTTCCAGTCACCAAGGTCAACGAATATTTAATGATTGCCCTGAAAGCCATTAACTTCAGCAAAGTTTTGGCCTAGCAGCCCACCAACCACTTACTATACTGTTTTAAAACCCCGACCAAAAACTGAGAATGATTTTCATTTTATCATGATCACATAGCTCTTTTATCAAAGACGTGAGTGGGAGTGGCCGTTGTGAGAATTTGCCCTTGAGTGTCCAATTAGATAATGAAAAATGATATGTGTGAACTGTTGAAGGGGTTTGGGTGGTGGTGGTGGGTGTGGGTGGTGGTGGTGGTGATGGTGGTGGTGATGGTGGTGATGGTGGTGGTGGTGGTGGTGGTGGTGGTGGTGATGGTGGTGGTGGTGGTGGTGGTGGTGATGGTGGTGGTGGTGGTGATGGTGGTGGTGGTGGTGGTGGTGGTGATGGTGGTGGTGGTGGTGGGTGAGTGGTAGTGGTGGTGGTTGGTGTGGGTGTGGTGGTAATGGATGTAGATGTGGTGGTGGTGGGTGTGGGTGTGGTGGTAATGGATGTAGATGCAGTAGTTTGGGTGTGGGTATGGTGGTGAGTCATGTCCTACTCCATCTGTCCTCATATTTTGACCATATCTGTAGCCCTTACCTCCACTTTTTCCCCATATCTGTTTTGGGGATGTATTACTTTTGAGTTCATGAAGCTTTCTACCATCACTTCCTAAGCTATTTATATCATGTAGTAGTCTGTCATTTCATAGTATGTCTTTGCTAGTTTGGTGCCTTATATTTATTCCTGCTACTTCCAGACAATTTCAGTGAGATTGAGAGGTTTTTCCTAACTAGAGGGGTTAGATGAAGATGTTTATTTCATTAGCCCTATTACTACAAAATATGTCCCCTAAAGTGTACTAGATCATCTCCTGTTTCTAAAAGAATAGGAAGACACCGTTGGGTAGAAGGAATTTTCGTTCTGTAGTATTATCTTTTTTATATGTTGGCTTAAACTGCATAAATTACATTAGTAGAGGATATTAATGTGCCCTAGTAGGAGTACTCTGATAAGGCAGAAGTGCAAGGGAACATTTAAAGTTGAAAAAGAAAATTTCTGCCTCCAGTTCTGAAATGTGTACTTTATTGATTTTGGTAATTCTCAGTCTCTTATTGTCCACATTCATCATCTGCTTCCACTCTTCCATTGAACACAACTATAACATTCATACAACAGTGCAAGCCTAAAGTCAGCATAGCCCAAACCTTGTACAGTACAGTACCCGTAAATTACAGTTTGTTAGCTAATTATTCACACCCCTTCTTTCCCTGTCAGTTTTTGCATGTAGCACCGTAATATTTTCATGCAAATCAGTTATGCAAATTATGTCAGTATTAAGATGGTATAAATGTCTTATGATAATTATAAGGTGTAAAGCATGAAAACAAGCAGTAAAATGGAAATAAACGAAGGGGAACTTGAAAGTCCCCTACAGTTACTAGAAATGACTTTTCACCTCGACCCTCACCCTTATTCCATTCTTTCCTACAATTTTCCTTTGCACACATCCCGTTGCTGTTGTACCCCACTCTCAACACAACACACCCTTATCCAACCCATCCCACACCTCGCAACTCGACACACATTTTACCATGATCTACTCATTCCGCAGATTCCATTTTTAGTCTACATCCAATCCTTTTACAGTATCTCCCCATTCTGTTCCTTTCCTAACCCCTATCTAAACCACACTCTGTACCCCACAACCCCCACTATGTGTAGTTTTGTCAGAATTGCATATGTTTATTGTATAACATCATCTTGCTATACTTGTCATCCTTAACCACGCTATCCCATCGCCCTTTCATCTCGCTCGCGCGCGGGCACACACTCACACAAAAGAGGAAGTGTAAGTAAAAGTGTTGTTCCAATAACACAATACAAAGTAAGCAACAGTGCCAAAACAAGCAAATCAGCTGTTTTCAGTGTTGACTGTTTAGTCTGCGGCATAGAGGACTGCAAAACAGTAAGTAGAAGCTTTCTGTTAGTACCAGAAGATGACCACCTTCTTTATCAAATCAACTTTGGAAGGAGTTAAGAAAAGGGACAAAGGTAGAAAGCAGGATGATGATTTCTACCAGGAAGTGGTGGAAATGGAGACGCATAATAAGCTGGTGGAACGAGTATACAGATTAGAGAAGGCATTTCAGAGTGAAATAGAGTAAATTAAAAAGCTAGGAGGAGGCCGTAGCAGGGGCCGAACAGGGTAGTACTCCTGAGGGGAATGGGAATGCTGGTGATAGGGAGAGCTGGAGCTCCTGTTTCACTAGCTATCTAACCATCCCCCTTTGCTGACCTTTTCAGTGTGACAGTAACATGGAGAGTAGACCAGCATACTCTCCCAAACATTGCCTCTAATTATCTATGCACTACACCACATGCACTTTACATTTCACACAACGTATTCCACTACGTTACAGCATGCCAGCAAGGGCATGCGGCCAGAAAACTTTGCTCCCGCTACCTAGTGGCGGACTTCTGGGAGGAGGCGTGGCGGGGGTTCCGCTGACATAGATCGTGGGTCCAGGGTGAGATGGGGTTCGGGCCTGTGCTAGAGGGTACAGGGCATTGCGGTTCCCAGGCTGCTGCTTCTGCCCAATAGAGAGGGGCCCGAACCTGGGAGTAGTGCCCCAGGAGGCTGCCCTATCAGTGGGTGTATAATGGCGGGATAGTTGTAGTGCGAAGGCGCGCTTGGAGGGTGTCCCTGCAGCTGTCCTGGCAGGGTGCCTCGAGGCCACTACCACAGCCACTGGTAAGCTGGTGGGCTAGGGGTCCCAGATCCATTGCCTGGATTGGGACTGTGCAGTGAGTGGGATCTGTGCTATGTCTGTTCTCCTTTATAAATACTGAAGATGACAAAACAAAATAAGTTTCAGAGCAAGCCTGAGGACAGTAAATCACCCATGGGGATGAGGGTGGGTTCATGGAATGTGGGAAGTTTGAGGGGAAGAGCGGGGGAAGTCATTGAGGCATTCAGTAGGAGGTGGGTGGATGTGGCGTGTTTGCAGGAAGTCCGGTACAGGGGTGGATCAGCCAGAAAGATTGTTGGGAAGGACTGTTCCTATAAGTTGTTTTGGCAGGGGGGGACAGACGGGTATGGCGGTGTTGGTGTGATGGTTGCGGAGAAATAGGTGAAATATGTTATGAATGTTTTGAGAGTAAGCGATAGGATATTGGTATTGAAAATTCTGTTGGGTAGAAGGGTAGCTGTGATTATATGGGCATATGCACCACAGGCAGGATTGGATGAAGCAGAGATAGATAGATTTTGGGATGATTTAATACGTGTAGTGGGTGGTATGCGGGATGATGAGATAGTGATATTGGGAGGGGACTAAAATGGTCATGTAGGTGAAGCAGCACAAGGCTATGAAGGAGTGGATGGGGGATGTGCATATGGTCTAAGGAATGCAGAAGGGGAAAGGATACTCGAGTTTGGGAAGGCAACGGACATGATTGTGTGCAACACATATTTTAGGAAAAGAGACAGCAGGTTAATTACATATGAGTCTGGGGGAAATAGCAGTCAGATAGATTATTTTCTGGTTAGGAGGGCTGATAGGAGGTTAGTGAGGGATGTTAAAGTTATAGGAAGTGAGGAGTGAGTGCAGCAGCACAAACTATTGATTTGTGATGTGGTGCTTAAAGAACAAGTGATGAAAAAGAGGACTTATGTACCTAGAAGGAAAATATGGAAGCTGAAAAACCAAGTAGTACGGGATGCCTTCTATAGCGAGTCGAGGAGAGTGGTGGCTGAACAGGGATCTGTAGGCAGAGGTGTTAATGAACAGTACAGAGCCCTCAAGAACAATTTCTTGAGAGTTACTGATGTAACATGCAGTTGGACAAGAGGCCCACCAAGACATAAAGTAACTTGGTGGTGGGATGAGGGTGTAGAAGCTGCAGTTAAGGAGAAAAGAAGGCTTTTCCGGGAATGGAAGAAGGGAGGTAGCAAAGAGGAATATTTGGCTGCCAAGAGTAGGGCTAGAAGAGAGGTATACAGGGCAAAGTCTGAGTCACAGAGACTATTACTTGATAACCTAAATCATGGGGAAAGGAAAAATATGATATTTAGGGTGGCAGGTCAGGTGAAGAGGGATAATTGGGATATTATAGGTGAGCAGTGTGTGAAGATTGATGAAGGAAGGGTAGTGGTGAACAGTTAGTATATTAAAGATGCATGGAGAGAGCATTATAACTGGTTGTTGAATGAGGAGTTTGACTGGGACAGGGAAGGTTTGGAGCCAGCAGATCCAGTGTCTGGCCCTTGGCCTTTGATTGATACCGCTACTATGAGTGAGGCAATAGGCAGGATGAGGGTGGGGAAGGCAGCTGGTGTGTCTGGGTTGACTGCCGAAATGCTGAAGGCCTCAGGCGATATAGGAGTGAGTTTAGTCACTGACCTGATAAATAGGATTATTTATGAGTGTGTTGTCCCCTGGGGTAGGGGGTAGGGGGGGTTTCAAGAATACTCCCCCAGTATCCCTGCTTGTCGTACGAGGCGACTAAAAGGGTTGGTGGTGGGTTAGTGCCCCACCCCATAAAAAGAACTAACTAAAAAAGCGAATAAAGCGCCTTGGACCTGGACGGACCATACGTTGATAACTAAGGAACGGACAAAGGACATTCTGAGGGTGGGAACATGGAATGTGAGAGGAGTGAATGATGAAGTGAAAGAGAGAGAGATTGTTCAGGTGCTTGAGGATGCAAAAGTGGATATATGTGGATTGACTGAAACTAAATGGGAAGGTGAAAGGGTGAGAGAATGGGAATATGGTGTAGGTATATGTGCGGGAGTCAGTGAGAATGAGAGGGCAAGAGAGGGAGTATGTCTGATGATAAGCAAGAAGTGGAAGGAGAATATAAGAGAGTATGGAACAGTGGGTGCAAGGATTGTATGGGTGAGGATGAAAGTAGGTATACAAGCATGGGTGATTGTATGTGTGTATGCTCCAAAAGAGGATCGAGTGGCAAGAGTGAAAAATGAGTTTTGGGCGTGAGTAGAAGCATGTATGGACAAGTTTGAGAGGAGCGAGAGAGTGCTGTTGATTGGAGACATGAATAGCAAAGTTGGGAATGTACGAGTGGATGGAGTGGTTGGTCAGTGGGGTGTGCCAGCTGAAGTAGATGGGAATGGTAGTGCTTTGGTGGACATCTGTGCTGGTAAGGGGTTGGCAATAGCCAACACCTACTTTCGTCATAAGATGATCCACCGGTATACATGGAGAGTAATGAGGAGGATGGATGGTGAACTTGTTGAATGAAAGGCAATGATAGACTACGTGTGTGTGGATGAGCGAATGAGAAGACAAGTGTTGGATGCAAGAGTGTGGAGAGGGTGGGGGAATGGAGTCTCGGACCATCACTTAGTGATGGCCAAGGTAGAGCTGCAAAGAAAGTGGTTGAGGAGACGAAGGGGAAGACAGGAGGAAGCAGCTCCTGTGAGAAGAGTGGAGAAATTGCAAGATAGTGAGAAAATGACAGAGTATAAGAGCATAGTGGAAGAAAGATTGGGAAGGTATGAGCTAGAGCAGATGGAAGGGGTGGAAGACGTATGTAAGATATTCACGGAAGAGATAGGCGCAGCGTGTGAGGCGGTTTGTGGAGTGAGGAGGAGATGCAAGGGTGTGCAAGGGACAGCATGGTGGAATGATGAGGTGAAACGAGCTGTGGAACAAAAGAAGGCATATGGTGAATGGTTGGCGAGTAGAGGTAGGGGAGAAGATGAGAGAGAGAAGAGAGAGGTATATGTAGGCAGGAGAAGGGAGGTTAAGAGACTGGTGAAGGAGAGTAAGAAGAAAGTGGATGGAGAGTTTGGGAGGAATCTGAGTGTGAAATGGAGGGAGAGTAAGAAATTGTTTTGGAAGGAGGTAAAGAAAGTAAGGCAGTGTGAAAGGGGAAATAGTAGGGGAGTGAAAGATAGGAACAATAGATTGTTGGTGGAGAAGAGAGAGAAATTGAGGAGATGGAAGGAGCACTTTGAGGATTTGTTGAATGTAGAGAGTGAGAGCAGTGTGAGTATAAGTGGTTGAGGAATGGCTGGGAGAAGAAGAGATGAGAGGAGGGAGGAAGAGATCAGTGGGTCGGAAGTAGTGGAAGCGATGAAGAAGATTAAGCTGGGAAAGGCCCCAGGAATTGATGGAGTGTGTGGTGAAATGCTTAGGTATGGGGGTGAGATTGTTGTGGAGTGGATATGGAAGTTGTGTAGATTGGCTTGGGAAGAGGGAAGGGTTCCAGAGGACTGGAAATCAGGTATAATTGTTCCTCTGTACAAAGGAAAAGGGGAGAGAGAAGTATGTGGTAACCATAGGGGTATTTTGCCTTCTTAGTGTGACTGGTAAAATATATGGTAGAATACTCATTGATAGGGTTAGGCATATGACAGAGGAGCTAGTTGGAGAAGAACAAGGGGGATTTAGGAAGGGAAAAGGGTGTGTAGATCAGATATTTGTTCTAAGATATTTAGTGGAGAAGTATCTAGAGAAGGGAAGGAAAGTGTATGCTGCCTTCATGGACTTGGAGAAAGCTTATGACTGAATAGATAGGCAAGGTATGTGGAAGATATTAAGAATATATGGAGTGGAGGGGAAATTGTTGAGTGCTGTGAAGAGTATGTACGAGGGAGCTAGGGCTACGGTGCGAGTGGATGGTGAGCTGAGTGAGTTCTTTGATCTCAGTGTGGGACTGAAACAGGGGTGTGTGATGTCTCCATGGCTGTTTAATGTATATATGGATGGGGTTGTAAAGGAGATGCAAGGTAGGGCAGTGGATGTGGGGCTGGCCCTAATGAATGAGGGTGAGATTTGGAAGCTTCCGGTGTTGCTGTTTGCTGATGATACAGTATTGTTGAGTGAAAATGAATGGGAGTTGCAAGGTTTGGTGAATGAATTTGGGACAGTGTGTAGGAGGAGGAAGCTGAAAGTTAATGTAAACAAAAGTAAAGTTATGGTGTTTGAGAGGAATGAAGTCACAGTGTGTGCAGTGAGGTTGGATGGTGAGGATATGGAGAATGTGAGTGCATTCAAGTACTTGGGTAGTGTGATGAGTAAGGATGGAACTTTGGGGGATGAAGTACGTGAAAGGGTACAGCAGGGAAGAAAGGTTGTTGGTACACCGAAAGCAGTGATGAGAAATAGGGAGGTGAGTATGGAAGTTAAGAAGTCACTGCATGATGGTATTGTGATCCCTACCCTGACGTATGGGAGCGAGGCGTGGACCTTGCAAGAGGGGAATAAGTCAAGAGTGAGAGCAGTGGAAATGAGTTACTTGAGAGGAGCATGTGGAGTGACGTTGAGGGACAGGTTGACGAATGAAGAAGTGAAGGAACGTTGTGGGGTAGATGTGGATGTGGTTGAAAAGATTAGGAGAAATACACTGAGGTGGTTTGGACGTGTGGAGAGAATGGAGAATGAAAGACTGACTAAGAGGGTGTATGTAGGTGAGGTGGAAGGAGGGAGAGGGAGGGGTAGACCGAGGATGAGGTGGAGGGATGGAGTTGAGAATAGCATTCACATACATAAATGAAGACATGCTAAGAAGGATAATAACATCATTCATTAGACCAACCCCGGAGTATGCATCAATAGTCTGGAGTCCTCATCTCAAAAAACACATAGACAAGATTGAAAAAGTTCAAAGGGCCGCTACAAGATGGTTACCAAACTTAAGGGACCTAAGCTACGAAGAAAGACCAAATAAACTGAATCTACCAACACTACAGGAGAGAAGGAACAGAGGTGACATGATAATGCTATATAAATGCATATCAGGGAAGGAGAAAATAGACATAAATGATTACTTAACCTATGGGGAAGCATCAGCAAGAGGACACTGCAAAAAACTGCATAAGAAGAGAGGTGATAAAGACGTAAGGAAATTCCGTTTCCCAAACAGAGCAATTGATCATTGGAATGCACTACCGAATGAAATAGTGTGTTCCAAAACAATTCACAAATTTAAGGATATGTACGATAAATATGGTTTAAGACACTGGACAGTATGAGCTTGACTCATTCCTGTAAAGATACAATTAGGTAAGAACAATTAGGTAGGTAAGAACACACACACACACACAGTTGAGGCATCAGAGAGACAACACGTCATATCACATCGCTCCGAGCTCCCAGCTGGCCTCTCTTGGCTACAACTTGCTATACTAAACAGTATCTTTATATGAGTCAAGCTCTGTACATGGTTAACTAAATGGTGTTCTGTAATAATAGAGTAAGTTTAAGCAAAAGTGTTGCCCAAATAACAGATTACAGCCAAATAGTGCAGGAATGTGCTGATCAAGTCCCAGCTGTTTCTACTATGGTACCACAGGCAAGTAAAATGCATAATTGTAAGTAAAAACATTTTCTTTCTTCTCAGTGTTAACACAAAGGGACCACCATATTAAGTGAAGCAAATAGGGAAGGAGCTGGGAACTGGGAAAGGGGGTAGAAAACCGATTGATTTCTACCAGGAATTGGTTGAAATTGAAACATTCAAGAAATTAGTAGAAAGGGTAAACAGATTGAAAAGGGCATTTCAGAGTGAAGTGGATGAAATTAAAAAGCAATTGTGTATGCAGAAGGAGGAAAATGAAAAATTAGTAAAGGAATTAAACAAGAAAGACACAATAGTAGCTGAGGTGTTAGTTGAGGTGGGTTCACTTAAAAGGAAGATTGGTGAAATGGCAAGTACAGTTGTTAACCATAAGAGTATTATGGAGGAGTTCAGAAATGATACAGAGACAGTTAGGCAAGCATGTAGCTTGATAGACCAAAAGAGTGATATTGAAGAGAAAATAACCCAGGTGAATGAAGTGATGCAAAGTTATGAAGAAGATGTGGAAACTATATACTGTATTCTGAAATGGTGAGAGTAAGGAAAGACTTAGAAACAAAAGTCAAAGAAAAAAGCATTAGAAAAGAACTAAAAAAAATAATCCAGAACAACCCATAATTGGTCAAAGATTCAGCAGATATCAGTAAATCAATAATAATCACTGGTATAGAGGAGGAAGAGATAAAAAAACAAATTTTGAGAGACAAAAAGGAGATGGCAAATATAATGAGCATATTGAAGGAAGTATCAAAGGAAATCTGTAATAAAGATATAGAGGAACACAAGAGGGTAAGAAAATATGAGAGAAATAAGTCAAGGCTTCTGAAAGTAACCTTCCAGAGTGTGAACACTATGGAGGAAATTTTAAAAAGTATGGATAAGAAGATGTCTGACTCAAGAGGAATTGGGAATACTAAAAGAGAAGAGGGAGGAGACAAAAACAAAGAACAAAGAAAGATCAGAGGAAGAGAAGACTACTTTCTTTTTTACAAAGTAATTGGAGTGCAGGTACGAAAGTGGTCCATAAACAACATGGAACAAAAGGAGGAGGGTAGTAGACTCAAGTTATGACAAGTTATGTCAACAAGATGAAGTTGATGTACTCAAATGTAGATGGAATGGTGTCTAAATTATTAGAGATAGAAGACTATACTGTACCAAAGAAAATGAACCACATATTATTTGCCTAATTGAAACAAGATTAACACCAAAGATATCAAATGATACCCTAAACTTAGAGGAATGCTGTATATGGAGAAGAGACAGAAATTTAAGAAAGGGAGGAGGAATTATAATCTTCACAGAGAAAAATCATCAAGTCAAAGAAATAAAACCCTCACAAGTAGAACTGATTGCACTGGATATTAACACATCTGAAGGGAAATTAATTGTGGAAAATTTATACATGCCACCCAAAACATTTGAGAAAGAGGAGAATATGAAGACCTGACAGAAAGGACAATTCAGAGTTTAAGAACATTACTACAGTACATAGAATTGAGGAGAGATCTGAGAGAATTATATTAACTGGAGATTTCAGTACAGTTGTAAATTAGAATACTCTGGCTGTAAAAAACCATGAAAGTGAGGGCTGCCCGGGGACTTTGACCATTCGCAGAGGAGGCGGACGGGTGTTTTTGCTCTGCTGGTGGGTTAGGGTCTGTATTACACACTCGCGGCCGGTACATTCCCAGTAATCTGAGCGGCCGGGGGACACTGACCATTTGGTAAAGAACCAGACAGCCATTTTTTCTCAGCTTCTTGGTTAGGGTCTATATTACAAGCGCACGGCTGGTAGCTTCGGAGTGATCTGAGCGGCCAGGAGACTTTGATCATGTGGTGAAGGGACAGAC
This sequence comes from Coenobita brevimanus, assembly GCF_032717465.1. NCBI lineage: Eukaryota > Metazoa > Arthropoda > Malacostraca > Decapoda > Coenobitidae > Coenobita > Coenobita brevimanus. The sequence continues at coordinate 15,734,202 of NC_137042.1, forward strand.
ATACATTTTTGCTCAGCTGGTGGATTAGGGTCTGTATTACTTGCACAATGGCCAGTATGTTCCCAGTGATCCGGATGGCCAGGGGATTTTGACCCTTTGATGAAGATGTGGACAGCCGTTTTTGCTCAGCTGGTGGGTTGCAGTCTATTACCCGCTCAGAGCCAGAGAGGCTGGCTGTCTGCCCAGCCAATTTTTTTATTTGTAGGATGTCCAACTGGCCATGTTGAAAGTTTTATGTTCAAATATGGACAAAGAAATCCAGATACAGATATAATGGAGCCTAGGCCTAAAGTTTGGATATGGAGCATGTCCAGGTAATCAAGTGATTACCGGACTACGGCTCCAGAGTACGATGGGCTCACACAGTACATGTGATCACAGTGCTTGAATCGCATAGGACACAAGTGATCCAAAAAATAACCATAAAACCTTGAATGCTTGTGTTTAGCGCACAATAAACGAGGCAGAGGCAAGGATTGGTCCAAAACTGCTATTTTCCTAGACTATGCGACCCCCCACACACACACACACGATGCCCCCATCATGACGTTAGAGGCTCATGGGGATGCTAAAGAGAAGTCTACAGTAAGATCTCGCCAGTAATCACTTTGACAGTAACATTTTTGGCAATAACATTAAGTTAGAATAGATACCCAGTTTCTATAATAACGTTTTGATTCACTTGAATAATGGTAATTTCGTGAATGCCAAGTTGTTATACTGTAGATATGTCCATAACAAGATGATGATTGAAATAGACAAACATGAAGAGATGAAGGAAATTGCCGAAAATGTGAGTAGTAGCAAGGAGGAGGATCCTTCCCTCACCCCCTCCCCTGACTCGCCAGCCACCTCCACCTCCACAGCCCCACCTGATTCACGTGCTCCACGTGGCATACCAGCAACCCCCACCATAATGACTGTTGCTGCATTCTGGAAGAAATATAACATTTGACAGACCAAATTTCTTCATCAAAGTCTGGAACAACAACACTGGCAACCTTTAATCATGCTTGTTATGGTGGGGGCACTCTGAGTGTGTTGCTGCGCCTCGGAACCTCTACTATATAAAGTCCATCAGGCCTGTTGTCTACTGTTTTTAAGGTGACTGACCATATTTTTGTTATTTTAGCAATATCTGTAGTATATGTCTTACAAATTTTCCCATTATTATATCTCTTAAGATTTAAAAATATCAAGGTTTGAGGGGGTCCCTCCAATATATTATTTTTCCTGTAAGATTACGTATTCACAGTACACGAAATCACAATGTACGAGGTCGTGGACTGCCCATCCACTTGCGTACTGTGCGAGCCCACTGTACTTCCATGGCATTTCATTTTGACAAGCATTATTGTTTAGTGTTCATATATTTTTACAACTTGGCATTCAAGATGGAGATATAACAATTTTTGACTAAGTTAAAATAAAAAGGGTAGTCATTTTTACTGGTGATGAAATTTTAACATGTACAGTCATTACTCGTTTTTACGATGCGGTTACGTCGTCATACCTTATCGTATACCAATTTTATCGTAATTCGGTAGATTGAAACCCTTTATAAAAGGGGGGTTACATCAGCTTAACTTCCCAAAGTCACCTAACCAAGACTGAACCATAAATGACAACCCACCTTCATTCCTCCCTGTGTTGGTCCAAGTCGTTCCCCCCCCCGAGGCTGGGGGACAGCCTGTGCTTACAGGCACTAGTGGTCAGCCTCTGAGTCAGACAGGAACAGGTTAGGGGAAGGGGAATCCGGCCCATACCTGCACCAATCTTAGCACTGGGACCCATACCTGCACCAACCATAGCACTGGGGCCTACACTGGCACTGACCTTACCTCTGGGCACACAAATCCACAATAATCCCTTAATTCACATGAACTTTTTTCACGCTATTTCGGTTATCCACGAATTTTTCGTACAATAATTAAAACATAAAATTATAGTATTCAAACAAATAATTTTAATATATGAGAGAAATAAATAAAATAGAAAAATGCCTACCCGCTGCCAGTGTGCATACGTGTGTGTGGGGGGGTTGGGGGGAGGTCGGTCTACCATGCACCACACAGTCAGTTTGAATCCGATGGTCGAACCGTGCATGACTGGCAAATCGTTATTTGTGGCTTATTTTTCTGCCTTCCAGTGATTGCTTGCCTTGTTTATCAACATGGGGCCTAAGCATGGGGTAACACACCAAAGTGGGCTCGTAAAGTGATGTCACCGAAAGAGAAAGTTAAAGTGTTGGACAAACTTAGGGAAGAAATGTCGGCGACAATTCGCCGTCAGGATGATTCCCCATCATTTATTTACATACCAATTTATTTAGCAAGTACAGTACACTAGTTTTTTATTTATATGCTTTGTAAAATCCCCCTGAAAATTAGTTGATAAAGTATTAATTAATCAGTAATAAGTACAGTATATTTATAGAATGACAGGGAATTGTCCAGGGTGCGAATTGTCCTGATGGGGAATCGTCCATGTTTTGACGGTGAATTGACATTACGGGGAATTGTCTTGGAACCGTATGTTTGGGGTGAATGAGTCAACTGTTCGTACAATAAAGAAGGCAGAACGTAGCATACGGGAGGCAGTGATGGCTAGTGCACCAGACTGTGCCAAAGTGTCTCCACCTACACCTGTGCCTGTCAGTTTTCAGTAAATGTTAGGGATTACTGTACTGTGGTACGATGTTTGGCTGAGAGGTGATAACGGGGGCACATATGAACAAGTTGAAAAGACAGGGCTTTGAAGGGGACCTGAACCATAACAATGCGCTGCACACCAGGGCCGCCATCTTGCCTGAGACAAGCGATGGTCACCTTTCATGTGCCTGGTGCTTCCTGATGGCAAAATCGTTATAGCGGGAAATTTATTGCAAATCGAATTTTGGGGTGGAACTTTTCTATTATTGTTGTAGCGAAATATCGTAAACCGAAACATCGTAAAACGAGTAATGACTGTACTGTAATAGTATGTATTGATCAGTTTCATGAAAGAGGACAGAAAGGGTGGTGGTCCAAAGCAAGAGTGACAGTGGGGAGAAATCAAGATGAATAAGCTGGACGGGGGAGGGGGAAGCTGGCACAACAATGAAGGCCATAGAGATCCACTGCCTCTTATAGCATGTGTGACAGTGACGGTCAAAAGAGCTGCATCCCCTCTCGTAGCGTGATCATGACTGACGTAAATCCTTGGGCCAGTTGGATGCGACCGGAAACATGCCAGATATCTATAAGTTTATATCTATCTGTTGCCAGATGCCTCAATCCCGTAAGGGGTGGCCACTGACAAATCGCCTCCATGTCGCCCTGTCCAGTGCCATTTCACTGCCCTGCTCACAGCTAACACCCACCTCTCTCATATGCCTCTCCACTCCATCCCTCCATCTCATCCTCGGCCTCCCCCTTCCTCACCCCCCCTCCACCTTACACGCATACACTCTCCTCATTAGTCTCTCACTCTTCATCTCATACTGTTTAATTAAATCCATGTATCTATAGCCAGATACCATAATCCCATAAGGGGTGGCCATTTGTCTTTGAGTTAGTTGTTTTCAGGGAGGGGCACAAACCTTCCGCTAACCCACTTGTCAACACTTAAGGAATACTTGTGGATTGGTTAAATGGGTAGAGGTATCATCTAGCATTGTAAATGATTTCCTGGCTTACAGGAAACCACTGGGCTTGTCACTCAATGTAAAGACAGTTGAAAAGGACAGGAAAGATAGGAGGAACAGGAAATGAGGAAGGAAGACACAGAAAAAGAATGATAAAGATGAAGGAAGAAGTAGGTGGCACAACATAGAGTGAGTGGATGATGGTCGCCACCACCTACCACTGTTTAATTATTGTTATTAATCTAACACAACAAAGACATACCTTACTTATATTTTTGCAAGATCAGGTTTTAGATTTAAGCTTATGTGGTCCTTGACCCCCAGTGTATCCCCAGTTAAATTGACCTTTTGGTACAATAAATCATTATCTGACGAGTGTTTGCCTGGCGTAACCCCATCCCATGCCAAGGCATGACTACCGAACAACAGTAATTTATCCCACTGAAACAGTACTTTGATTTAATGCAAGATTAATTTAAAGCAAGCTCCGAACCTATCTTGCCTCAAATTGATTCCTGACTGTACAGCAGGTATCATAAAAAAGGGTTGTTCCAAGTGAAAACCTATTGCACGACAAATTATCAGATAATGAGGTGTGAAACCTATCATCTGAATAGCCTTACCCTTTTAGGCTTGCTCTCAGCGCCCCTCAAAAGCACTATGCTTTCCACAAGAGGTAGCATGCTTGCCAGACAGGACTACCAATTCACAAGTTCCAGTATTTCTATCTACCTATCAATTGCCAGATGCTTCAATCCTGTAAGGGGTGGCCACAAACAAATCACCTCCATGTTGCCAGGTCTAATGCCATTTCACTGCCCTGCTCCCAACTCACATCCCCCCCCCCCTCTCATATACCTCCACTCCATCTCTTCATCTCATCCTCGGCCTCCCCCTCCCTCTCCTTCCTTCCACCTCACTCACATATGCTCTCCTTGTTAGTCCTGCTTTCCATCCTCTCCATATGGCCAAACCACCTCAGTGTATTTCTCCTCTTTCTGTCGCATCCACGTCCACACCACAATGCATCCTCACCTCCTCATTTGTCAGTCTGTCTCTCCATGTAACTTCACATGCTCCACTCAAATAGCTTATTTCCACTGCTCTCATTCTTGATTTGTGTCATTCCAACAAGGCCCAGACTTCACTTCCATACATTAGGGTTGGTATCACAATACTGTCATGCAGCAACTTTATTACTTCCATGCTCACTTCCCTGTTCCTTATCACTGCTTTCAAAGAACCAGCAACCTTTCTTCCCTGTTGTACCCTTTCAAGCACTTCACCCTCTGAGCTTCCATCCTTGCTCATCACACTACCCTAGTACAGTATTTAAACACACATTTTCCATTTCCTCCTCATCCAGTCTCACTGTACATTCATTGGCTTCATTTCTCACAAAGACCATAACTTTACTCTTCCCTACATTCATACATTCACCTTTAGATTCCGTTTCTTACACACTCTCCCAAACTCATTCATCAAGCCTTGCAGCTCTCCTTCATCTTCACTTAATACAGTATATATCATCTGCAAACAACAGTACTTGAAGTTTCAAAACACTGCCCTCTCTCTTGAGTATTTCATACATAATAATTTATTCCATCCATCCATCATCCAATTCTATGTTGCCCCATGAAAAGCGGAGAAGCCCGGGGCTAGGCAATTTGGTCCTGACATTTAAGATGAGAGTGACCAGCCTCACTCATCCCTGAGTGGTATTACATGAGCAACAACCCCAACCACCCCTTGGATATAAACCTTCACCGGCTCAATCCGATTTGAGTGCTGTAATTACCCACTAAACCACCAGGTGCCATAATTTGGTTATATGGTAACCGCCCAGTGTAGTAAATGGTTTCCTGGTGTACAGGAAACCGTTAGGCTTGTCACTCAGTGTAGAGTCACCCATAGGCAGAAGGAAGAGGAAAGAATGAAAGAAAGAAAGACAAAAGAGGGAGTGTAAAGTCACCCGTAGGCAGAAGGACGAGGAAAGAATGAAGTAAAGAAAGACAGAAGAGGAAGGAAGGAATGGAGAGAGGAGAGGAAAGGGCAGACACCCGAGAGCAGCACTACATTGAGTGAGTGGATGGTGAGCGCCCCCACCTACCACAAATCATGATTTATTTCTTCACTTAATGTTGCATCCTCCACTAATTGTTAGGCAATTGGACTATTATTTTTTTATACCAGTGTTGTTTCAGTGGCCTTGTCTGCATGATACAGAATGAAAGGGAGCTGACCACAATGATTGTAAACTTCAGGTGGCCATCTTGGTTCAAACATATGACTGTTGGCTTGCATGGGAGGCACCGCGTACACGCGGGAGTGTTGTACACTGCTGCCACAATTATCATAGAAGTGAATTTCTTCATTGTTATTGTAAAACTGGGTTTAACTTTCAGGTTATCATTCTGTCGATTTATCGCACACCAAACTGATGCATACTGAGGTCTGACTCTTTTGAACAGACACAAAATACTAAAGATACATTTATTGACATAAAGTATAAAAACATGGGAATGATTGATCAAACATCCTCTGAAGATGGGTTGGTGCTTCAGTGTACTGCATGGTTGGCCTCTACTGGTACTGGTCTTATAGCATAGCAGGTTGCCTAGCATCCTTGGCTGTCCTTCCCAAATTTCTGTTGTCAGTCTATGTAGACACATGTTTACTCCATCTAGAATAAACAAAACATTGTCTTTTTGTGGGATTTTGCTAATAGTTTGTTTACATCAGTCATCTGGCCATGTGCACACACACACATCACTTAGCTGCTTACCTCTCATCTTTCTCACATCATTGTCACCTCTCACTATGTATGTTTTACCTCTGCCTAGGAAAATTGAAGGAAGTTATGTATTCACTCCTGTTTGTCTGTCCACATGATGTCTCAAAAAGTTATTGATGGATTACAGTTAAATTTTGTAGGCATGTGGGTAATGGGCCAAGGTAGACTTGATAAAATATTAGTGATGATCTGAGTTTGAGTCCAGGTTCAAGGCTGTTTTTTGTTTGTCCATAAGATAACTAAAAAAGATATTCATGGATTTCAATAAAACTTATAGTTAAGTGGGTCATGGACCAAAGAAGAGTTGGTTAAATTTTGGTGGTCTAACTATCTGTCCATAGCCAGATGCCATAATCCCGTAAGGGGTGGCCATTCGTCTTTGAGTTTGTTGTTTGACAGGGGGGGGGGGGGCACCAACCCTCCATCAACAAACCGCTTATTGATATGTAGAGGACAAATTTTGGTGGTGATCTGAATTATTTGGTATAGGCTTTAGCAGAGGTATGCACTGTCTGAGTGCTATCTACTTGTTCTTCTTTCAGCTTTGTTTTTTGGTTACTTTATGCCATCAGAATAGTATTTTGCCTACCCCTAGGTAGATAAGTCATCATCTGAAGATGCTGAACCCAACTTAACTCATAGTTATGTCTGCTAACATTACTTCATTGGCTGACAACAGTGCAAAAACATTAATTATATTACTGTACTGAATTTCTGCCCAAATTAATACTTATCATGCAACTGAAATTAACTGTTTGTTTTCTGAGCAATAAATATTTGCATGTCACAGTGTATGCTCAAAATTATTTTGCAGACAATACTGTGTTGTTAAGTGAAGATGAAGGGGAGCTGCAAGGCTTGGTGGATGAGTTCGGCAGAGTATGTAAGAAACGGAATCTAAAGGTGAATGTAGGGATGAGTAAAGTTATGGTCTTCAAGAGAAGTGAAGTCAGTGAATGTACAGTGAAGTTGGATGAGAAGGAAATGGAAAATGTGAGTGCGTTTAAATACTTGGGTAGTGTGATGAGTAAGGATGGAAGTTTGGAGGGTGAAGTGCTGGAAAGGGTACAACAAGGAAGAAAGGTCGCTGGTTCCTTGAAAGCAGTGATAAGAAACAGGGAAGTGAGCATGGAAGTGAAAAGTTGGAGGGACAGAAGTCAAGAGTGAGAGCAGTGGAAATGAGTTATTTGGGAGGAGCATGTGAAGTCACATTGAGAGACAGACTGGCAAATGAGGATGTGAAGCAGCATTGTAGTGTCGATGTGGATGTGATAGGAAGCATTAGGAGAAACACACTGAGGCCATATGGAGAGGATGGAGAGTGAGAGACTCTCGAGGAGAGTGTATGTGAGTGAGATGGAGGGGGGGGGAGGGAGGGGGATGCCAAGGATGAGATGGAGGTATGGAGTGGAGAGGAATATGAGAGGGGGGTATGAGCTGGAAGCAGGGCAATGAAATGGCAGGGGGCAAGGAGACATGGAGGCATTTTTTTTGTGGCCACCCCTTATGGGATTAAGGTGTCTGGCAATAGGTAGATAGACTAAGTAAGAAACACATTATATTATAAACACTCAAACCCACCTGATGATGATGATGATGATGATGGATGGAAGAATGACATGATTTTCATTTGCTTCTGGGATGAGAGAGTGGCACTTGTATACTACTTTGTACACTCTGATTAACCCTTTTTTGCTCTTAGTGGTGTTCCTAAAGATTGCATGTGTACTACAATTAATGTTAGGGATAATCAGGAGGAGGTAAAAATTTTTCAGGAGGGTCAAATGGGGTGCTTTTGGAAAATTTGAGATTTCTTTATATCAGTTAGTCGTAGAACATGGGTGTCAGTGGCATGATTCGCACATTTTGATTTGCATGGTAAACTTCCTGATACATCAGTCACACAAATTGATAGACAACTGTACTCCTCACACACATCCAGCAGCACAGTAGTATACTGTGCTAGCAAAATAATTTGCATAGCACTCAGTAAAGCATGGGTTTTATAGAGTTAGCCTATGTCAGGTTGCTGTGTTTAGAGAGTTGCCTATGGATAACTTTAGTCACCCCCCTCCCAAGTACATATCCAAGCATAATTACACACTTAAACAAGCACAACACCTACAACATAATTTGCATAATAGCTTGATTATATGAGGTTATGTTTTGAGGCCATATTGTGCAAGGTTTTCATGGGCGACTTCAGTCACCTAGGTACAGTACATGCCCAGTCATAAGTACAGACTCACAGAAGCCCAACTTCTGCAGCATAATTTGGATAACACTTAAATAAGACCTGGGTTATTTTTGGTTATGTCCAGTGGCCTGCCATATTGTATAGGGTTATCATGTGTGATTTTAGTCACCCCCAAGTACATATCCAGTCATGATCATACACATACAGAAGCACAATATTTGCAACAGAATTTGATTAACATTCAATAACACATGGATCATATGAGGTTATTAAGTGGTCGTGAAGGTTTATTCTCAAATTCAAAGGAATACTTTACTGACTTGGTTAGAGGGTTTAATGCAAAAAATACAGTACAATTACACGTTCTAGAAGTTGGCTGGGCATTTCTTTGTGTGTTGCAGCTTTTACAATAAAAAATAACAAAAATGTTCATGGGGACTTCAGATTAACAGGAATGGATTTGAATAGGGCAGTTTTGGTGCAAAAAATGGCAGTTCGGGTAAGTGAAAATTTGGTTATCAAATGCTCAGATATCAAGCTTGCCTTTGCTATACAGTACTGAAAATTGTACAAAAATAAGAGATAAAAGACAGTAGGTTAGGCTAGCCTTACGGAGCCAGTAAACACAGGCAGAGTGGGAGTCAGACTTTGACTAACAGCTGCTCACTTTGATGCCATGATGCAAGTGGGTGGGCTGCCAATCATGCTGCCACTGGATGAATGGTGCCTGGACAAACTAAAATGCCCATGCAATTGAAAATTTTAACATTTTTGCATGAATGTTGCTGTTCAGGTAATAATGTAATTCAGATAATGCAGGTATGGACATGAGGGGAGGGGATTTACTGTATTGTGAAGATTTTTACAAAATGGCAAGAAATTTAGTGATATTATGAAGTCTTTTACAAAATACTGTAGCTATTGGAATATTATAGAGATTTTATACTATTTTCAAGTAATCATCAGAAGATTTTTGTATTTACATTCTAGTGATTTGAGAGTGGGTTTAGAAGTATTTGTGGCATGGAATTTGCAACCATACCCTGGTGGAATGATCAGTTTCCTGTGGAATTAGGAAATATTGAGATATCCTGCAAAAAAATAGCAATTTGGATGAGCAAAAATTCAGATATCACTCAGTGACTTGTTGGAGGTTAGGTAGGAGCTAATGTAAAAAGTCATATTGGAGTAGCTAGTCACATATGATGAAACCATTTGCATAATTCTCATAAGTTTATTATTTAAGTTTTGCATGGAGGGCATACAGTATAAATGAGAACCCATTGTACTACAGTATTGCGTATTAAACTGCCCTTTTCAGATCAACACATTTTCATTATCTTTCTCATCCCGACTCTCATACTCACATGTGGGGAGCTGTAAAACAAGACTACTTAAATCTCAGGGGGCATGGATCATAGATTAAAGGAAGCCAGAGAAACAATTGCCCTTCATGTGCTGTAAAAGGTACATGGCTGGTTGCAGTGCCAGAGATGTATGTTTGTATCACCTTATCACTAGATCCCCCCATACTGAAATTTTTTAGTTGCCTTGTAGATCTTATAAGTAGGGAATACATGGGCAGTATTGTGTGACTCCTGTATCCAAAAATAAGAAGGGATACTGTACATAACTTGCTCATTTAGCGCTTCACTCTTACTGTCTGAAGGATAACACTGACTTTGAATAAATCTTGAAATGATGACATAGATTTCCAAACATTATCTCTCTCTGATTTTCCTTCCCTTCAAGAGTTCGACGTACGAGTCAATCTACGAGCCAATCACCCCCCGACCAGCCAGCCAGATGTCCAACAAATCAGGGTATAGCCTGTATGGGCCGTACACATCCCCACAGGCACGAGGCCTGGCCCCTGCTCCCTCCAACCAACCACTCCTCAATCCTGACAAGGTGGGCAAGGAGGCAGAGGTGGACGCCCTCACCTCACTCCTCGTCCAATCCATGGATAGTACCAATGACCCTGAGTTCTTTGGTGCGTATGACTCGTGTATGTGCATCGCGTTTTTTCGTATTTTTTCTTAGACTTAGTAATTTTGTATAATATGACTTAGTATATGTTCTGTTAGTGATTGACTGCATGGTGTTGTTGTTGTTTGTTTGTTTGTTTGTTTGTTTTAAGTAGCCTCACCACTTTTTGCTGCTGTAGTTCATCATTGTCTATATTCTTCATTATTACATTTCCTTCTTATCCTGTCATTTTTTCTTTTTATTGCCAGTGGTCTAGTGGTTAGAATGCCCTAGTCAGAGAGTTGAGTGGATAGTTTCTCAATCATGTGATGCCATCAAGAGAAGAATACTGGTAACCTACCCTTAAATATACTGGACTGAGGTAGCCAAGCCTCTGGCCCTTACACCTCAAATCGGATGAGACAACATTGGCAGTTTTACAGTATCATCACTGTTGTTACAAGAGTGCTCCAAACATTTGGAGGTGTACACATTGATGTCTGCTTATTTCCTTGTATCTGACTCTATGTACCACTGAAAGTAGTCTTCTCCGTGAGAAAACTAGACGGTGTTTTCAGATTCCCACCATTCCATATACGGTACTGTACATCTAATCTAAAGACACCCAAACTCCACAGATTTCCATCTCTCCTTCTTGACTGTGGGATTCAGCTTTACTCTAGATAAATAGTGTGATGCTGTTCATCCATTTCTGTACTGTGAACCCTTAACAGTTGGAGCATTTAATCCTTAGTGTTTTTTTTTTTTTATATAATAATGAGATCATGAAGCAACATCATGCAGTGTTGAAATTACCATGCAATAATATACTGGTAGGTTTTATCATTTATCATTTTGTTTATGGAGGCTCCAACATACTTGCATGCATCTGCCTTGGTCACCTATTTGTCGATCTCTGGAAGCCTGCCCATTCAGTCCCTTATCCCTGAGGTCACACTGTTTGACCTTGACCCAGGTCTTTTTTGGTCCCCCTCTTACAGCCCTACCCCTGATACTCACATTTCTTACCTTCTGTACCAAATTGCCACTCTCCATCCTCTCAGCATGCCCAGACCATCCCATCCTTCCTCTCAACTCTTCATTCACAATCATAGCCCCACGGGCCTCGCATTCAGGGATGCACTACACATCCATTTAATCATTGCCATTCCTGTACATTTGAGTCTATGAATATCTTCTTCCTTACTGTCTAGGTATTACTACCATACAGCTGTGCACTTCAAACAGCCACATACAAAGATTCCATTGCATGGAGGGAGAGCCCTCTCAGTGTTCGGACAGGTGACAACTCCCTGAACTTCCTCCAGCCACTCCTTACCCAAGCCACAGAGCTGCTCCAACCCCACCTTCAGCATAAATGTACCCCAAATAACAAAACTCCACACTCTGAAGAAACTCTCCTGCAAGATTGGCCCTTTCACGCCTGATGTTCTCTGCATGCTCTCCCCAACACACCGCCCACACAAAATCAGCATTATTTCATGGCCTACCCCTAATACCATTGCATCTTTTATGCACCCACTTATACGTTGCACAAGACTGAGTTACTTCCCACATCCTTGTGGCAAACTACACATGGTTACACTCCTGCTACTTTGATACTACCGCCACCAGCCCTAGATATCGTCACTTTTGTTTTATCCACATTTGCTTTCAAACCCTTGTGCCCTGTTCCATCTCTTTTTCCCTAAATCTTTCCTCTGCCTCCCTTTGCAGTCAACACAAAATCATCATTACACCACATCACCCATGGGAGTCCAGCTCTGAAGTCACGTAAGAGAGCATCAAGTACCATGACAATAAGAGGATTAAGACTGGCCCCTGATGCGCACCAACATTTATGGAAGAGTTATCACTCTAATCTCCATTCACTCTCACCTAGGTGTGAGCACCCACATACATAGCCATAACCGCTCTAACCAGCCATTCCTCGATTCCAAGCTTTCTTGTTGCTCGCTTCTCCATGTCCCTAGGGACTCTGTCAAAAGCCGTCTCAACCAACAGAAGCAAAGTACAGCTTGCATTTCTTTCCTGTATATTTTCCTAAAGCTGTTGAACAATGAATATGGTGTTAGTGGCTCCTTTGCCAGGCATAAACCCAAACTGCATCTCATTAGTACTCACTCAGTCCCTTATCATACCTTTAGGATTCTCTCAGCGACCATCATTATTTGATCAAAAAGTTGTACACCTCAGTAATTTCCTCATTGCAAGACTTAATTTTTCCCCTTATTCACATTTACGGTCACGCTTTCCAGTCAGTCATACGGGACAACACACTCATATATAATTAGGAAGTTATCAAAAACAGTGGAATCTCCTAAATCACAGCTTTATGGGACTGAGCAAACACCGTGATTTGAGACTTCTGCGAGTTAGAAATAACTACCGGTAATCTTATGAAGAATATTACTTATGGGTCTGTCATCTCGTAATGTTGCCCCCCTCACCCCCAAACTTACATCAGACTGGTCACCAGCGAACACTAACAGCCTGGAAAAGAATTTAGTAAAGCATTTTTAATGGGAACAAACAATATTGTAAGCTAAGTCTACTAATACCAAGGCAGATCACTTGCTTCTAAAACGGCTCCAAGCTGGCACGGGGGGGCAGAACTTTGAAGAGACGTCGACTGGCACGAAACCCCAGTTCAGTTCATTCCTGACCATGGTGGTGGGTGGGTGCTTGCTCCACTCACCAGATCGTGGCACATTTTCAGTCTGGAGAAGTGAGGGAAGGGACTGAAATGTATGAGGGAAGGTGTGGGGGTGTGATGGAAGGTGTAAAGGTGTGAGGGAACCTATTGCTATATTATAGGGTTAAACGAGTCCGCACTTCTTCCCCTTCTTCGTTTTCCCATATTATAAATGTTTAATTTGAGTCTGCCCTTTTATACATTTTCTGTTAAACCAACTGACATCACACACAAGTCATGCCTCCCTGCGCCTTGGTGGAAAGTGATCCGACGTGGTATTAGTAGACTTAGATTGTAAGATTCTTACCTGACTGAGTGATGACATTGCTTGAATGGGCAGGGGAGGCAGGAGGGGTTTTGAGGTTTGAGGCGGACTATGGCCTCTCGGCACAAGGTGAGTGCGCTGCTGCCTCATGCTGCCACCTCTGTGCTGCTTTCTTCTCATCAACCTCCCTCGGGAATCCCTCAAAGCCCAGCATGGAGACAACGGAAGCGATGTTGTCACCCTCATCTGCCTCCGTGTCATCGATTTGTTGAGATTTCTGTAATTCTTTACCAAATGGGCATGACCTTTCCATGTTATCTATTGAAATGAGTCTTTCAAAGGTTACTTGGTATTATTCCTGGATTACCACAGCTACTGGGTATTTTTATAAACTTACCTCTTAGCTATAAATAAGAATTTAGAATGCTTGATACACTGACATGTCCAGCTGGAGCAGTGGTTGGTAATTACTGTGGCCAGTTGGAGAGGTTGTTCAGTAAACACTGCTGCAGGCAACCTGCCAGCTTCCTTAAATACCCCTAAATAGGTATACAGTAAGACCTCATTATAACGGACTAATTGGGGCTCAAACCATTCCAATAAGAACGTCATCGGGACTTCCCCCTGCTAACCTGGACTTTTTCCAATATATCATACATTAGTCCAGATCACATGAAAGGTTTTTATACTGCAAGGCTTGGTGGATGAGTTTGAGAGTGTGTGTAAGAAACGGAATCTAAAGGTGAATGTAGGGAAGAGTAAAGTGATGGTCTTTGAGAGAGGTGAAGTCAGTGAATGCACAGCGAGGTTGGATGGTGAGGAATTGGAAAATGTGAGTACGTTTAAGTACTTGGGTAGTGTGATGAGTAAGGATGGAGGTTTGGAGGGTGAAGTGCTTAAAAGAGTACAGCAGGGAAGAAAGGTTGCTGGTTCTTTGAAAGCAGTGATAAGAAACAGGGAAGTGAGCATGGAAGTGAAAAAGTTACTACATGACAGTATTGTGATACCAACTCTAACGTACGGAAGTGAAGCTTGGACGTTGTTGGAAGGACACAAGTCAAGAGTGAGAGCAGTGGAAATGAGTTATTTAAGAGGAGCCTGTGGAGTCACATGGAGAGACAGGCTGACGAATGAGGATATAAAGGAGCGTTGTGGTGTGGATGTGGATGTGATAGGAAGCGTTATGAGGAACACACTGAGGTGGTTTGGCCATGTGGAGAGGATGGAGGGTGAAAGACTGACGAAGAGAGTGTATGTGAGTGAGGTGGAGGGGGAAAGAGGGAGGGGGAGGCCGAGGATGAGATGGAGAGATGGGGTGGAGAGGTATATGAGAGAGGGGGGTGTGAGTTGGGAGCAGGGGAGTGAAATGGCGGGGGACAGGGCGACTTGGAGGCGATTTGTTTGTGGCCACCCCAAACGGGATTGAGGCGTCTGGCAATAGATAGATAGATAGACTACCATTGCAGTTGTCCTGTGTTATTCATTACAATAATCAAATGGTATAATATATATAATAATGCTGTACTGTACGCTGATAAACATGTCTTTTGTTTACCTTATTGTGGTGAAAATAGCTTGTAGTGGTCAGGCAGTCCGGACTGCTTCTGGCTTTATCGGACTTTTTTCAACATATAAGAATTTAGTCCGGTAGCTCCTCGAGTCTGATGAAAGCAATTCCAGTCTATTGAAGTCCATTATATTGAGGTTTCACTGTATTTTGTTTTTTTCCACTCACTACCTGTAGTCACAATTCAAGATCTGCTGTAACTATTTGTGCTGCATATGTACCAAAATCACTTAACTTTAGATTGTGAGTTTGTTATAATATAGGTGGAATAGCTGCACCTTTTTGGTAAAGAATTACGTCTTTGAGTCTGTAATTTTGAGCAACTTTGGCTTTCTTCTTACTGCTGTCAAGTCTCCTTTTTCCATAACTTTTGGGTGTAAGTTAACATTGGCATCTTCTTCCTCTTCCTTGAAGAAGTTGTAGGGTTAGGAGGGTTATGATTGACCATGGTAACACTGGGCAGGCAGAGGAAGCATGGGGAAAAAAAAATAACTCCTCTCATAGACTACACTGGACCCACACGCTAAAAACGGAGAGGAAACAATGCACTAAGTCTGGTGCCGGGATGTCAAGCACACGTGTCCTTCATGCTTAGTGTGGGAGGGAAGCACTGTGATTGGCTTATAGTAAGTGCTATGCCTGAATATGATTGGTTAAGTAATTGCCATGCTTAACTACGATTGGTTTACTCCTGGCTAGACACGCAGACTTGAGGTAATGGTGGCAGGTACTGTATTACACAAGGCATCAGAAAAGCGTCACTTTTGAGGATGACTTCCCGAATTTCATGTAATTTCTGTGAGTTACTGATATTGCAGACTGTTGCTTGGTGTTGCCACACATTATGAATCCTTTATTTAGGGTCATGTGATTTAGGAGATTCCACTGTAAATAACCAGTCCCAGTTGTACACTCTCTCATGAGGCCTTTAGCAATTCAGCAGCCAACCCAGACACACCTGCTGCCTTTGCCAACTGCATCCTGCCTGTTGTCCTGCGCACATTACCAGCACCAATCAAATATCAAGGACCAAAAACTGGATCTGCTGACTCCCAGCTTTCCTTGTTCCAGTCAAACTCTTCATTCAGCAACCATTTGTAATGCTCTCTCCAGTCTTCTTTAATGTCTTCACCGTCCACCACTACCTTTGCTTCATCATTCTTCTCACATAGCTCCCCTTGAAATCCTAGTTTTCTCTCTTCATCTGATTTGCCACCTTAAATACCACACTCTTCCTTTTAGCACTACTAAGGTTATCAAATAAAAGTCACTGAGACTAAGATTTTGCCCTGTATACTGTACTTTCTTTCTAGCCTTATGCTGAGTTTACAGTGGAAGAGTTAAGAGGTAGGATGGGACTGGAGTGTATTGGTGTTGTGATGAGGAGAGGTAGAATGAGATGGTTTGGGCATGTGGAGAGGATGGGGGACAATAATTGGGTGCAGAAAGTCTATCTGTCTATCTATTGCCAGACGCCTCAATCTCGTTTGGGGTGGCCACAAACAAATCGCCTCCAAGTCGCCCTGTCCCCCGCCATCTCACTGCCCTGCTTCCAACTCACACCCCCCTCTCTCATATACCTCTCCACCCCATCCCTCCATCTCATCCTCAGCCTCCCCTTCCCTTTTCCCCCCTCCACTTCACTCACATACACTCTCTTTGTCAGTCTTTCACCCTCCATCCTCTCTACATGGCCAAACCACCTCAGTGTGTTCCTCATAACGCTTCCTATCACATCCACATCCACACCACAACGCTCCTTTATATCCTCATTCGTCAGCCTGTCTCTCCATGTGACTCCACGGGCTCCTCTTAAATAACTCATTTCCACTGCTCTCACTCTTGACTTGTGTCCTTCCAACGATGTCCAAGCTTCACTTCCGTACGTTAGAGTTGGTATCACAATACTGTCATGTAGTAACTTTTTCACTTCCATGCTCACTTCCCTGTTTCTTATCACCGCTTTCAAAGAACCAGCAACCTTTCTTCCCTGCTGTACCCTTTCACGCACTTCACCCTCCAAACCTCCATCCTTACTCATCACACTACCCAAGTACTTAAACGTACTCACAATTTCCAATTCCTCACCATCCAACCTCGCTGTACATTCACTGACTTCACCTCTCTCAAAGACCATCACTTTACTCTTCCCTACATTCACCTTTAGATTCCGTTTCTTACTCACTCTCCCAAACTCATCCACCAAGCCTTGCAGCTCCCCTTCGTCTTCACTCAACAACACAGTATCATCTGCAAACAACAGTACAGGGAGTTTCCAAACACTATCCTCTCCCACCAGGGCCACTCCAACATCCACTACCCTACCTTGTACCTCTTTTATTACCCCATCCATGTAAAGATTGAACAACCATGGAGACATGACACATCCCTGTTTCAAACCAACTTTCAAAGAGAAAAATTCACTTAGTTCACCATCCACACGCACTGCAGCCTTCGCACCATCGTACATACTCTTCACAGCATTCAACAACTTCCCATCTACTCCATATATTCTTAACACTTTCCACAATCCTTGTCTATCCACCCTGTCATATGCTTTCTCCAAATCCATGAAAGCTGCATACAACTTCTTTCCCTTCTCTAGAAACTTTTCCACTAAAGATCTAAGAATGAATATCTGATCTACACAACCTCTTCCCTTCCTAAAGCCTCCCTGTTCTTCTCCAACTAATTTCTCTGTTCTTTCTCTAACTCTGTCAGTAAGTATCCTACCGTACACTTTTCCTATTATACTAAAGACAAATGCCCCTATGATTACCACACACTTCTTTTTCCCCTTTTCCTTTGTACAAGGGAATAATTATACCTGACTTCCAATCCTCCGGGACTCTACCTTCCTCCCAGGCCAATCTGCACATCTTCCACATCCATTCTACTACTATCTCTCCCCCATGCTTCAGCATTTCACCACAGACTCCATCAATTCCTGGGGCTTTCCCCAATATAACTTTCTTCATTGCTTCCACAACTTCTATCCTACTGATTTCTTCCTGTCTTCTCACCTCCCTCCTTCTCCCAGCCATTCCCCAGCCACTTATACTCGCATTACTTCCATCCTATATGTTCAACAATTCCTTAAAGTGTTCTCTCCATCTGCTCACTTTTTCTCCCTTCTCCACTAGTAATCTACCATTTTTATCTTTCACTCCCCTGCTAACTTCAGAAAGTGAGAAGTGTTAATGTTAGGGGTAGGGTTTCAAGAGGTAAACCAAAAAAGACCTGGGATGAAACCATTGAGCGTGACCTATTTCATTTATGCAACAGGTCAAATCTGAAACTGTCTCCGTCTGTCTGTATTTCCTACTTCCTATGATCTCCAGTCTTTTAAACACAGTGTGTCCAGGCATCTCAAAATGAAATGAACGGATCTTGAATTTGGCTGTCTTTTGTATTGTTTTTGTTTTTTCTTGGAACAGTTTGTGGGCTCCTGGCCTTTGGTTCCTTCTTTCTTGGGAAAAAAAAAAAAAAAAGAGAGAGAGAGAGAATCGGGAAGGTGCCAGAAATCGAGTACCATGGAGAGCTGCTGTTAGGTGACCAAGGCGGATGCATGCAAGCTTGATGGAGCCTTTAAAAACGAAACTAAAAAAAAAACACTCAAGAGACTCACAAGCAAGACCAATCCTTTCAAACCTGACAGTCTCACATGCTCTCCCCGACACATCATGCAGATGAAATTAGCATGACCTCGTAGACTTCCTCTTCTAGGCTACCATTACATCTCTTATGCACCCACTTATCACAAGCACTGCACAAGATGGAATTACACACACACACACACACACACACACACACACACACACACACACACACACACACACACACACATTGCATAACTACATCTTTACAGACATTTGTGTGTGTGTGTGTGTGTGTGTGTGTATTTACCTATTTGTATTTACCTATTTGTAGTATACAGGAATTGAGCAATGCTCGTGTTGTCCTGTCTCCATATCCACATTTATCAAGTCTACCTTTACACACATGAATGTTTTTCTCATGCACCACCTCTTTGTCTAAGTCGTTCCAAATATTTTAAGTATTTACCTAATATACCTAATTGTGATATACACGGAATGTACTATGCTCATGGGTTTCCGTCGCTGTTTCTCAATAAGTCGAATTTAACTTTAAACCCATTTAAGTTTTTAGACTGGACGATCTCTTTGTCCAGGCTATTCCATAAGTCTATACTTCTGTAAGGAAAGCTATATTTCTTGATATCCTTCAAGCAGCTTGACTTTTTTAATTTCATTCCATGTCCTCTTGTTGCTCTCTTATCCCATACAAACAGATCTTTTTTGTCAATTTTATCTACTCCCACCATGGTCCTGAACACCGCAATCATGTCTCCCCTCTTTCTCCTTTCCTCTAACGAAGGCAAATCCAGTTTTTCCAGCCTCTCTCCTTATGACAGGTCTGTCAGACTGGGGACCATCTTGGTTGCTGTTCTTTGTATTCTCTCAATCTTGTTTATATCTTTCTTTTTGTGTGGGGACCACACTACCGCTGCATATTCTAACCTGGGGCGGATCATGGCCACTATCAATTTTTTCATCATTTCCTCATCCATATAATGAAATGCTACTCTTATGTTAGTCAAGAGTTTATAAGTCTCTCCAACTATCTTGTTAATGTGCTTTTCTGGTGACAAACTATCTTGGACCAGCACTCCCAAATCTTTCTCTTCTCTCCTTTTTGTGATTAATTCATTACCCCAAAAATAATTCAGTGATGGTCTCCTGGTACTTTTACCCATTTCCAATATTTTACATTTCTTTACATTAAATTTCATTTCCCACGTCCGGCTCCAATTGTGTATCCTATCCAAATCCTCCTGCAGTATTTTACAATCCTCCTCAACCTCTATCTTCCTCAAGATCTTTACATCATCAGCAAACAGACTTGCATAACTGTTCACTCCATCTACCATATCATTTACGTAAATCAGGAACATTACTGGCGCCAACACTGAGCCTTGAGGGACTCCACTTGTTACTTCCCTCCATCTAGACATCTTTTCCTTTATTACTGTCCTCATTTGTCTGTCTCTCAAAAAGTCTCTCATCCATTCCAGAAGTTTCCCCTTTAGTCCTCCTATATATTCTAGTTTCCACATTAGTCTCTTATGAGGTACCTTGTCAAAGGCCTTCTCTAAGTCTAAGTACACACAATCCACCCAACCATCTCTCTCCTGTACCACATCAATCGCTCTTGAGTAAAAGCTCAACAAGTTTGAAACACATGACCTTCCACCTCTGAATCCAAACTGACATTCAGCCAAAATATTCATCTCTTCCAGATATTTTATCCATCTGTCTTTCAGGATTCTCTCACACAATTTTGCGACCATGCTGGTTAGAGACACTGGTCTATAATTCAGGGGTTCTTCCCTGTTTCCTCCCTTGTAAATTGGTACCACATTTGCCCTCTTCCATTCTTTTGGCACTTTCCCCTCTTCCAGTGAGCACACGATTAAACTTTGAATTTTATCCGCCAGTTGTTCTCTGCATTCCTTCAGTACCCAATTAGAAATTCCATCAGGTCCTGGGGCTTTCCTTACATCTTGAGTTTCCAGTAATTTACACACTTCCTGTACCTCCACTTTTATATCTTTCATCACCGGAACATTTCTAATCACTCCCTCCCCTTCCACAAGCTCCTTTTCTTTAGTGAAAACTGACTGGAAACGTTTGTTCATTATTTCTGCTTGCATTGCCGCATCCTTAAAGACCTCTCCTTCTACTTTCAGCTTGGTGATTCCTTCCTTTTGTTTGTTTGCCATTAACAAATTTATAAAACAGTTTGGGTTCATCCTTGCATTTGTCAATTATACCTTTTTCAAAATTCCTTTCTTCTTCTCTACGTATTCTTGTGTATTCGTTTCTTGTTCTTTTATATTCTTCCTTTGTTCTGTTGTTACCTCTCTTTCTCCAATTGTTCCACGCCTTATCTCTCTCTTTTTTTGCTATCATACACCTTCTATTAAACCACTCCGTTTTCCTGTTTTCTTTCCCTCTTACTCTTGGTACAAATTTTTCCACTCCCAAATTATAGAGGTCTAGAAAGATATCCCACTTCCTCTGTATCTCTCTTGTTTCTCTGAATTTTCTCCAATCCGCATTTTCAAAAAAGTTTCTCAATCCTGTAAAATTTGCTTTCCCAAAGTTGTATCTTCCTTGTCTATGAAGCTCGTCTCTTGGCTCGACGTTTCCTATTAACATCTGGAACTCAATGACCATGTGATCACTTTTTCCCAAAGGACAGAGATATTCCAATGATTCTATTACATTGGGTTCTTTGGTGAACAGTAAATCTAACCTTGTTGGTGTGTCCTCACCTCGAAATCGTGTCTCTTCTTTGACCCATTGCGTCATCACATTATTCATTATTATATTTAATAACATAGTGCCCCACGAATCTTCACCGCCTCCCGAGTACCATTTCTCCCAGTTCACCTCTTTACAATTAAAGTCACCCACCAAAATTATATTATTGCTTTTCTCAATTATTTTTTGCAAGTAGCTAGCCATATCTGACAACATCTCATGGTATTCGTCATCCTTCCATGCTGTCGTCTTTGGGGGAACATACACTACCGCCATATCTCTCTTAACATTCTCTCCAGTTTCTAATTTCATATATATAACTTCAGCCCTGCCTTCTCCCATTTCCACAGTATCTACATTTATGTTGTTCTTCACTGCTATCATCACTCCTCCTCCCTTTTTTTCTTTTCTGTCTTTTCTCCATAGTTTGTATTTACCATCTCCCAAATGAACATCAATATCTTCTCTTAATTTGGTCTCTACAAAGCACATGACATCAGGTTCATGTTCTCTCAAGAAATCATTAATTTCGATCCTTATCGATATGAAACCATCAACATTAGTATATATCACCTTCAAATTATTTTTGACATTATTAATACCCTCTTCTTTCCTATTCTCTGTCTGTACCACTTCTTCAACTTCTGATCTTTCACAATCATCCCCCCTAGTTTCCTTCACTTCTATTTCCTTAAATACCGTTTCCTTACTTTCATATCCAATACTCTCCAAAAAAAAGTATTACATTCTTCCTCTGTCCTCTTATCATTTTTTTCCTTTACTTCTTCCTTTAATGATTTTAAAACTTCTCTTTCTTCTTCATTCAGATCTTTTCTTATTATAATATTTTCCATCCCTGCCTCTTTGCTTAATTTCCAGGTCACTTTAAGTATCTCATTTATTACACTTTCTGATGTAAACTTGACTCTCATTGGTCTTGTTTCCCCTTTCTTGTAAGGCCCTATCCTCCTTACTTCCTCATTTTCTTTTACCCACTTGTCTCCTTCGGGGTCAATCTTTGCCTAATATTCTTCTCACCATGTTCGTGTCTCTCTCGAGTCTTACGAACCTAACCTTTTCGTCCTCTTCCCTGTTTCCAAATACTACCACACATCTGTTCCTTTCTACAGTTTCTCTCACTATTTTCTCTTTTTTCTTCAGTATTTTCACTACATTTTCTTCCATTTCTTTCTTGTTCATTTCCCTTTCTTCCTGGATGATCTCTCTTAAGCTGACCACTTCTTTCTGTTCTTCTTCTACGTGTGCCCACTTTGCCTTATGCTCTTCTAATACATTACTCACCTTCTCCGTTTTATTAGTACTTTCTTCTAGTTTCCTCCTCAGTTCAACATTTTCCCGCTTCAAATTCCTTATCTCTTCATTCACTGTTTCATTGGACTGGATCAGACTCTGTATGGTGGTTTCCGTATTTACTGACACATCCTTTATCACTAGATTCTCTACTTTCTTTTCGAGTTCACTAATCCTCATAATTAATGTTTTAACCAGGTCCATGACATTGGTATTAGCATCAAATCCTTGAAATTCCAGTCCCTCATTGTTTATATTTTCGGCCATGTTTAATGTAAAGTACCAAAACAGCTGTTACCGAAAAAACTACAAACATTCATGTATACTATAGCCAATAAATCTTTACATTTTTGGTAGTCTATTAACTTTCATTATTTTAAATTTAAGGCAAGACCTTAGGAGACAGGACAGACAAAATTCCTGAAACTACTTAAGGTTAGGAGCGATGGCTGTGACGTCTGCTCTCTCCGGCTGTTCGTTCGTGTGTGTCAGTGTATGTGTGTGTGTGTTCATACCTTACAATTAGGTAAGAACACACACACACACACACACACACACACACACACACACACACACACACACACACACACACACACACACACACAAATGTCTGTAAAGATGTAGTTATGCAAGCTGAAATAATGAACAAATGCTTCCAATCAATTTTCACTAGAGAAAGTGATTTTGTGGAGTGATTACAAATGTAGTGTTAAAAGATGTAAAAGTTGAAGTGCAAGAAGTGTACAAATTACTGGAAACTCAAGATGTGAGGAAGGCTCCAGGACCAAACGGGATCTCTGATTGGATACTGAAGGAATGCAGAAATAACTGGCAGATAAGATTCACAGTTTAATTGTGTGTTCTCTGGAAGACAGGAAAGTGCCTTGGGAATGGAAGAGGGCCAGTGTTGTACCAATTTGTAAGAGAAGGAACAAGGAAGAACCCCTGCATTATAGATCAGTATCCCTGACCAGCATGGTTGCAAAACTGTGTGAGAGAATCCTGAAAGACAGATGGATAAAATATCTGGAGGAGATGGACATTTTGGCAGAAAGTCAGTTTGGATTTAGAAGTGGAAGGTCTTGTGTTTCCAGCTTGATGAGCTTGTACTTAAGGGTGACAGACATGCTACAGGAGAGAGAGAGTTGGGTGGATTTTGTGTATTTAGATTTGGAGAAAGCCCATGACAAGGTACCCCACAAGCGACTTATGTGGAATTTGGAATACTGTACTTGGGAGAACTGAAGGGGAACCTCTTAGAGTGGATGAAAGACTTATTGAAAGACAGACTGATGAGGACAGTAATAAAAGACAGAATGTCTGGATGGAGGGAAGTAACAAATGGAGTCCCACAGTGTTTGGTGTTAGCACCCGTAATATTCCTGATATATGTAAATTATATGGTAGATGGAATGAACAGTTATGCAGGTCTGATTGCTGATGATGCAAAGATCATGAGGAGAGCAGAAGTTGAAGAAGACTGTACAGTGTTGCAGGACCTGGATAGGATTCATGATTGGAGCCGGATGTAGGAAATGAAATTCAATGCAAAAAAGAGTAAAATACTGGAAATGGGTAAAAGTACCAAGAGACCATCACTGAATAATTTGATGGGTAATAGCCAATCACAAAAGCAAGAGAAGAGAAGGACCTGGGAGTGCTGGTCTAGGATAATTTGTCACCCGAAAAACAGTACCAAGATAGATAGAGAAACATATAATCTCTTGACTAACATAAGAGTAGCATTTCATTACATGGATGAGGAGATGATGAAAAAGTTGATAGTGGCCATGATCTGCCTCAGGTTGGAATATGTGGCAGTAGTGTGGTCCGCACATAAAAAGAAAGATATAAATAACGTCAAGAGAATACAAAGAACAGCAACCAAGATGGTCCCTAGCCTGGTGGATATGCCGTACAGGGAAAGGCCCGAAAAACTTGACCTGCTTTCCATAAAAGAAAGGAGAGATAGGGGTGACATGATTGCTATGTCCAGGGGATGGGAGTAGAAAAAATTGACAGAGAAGATCTGTTTGTATGGGATGGGAGAGTAACAAGAGGACACAGAATGAAACTGAGAAAACCAAGTTGCATGAAGGATATCAAGAAATATAGTTTTCCATATAGATGCATACACCTGTTGACTAGCCTGGACAAAGAGATCATCCAGTTTAATAACTTAAACAAGTTCAAAGCAAAATTTGACTTATGGAGAAACAGAGACGGGATCCCTTGAGCGTAGTTCATTTCCTGTATGTTACAACTATAGTCGTGGTGCACGACTCTGAGGTTGTCACTATTGTACCCTGGCAACCTACCTGTCAACAGTGCGTCCGATTTCTTATCATATTATACACGAGTCATATTATTATACACATATGCCGTATATTATACACGAGGATTATTATGCACGAACATAATTATTATACATGAATCACAAGCATACCATATTATACACAAATCACAAGCATACCATATTATACACAAAATCTGAAGCTCTGTCTATGGGTAGGTTGCCAGGGCATAATAATGACAACCTCAGAGTCGAATGCCATGACCATAGGTAAATACAAATAGGTAAAAACACACACACACACACACACACACACGGAGAAACAGCCGGAGAGAGCAGACATCCCAGCCATCGCTGCTAACCTTAAGTAGTTTCAGGAATTTTGTCTGTCCTGTCTCCTAAGGTCTTGTTTTAAATTTAAAATAATGAAAGTTAATAGACTACCAAAAATGTAAAGATTTATTGGCTAGAATATACATGAATGTTTGTAGTTTTTTTCGGTAACAGCTGTTTTGGTATTTAACCAACATCAAACATGGCCGAAAATGTAAACAATGAGGGACTAGAATTTCAAGGATTTGATACAAATACCAATGTCATGGACCTGGTTAAAAAATTAATTATGAGGATTATGAGAGGCGGAAGAGAGAGTTATATGTGGAAAGGAAGAGAGAGGTGAAAAGATTAGTAAGAGAGAGTAAGAAGAGAGTGGATGAGGAATTTGGAAGGAATTTGAGTGTAAAGTGGAGGGACTGTAAGAAAATGTTCTGGAGAGAAGTGAAAAGAGTAAGACAGGGTGGAAGTGAAGTTAGCAGGGGAGTGAAAGATAAAAATGGTAGATTACTAGTGGAGAAGGGAGAAAAAGTGAGCAGATGGAGAGAACACTTTAAGGAATTGTTGAACATAGAGGATGGAAGTAATGCGAGTATAAGTGGCTGGGGAATGGCTGAGAGAAGGAGGGAGGTGAGAAGACAGGAAGAAATCAGCAGGATAGAAGTTGTGGAAGCAATGAAGAAAGTTAAATCGGGGAAAGCCCCAGGAATTGATGGAGTCTGTGGTGAAATGCTGAAGCATGGGGGAGAGATAGTAGTAGAATGGATGTGGAAGATGTGCAGATTGGCCTGGGAGGAAGGTAGAGTCCCGGAGAATTGGAAGTCAGGTATAATTATTCCCTTGTACAAAGGAAAAGGGGAAACAGAAGTGTGTGGTAATCATAGGGGCATTTGTCTTCTTAGTATAATAGGAAAAGTGTATGGTAGGATACTTATAGACAGAGTTAGAGAAAGAACAGAGAAATTAGTTGGAGAAGAACAGGGAGGCTTTAGGAAGGGAAGAGGTTGTGTAGATCAGATATTCATTCTTAGATCTTTAGTGGAAAAGTTTCTAGAGAAGGGAAAGAAGTTGTATGCGGCTTTCATGGATTTGGAGAAAGCATATGACAGGGTGGATAGACAAGTATTGTGGAAAGTGTTAAGAATATATGGAGTAGATGGGAAGTTGTTGAATGCTGTGAAGAGTATGTACAATGGTGCGAAGGCTGCAGTGCGTGTGGATGGTGAACTAAGTGAATTTTTCTCTTTGAAAGTTGGTTTGAAACAGGGATGTGTCATTTCTCCATGGTTGTTCAATCTGTACATGGATGGGGTAATAAAAGAGGTACAAGGTAGGGTAGTGGATGTTGGAGTGGCCCTGGTGAGAGAGGATAGTGTTTGGAAACTCCCTGTACTGTTGTTTGCAGATGATACTGTGTTGTTGAGTGAAGACGAAGGGGAGCTGCAAGGCTTGGCGGATGAGTTTGAGAGAGTGTGTAAGAAACGGAACCTAAAGGTGAATGTAGGGAAGAGTAAAGTGATGGTCTTTGAGAGAGGTGAAGTTAATGAATGTACAGCGAGGTTGGATGGTGAGGAATTGGAAAATGTGAGTACGTTTAAGTATTTGGGTAGTGTGATGAGTAAGGATGGAGGTTTGGAGGGTGAAGTGCTTAAAAGGGTACAGCAGGGAAGAAAGATTGCTGGTTCCTTGAAAGCAGTGATAAGAAACAGGGAAGTGAGCATGGAAGTGAAAAAGTTACTACATGACAGTATTGTGATACCAACTCTAACGTATGGAAGTGAAGCTTGGACATTGTTGGAAGCACACAAGTCAAGAGTGAGAGCAGTGGAAATGAGTTATTTAAGAGGAGCCTGTGGAGTCACGTGGAGAGACAGGCTGATGAATGAGGATATAAAGGAGCGTTGTGGTGTGGATGTGGATGTGATAGGAAGCGTTATGAGGAACACACTGAGGTGGTTTGGCCATGTGGAGAGGATGGAGGGTGAAAGACTGACGAAGAGAGTGTATGTGAGTGAGGTGGAGGGGGGAAGAGGGAGGGGGAGGCCGAGGATGAGATGGAGGGATGGGGTGGAGAGGTGTATGAGAGAGGGGGGTGTGAGTTGGGAGCAGGGCGGTGAAATGGCGGGGGACAGGGTGACTTGGAGGCGATTTGTTTGTGGCCACCCCAAACGGGATTGAGGCGTCTGGCAATAGATAGACAGATAGATTAGTGAACTTGAAAAGAAAGTAGAGAATCTAGTGATAAAGGATGTGTCTGAAAATACGGAAACTACCATGCAGAGTCTGATCCAATCCAATGAAACAGTGAATGAAGAGATTAGAAATTTGAAGCGGGAAAATGTTGAATTGAGGAGGAAACTAGAAGAGAGTACTAATAAAATGGAGAAGGTGAGTAATGTATTAGAAGAACATAAGGCAAAGTGGGCACACGTAGAAGAAGAACAGAAAGAAGTGGTCAGCTTAAGAGAGATCATCCAGGAAGAAAGGGAAACGAACAAAAAAAAAAAAATGGAAGAAAATGTAGTGAAAATACTGAAGAAAAAAGAGAAAATAGTGAGAGAAACTGTAGAAAGGAGCAGATGTGTGGTAGTATTTGGAAACAGGGAAGAGGAAGAAAAGGTTAGGTTCGTAAGACTCGAGAGAGACATGAACCTGGTGAGAAGAATATTAGGCAAGATTGACCCCGAAGAAGACAAGTGGGTAAAAGAAATTGAGGAAGTAAGGAGGATAGGGCCTTATAAGAAAGAGGAAACAAGACCAATGAGAGTCAAGTTTACATCAGAAAGTGTAATAAATGAGATACTTAAAGTGACCTGGAAATTAAGCAAAGAGGTGGGGATGGAAATGTTATAATAAGAAAAGATCTGAATGAAGAAGAAAGGGAAGTTTTAAAATCATTAAAGGAAGAAGTAAAGGAAAAAATGATAAGAGGACAGAGGAAGAATGTAATACTTTTTTTTGGAGAGTATTGGATATGAAAGTAAGGAAACGGTATTTAAGGAAATAGAAGTGAAGGAAACTAAGGGGGATGGTTGTGAAAGATCAGAAGTTGAGGAAGTGGTATGGACTGAGAGTTGGAGAGAAGAGGGTATTAAAAACGTCAAAAATAATTTGAAGGTGATCATGTTGATGGTTTCATATCGACAAGGATCGAAATTAACGATCTCTTGAAAGAACATGAACCTGATGTCATGTGCTTTGTAAAGACCAAATTAAGAGAAGATATTGATGTTCATTTGGGAGATGGTAAATACAAACTGTGGAGAAAAGACAGAAAAAAAAAAAGGGAGGAGGAGTGATGATAGCAGTGAAGAACAACATAAATGTAGATACTGTGGAAATGGGAGAAGGCAGGGCTGAAGTGATATATATGAAATTAGAAACTGGAGAGAATGTTAAGAGAGATATGACGGTAGTGTATGTTCCCCCAAAGACGAGAGCATGGAAGGATGACGAATACCATGAGATGTTGTCAGATATGGCTAGCTATTTGCAAAAAATAATTGAGAAAAGCAATAATATAATTTTGGTGGGTGACTTTAACTGTAAAGAGGTGAACTGGGAGGAATGGTACTCAGGAGGCGGCGAGGATTCGTGGGGCACTATGTTATTAAATATAACAATGAATAATGTGATGACGCAATGGGTCAAAGAAGAGACATGGTTTCGAGGTGAGGACACACCAACAAGGTTAGATTTACTGTTCACCAAAGAACCCGATGTAATAGAATCATTGGAATATCTCTGTCCTTTAGGAAAAAGTGATCACGTGGTCATTGAGTTCCAGATGTTAATAGGAAACGTCGAGCCAAGAGACGAGCTTCATAGACAGGGAAGATACAACTTTGGGAAAGCAAATTTTACAGGATTGAGAAACTTTTTTGAAAATGCGGATTGGAGAAAATTCAGAGAAACGAGAGATACAGAGGAAGTGGGATATCTTTCTTGACCTCTATAATTTGGGAGTGGAAAAATTTGTACCAAGAGTAAGAGGGAAAGAAAACAGGAAAACGGAGTGGTTTAATAGAAGGTGTATGATAGCAAAAAAAGAGAGAGACAAGGTGTGGAAGAATTGGAGAAAGAGAGGTAACAACAGAACAAAGGAAGAATATAAAAGAACAAGAAATGAATACGCAAGAATACGTAGAGAAGAAGAAAGGAATTTTGAAAAAGGTATAATAGACAAATGCAAGGATGAACCCAAACTGTTTTATAGATTTGTTAATGGCAAACTGAAACAAAAGGAAGGAATCACCAAACTGAAAGTAGAAGGAGAGGTCTTTATGGATGCGGCAATGCAAGCAGAAATAATGAACAAACGTTTCCAGTCAGTTTTCATTAAAGGGGAGGGAGTGATTAGAAATGTTCCGGTGATGAATGATATAAAAGTGGAGGTACAGGAAGTGTATAAATTACTGGAAACTCAAGATGTAAGGAAAGCCCCAGGACCTGATGGAATTTCTAATTGGGTACTGAAGGAATGCAGAGAACAACTGGCGGATAAAATTCACAGCTTATATTGTATGCTCACTGGAAGAGAGGGAAAGTGCCAAAAGAATGGAAGAGGGCAAATGTGGTACCAATTTACAAGGGAGGTAACAGGGAAGATCCCCTGAATTATAGACCAGTGTCTCTAACCAGCATGGTCACAAAATTGTGTGAGAGAATCCTGAAAGACAGATGGATAAAATATCTGGAAGAGATGAATATTTTGGCTGAATGTCAGTTTGGATTCAGAAGTGGAAGGTCATGTGTTTCTAAATTGTTGAGCTTTTACTCAAGAGCGATTGATGTGGTACAGGAGAGAGATGGTTGGGTAGATTGTGTGTACTTAGAGAAGGCCTTTGACAAGGTACCTCATAAAAGACTAATGTGGAAACTAGAATATATAGGAGGACTAAAGGGGAAACTTCTGGAATGGATGAGAGACTTTTTGAGAGACAGACAAATGAGGACAGTAATAAAGGAAAAGATGTCTGGATGGAGGGAAGTAACAAGTGGAGTCCCTCAAGGCTCAGTGTTGGCACCAGTAATGTTCCTGATTTACGTAAATGATATGGTAGATGGAGTGAACAGTTATGCAAGTCTGTTTGCTGATGATGTAAAGATCTTGAGGAAGGTAGAGGTTGAGGAGGATTGTAAAATACTGCAGGAGGATTTGGATAGGATACACAATTGGAGCCGGACGTGGGAAATGAAATTTAATGTAAAGAAATGTAAAATATTGGAAATGGGTAAAAGTACCAGGAGACCATCACTGAATTATTTTTGGGGTAATGAATTAATCACAAAAAGGAGAGAAGAGAAAGATTTGGGAGTGCTGGTCCAAGATAGTTTGTCACCAGAAAAGCACATTAACAAGATAGTTGGAGAGACTTATAAACTCTTGACTAACATAAGAGTAGCATTTCATTATATGGATGAGGAGATGATGAAAAAGTTGATAGTGGCCATGATCCGCCCCAGGTTAGAATATGCAGCGGTAGTGTGGTTCCCACACAAAAAGAAAGATATAAACAAGATTGAGAGAATACAAAGAACAGCAACCAAGATGGTCTCCAGTCTGACAGACCTGTCATAAGGAGAGAGGCTGGAAAAACTGGATTTGCCTTCGTTAGAGGAAAGGAGAAAGAGGGGAGACATGATTGCGGTGTTCAGGACCATGGTGGGGGTAGATAAAATTGACAAAGAAGATCTGTTTATATGGGATCAGAGAGCAACAAGAGGACACGGAATGAAACTGAAAAAGTCAAGCTGCTTGAAGGATATCTAGAAATATAGCTTTCCTTACAGAAGTATAGACTTATGGAATAGCCTGGACAAAGAGATCGTCCAGTCTAAAAACTTAAACGAGTTTAAAGCCAAATTTGACTTATTGAGAAACAGCGATGGAAACCCACGAGCATAGTACATTCCGTGTATATCACAATTAGGTATATTAGGTAAATACTTAAATATTTGGAACGACTTAGACAAAGAGGTGGTGCATGAGAAAATCATTCATGTGTGTAAAGGTAGACTTGATAAATGTGGATATGGAGACAGGACAACATGAGCATTGCTCAATTCCTGTATACTACAAATAGGTAAATACACACACACACACACACACACACACACACTTCATACGTCATTGGATGCAGAAGTCCTTGTTGACTCGTGGGGAGAAAACGCCTAATCAGCGGTGAAGAAGAGGCCAACCTATTTGTGAATATGTGGAATAAGCACATGAGTGGTGGTACCATCTGATATTAGTGAAAAAAAACGGAGGATTCAGTCAAATAAGAGCATAAGACACATTGGAAGTTTAAATTTTTTGTTCGGTTACATAATGGCAGAAGGAAATTCCCCGTTGTTTACTTGCAGGGAATCTGAATTTACAGGTTTTTCCAGCAATTACCAGAATAATGGAAGTATCAGATTGAACCAAACAAGAGTAGCAGGTATAGAGAAAATGGCTGAGAAGAATGCCAAGGAGTTAAAAAAGATCTGTCTAACTATCTATTGCCAGATGCCTCAATCCCGCACAGGGTGGCCACAAACAAATTGCCTCCACGTCGCCCTGTTCCCCGCCATTTCACTGCCCTGCTGCCAACTCACACCCCCTTCTCTCATATACCTCTCCACCCCATCCCTCCATCTCATCCTCGGCCTCCCCCTCCCTTTTCCCCCCTCCACCTCACTCACATACACTCTCTTCGTCAGTCTTTCACCCTCCATCCTCTCCACATGGCCAAACCACCTCAGTGTGTTCCTCATAACGCTTCCTATCACATCCACATCCACACCACAACGCTCCTTTATATCCTCATTCGTCAGCCTGTCTCTCCACGTGACTCCACAGGCTCCTCTTAAATAACTCATTTCCACTGCTCTCACTCTTGACTTGTGTCCTTCCAACAACGTCCAAGCTTCACATCCATACGTTAGTGTTGGTATCACAATACTGTCATGTAGTAATTTTTTCACTTCCATATCACTTCCCTGTTTCTTTTCACTGCTTTCAGGGAACCAGCAACCTTTCTTCCTTGTTGTACCCTTTCAAGCACTTCACCCTCCAAACTTCCATCCTTACTCATCACGCTACCCAAGTACATAATCGTACTCACATTTTCCATTTCACCATCCTCACTATACATTCACTGACTTCACCTCTCTTAGAGACCATCACTTTACTCTTCCCTGCATTCACCTTTAGATTCCGTTTCTTACACACTCTCCCAAACTCATCCACCAAGCCTATCAGCTCCTCTTCATCTTCACTCAACAGCACAGTATCATCTGCAAACAACAGTACAGGGAGTTTCCAAACACTACCCTCTCTCACCAGGGCCACTGCAACATCCACCGCCCTGCCTTGTACCTCTTTTATTACCCCATCCATGTACAGATTGAACAACCATGGAGACATGACACATCCCTGGTCAGTAATTAAAGAGCTTCAAACTGAGTTAGACATAGTCTGTGTACACATGATGAACAAGAGAGAGAAATATCAAAATTGAAAGTGAGTAATGATTTAGCCTCAAATGAAATAGAGAAGCTTAAACGAGAAAATAAGAGGTTGGAGGATGAAAGCGATTGGATGAAAAGTAAACATGAAGAGTATGAATCAAAACAAAGATGCAAGATGAACACATTAAGGAAATCAAGGATGATCATAAGGGGTGGAAGAGAATTCAGGAAGAAGGGAAAATAAATTTAAAGGAAATTATAGAACTACAGAGGAAAGAAAACCAGGAAAAGTTAGAGAAGGAAGTGGTTAGGGTACTAAAATGTAAATAATCACTTGTCAGAGATGCAGCAGAAAAGAAAAATGCGTGATTATCTCAGATTTGAAAAAAAAAAAAAAAAACTGTCAGTGAGATCAGAAAGAGAAAGGGAAGAACTGAGAAGGGTGAAGGAAATAGTGGAAGGAAATGAAGTCCAAGAGGAGATCAAAGAAGTGTTTAGGCTGGGAAAATATGTGGAGGGAGGGGCAAGGCCACTAAAAGTAAACTTTCAATCTCAGGTCAAGGAAAATGAAATAATCAACAAGACTTGGAAGTTAGCTGATAAAGAGGGATTAAAAAATGTCTGGATAAAGAGAGATGCAAATGAGGAAGAGAGGGCTAAAATAAAGGAACTTGTTAAGGAAGCTAAGGAACAAAACAACCAGAGAACGGAGAAAGGGAAGACAGAGTTCTAGTGGAGAGTTATAGATCAGAAATTGAGGAAGTGGTACCGAAAGAGAGAGGGAGAGAGAAGGACGGAATAAAAAACAATGCAAAAAGATTGCAAGTGGCTTATGTTAATGTAGTTGGTCTAATCTTAGCAAGGCTAGAAATAGACAATTTCTTAAGGGTAAATGAACCAGATATTATGTGCTTTGTAGAGACCAAGCTAAGAGAGAATATTGAAATCCATATGGGAGATGAGAAATACAAACTATGGAGAAGAGATAGAAAAGAAAAAACAAGAGAAATGATGATAGCAGTGAAAAACTGCCTGTCACGGGGTTTTTAAAATAAATACAATATTAAAGGATGAGTTCAATAATACTGAACAGCAGGAGCAAGAATTGTCATGCTAAATCAAGCAATGATTACTTTACGCTGGCTTGCTTCGTACGATTCTCTACGAACGAGAACTTATAAACTTTCTCAACAGTACACAGCAGAGACTAATTCCTCACAATGAAATTGCTGTTTATTAGTACTGTTAGCCTCTGGAGCAAGTGACTTCACCCCTGACAATAAATAACTAATTCTATTAATAATATCAGGTTCTTGCTGATGCGTAACTCCCAGAAGGCACAACAGATTTTAAGCTTAATACAACAAGACTGGCCTAAGTACCAGTTATGAATAGCAAAACGTTTATGCAAGCTAGGTGCTATAAGGGAAATAAGCTTAACTGTGGAGAAATGAAACACGAGTTTACATTACATTAAGCTCAAGAAAAAGAACTGTTAAATTTATTGATTACAAAGAAATAAATTTAACCTTACATTCCAAATGAATTCAAAATAAATAGATCACACTCACTCACTCACTCGGAAGCTAAATTCTTACGCCTAGAAAAAAAACAACATGCGGCGCAGCAAGCCAGCATGTGAGGAAAGCACACTTAACTAAACTCTTAAACCTAGGAAAATACGAAAAGGAAATACTGGTCAGTGAATGTAGTGTATCACCAAGAAGGGTGGGAGCCTGGAGAACTGTAGTCTGCTGGAGTCAGGGTGCTAGCTGACCTCTCACTCTCTCACTGCTGGAGCACAGAACCTCACTCCGTCACGACAGACACTTGACTGACTAACTCGTGGGAAAGAAAGGAGCGCTGTGGCCGCATTTTTAACGGCTAGAGTGAGCGAAACGCGCCCAAAACAAATCACTCAGCGGAAGCGCTAATGTCTCACACAAAGACAATCACTTATGACAATGAAAAATTGATTTGAAAATACTTCTGACCGAATGAGCGGTTAACTGAACGATAAACTGGGATTCCACTTGAGTTCGTGGTTTCCCACAAAAGCCAATGTCACTAGCCGACTCGTGACTCTACCCAAATTTGGATCATGTAGAACTAGAGGGTATGGCTGAAGTGATAAACATGATAATAGAAACCACAGGGAAAGGCAAGAAAGACACCACATAAGCATGTGCCCCCTCACCTCAAGGCAAGGGCATGGAATGAGAAGGAATATCAAGAGATGTTGTCAGACATGGTTAGAAACCTACAGAAAGTGATTGAGAAAACCAACAACATAATCCTGATGGGTGACTTTAATTGTACAGAGGTAAACTGGGAAGAGTGGGACTCAGGAAGTAGTGAAGATTCATGGGGCAGTATACTGTTAAATATAGCAGTGGGTAATGTAAAAACCCAGTGGGTCAAAGAGGAGACAAGATTTAGAAGTGATGACACACCAGCAAGACTAGATTTAATTCTAACCAAAGAACCTGATGCAGTTGAATCTCTGAAATATCTGTGTCCTATAGGAAAAAGTGATCATGTAGAGCTTCGATGATAGGAGGAAATAAGTAGACAAGAGATGAGCAGTACAGGTATGGAAGATACAACTTTGGCAAAGCAAACTTCACAGGATTGAGAAAATTTTTTGAAGAAGCAGACTGGTGAGAATTCAGGGAAACAAGAGATACAGAAGAAGTGGGATATCTTTCTAGACTTCTGTAATATGGATGTGGAAAAGTATGTGCCAAAAGTTAGTGGGAAAGAGAACTGGAGAAATGTCTGATTCAACAAAAGATGTACGATACCAGAAAAAGAAAGGGAAAAAGCATAGAACAAATGGAGAAAGAGAGGTAATGATGGAACAAAGGCAGAATATAAAAGAACTAGAAGTGAATATACAAGAATACATAGCCAGGAAGAAAGAAACTTCAAAAAAGGTGTAGTTGACAAATGTAAGGAAGAACCTTTACGGGTTTGTTAATGGCAGAATGAAACAAAAGGAAGGAATCAATTAGCTGATAGTAGAAGGAAATGTATATAAGATGCACTTATGCAACCGGAAATAGTGAACAAATGCTTTCAATCAGTCTTCACTAAAGAAAGTGCTTTTGTGGAGGAGGAGGGAGTGACTAGAAATGTAGTGTTAAAAGATGTGAAAGTTGAAGTGTAAGAAGTGTACAAATTACTGGAAACTCAGGATGTGAGGAAGGCCCCAGGACCAGATGGGATCTCTAATTGGATACTAAAGGAATGCAGAGAACAACTGGCAGATAAGATTCACGGTTTAATTGTGTGTTCTCTGGAAGAAGGGAAAGTGCCTCAGGAATGGAAGCAGTGCCTGAACAACAAAAGTAAAAAAAAAAAAAAAAAAAAAATCAACAAAGACGAGTTACAGTATTTTTAACACTATTTGAAATTCAAAAAGTCTCTCAGACAGTAAGAGTAATGGCCGACTCTGTTCGCAAAGAAAAAAAATTCTTTCAGTTTCAATATGCCCCCCGGAAATTGGTTATATTGGTATCAGTTGTATACCACCATCTTTCCTGGTGTTTATACCATAAGATAAGCTAATAAAAACACGCAAAGCTGATGAGTAAACTTGTTGGAGAGTAAGAAGTACAGTACCTTCAAATAACTTCCCAACATCTTAGAGCAAAATTTTGCTTACATCGTGCAAGAGCTAAGCATATCTCTAGATGCAGTATTTCATGAACTTTCGTGTGTTAGTTTCACAATTTCAATATGCTCACTAGTATTCAAATAAATCACAAAAAACTCAAAAACTCACATAAGGATATTTGATAGCTGACAGAAGGGTGAGGGAAGACAGAGGGAGAGGGAGGGAGGAAAGCCAGCCAGCTGTGAGCATGGGGAGGGATAGAGGAGGGACTGGGGGGAGGGGAGAAGCTGGGGATGCCATGGGACTTCACTATTTGATGGGGAGACAGACAGGCGCTCATGCTCTGCTGGTGGGTTAAGCTGTGTATTACTTCTCTGAGGGCGGTATATTCCCATTGATCCGGCCAGCCGGGGAACTTTCACCATTCAGTAAGGACCTGTACAGCCATTCTCGGTCACCTAGTAGTTTACGTCTGTTTTCCTCACACTTGTCTGGTATATTTCCTTTGATCGTGGTGGCCAGATGATTTTGACCATGCATTAGGGATCCGTACAGCCATTCTTGCTCACCTTGTGGGTTAGGGTCTATCACCTGCATCTGAACAGAGAAACTGGTGAACCACCGAAGGAATTTTTTTTTTACTTTGTCGGCCAGCCAGCCGCTGAAACTAGAGCTTTTATGAATGGTTACAGTTATAATACTGTATAGCCAAGGCCTAATGAACGGGTACTGACTGTATGGATAATGGAGGGATTACTGTACATGGATAGTGTGTTGAGAAAGAATAGAAGTTTAGAGGGTGGTGTGCTTTGAAAGGGTCCAGCAAAGAAGAATGGTTGTTGGTTCTTTGAATGCAGTGATAAGGAATAGAGCATGGAAGTAAAAAAGTTGCAGCATGACAGTATTATGATACCAGCACTAACATATGGAAGTGAAGCATGGACCTTGTTGGAAGGACATAAGTCAAGAGTGAGAGCAGTGGAAATGGGTTATTTGAGAGGAGCATGTGAAGTTAGGTCGAGAAACAGACTGACAAACGAGGAAATGAAGGAGCATTGTGGTGTGGATGTGGATGTGATAGAAAGCATTAGGAGAAGTACTGTACATTGAGGTAGTTTGACCATGCAGAAAAGATGGAGAATGAGAGACTAACAAGGAGAATGTATGCAAGTGAGGTGGAGGGGGGAAAAAGGAGGGGGAGGCCAAGGATGAGATGAAGGGATGGAGTGTAGAGGTATATGAGGAAGGGGTGTGTGAACTGGGAGCAGGGCAGCGAAATGGCATTGGACATGGCGACATGGAGGAGATTTGTTTGTGACCACCCCTTACGGGATTGAGACATGTGGCAATAGATAGATAGATATGTACAGTTAAGTCGCCTAAGGCGCAGCTAGTTGGTTCTGGACTGAGCCCGTACCATAGAAAACAGTGCCATAGAAATAACTAAACCTACGGGAGAAATGGTACACTAATCCCTCCAATATCCGACGTAATAGAGCCATAGGCAGGTCCGGATAGTGGTCCTGTCCGGATATTGGGCCCCAGCTTATGGACTTGTACTTATGGACCCTAACTCAGAGAAACACCTATACAACTCCCTCTGGACATGCATAGCACCTATTTAAGACCCAAATCACACTAATAAGGCACATAAAAGACTGAAATAAATGCAAAAGAAGCATAAAATGAGGTTTTTGAGGTAGGTTCATACAATATTCAACATTCTGGGTACTTACAAGTCCCTGGCTCCTGGACTGGTAGTTATGGACCCTAACCTAGCCTAACTTAGAAAAACACCTTCCTACTGCACATGCATAGCACCTAAGACACAGCATATTCACACCAATAAGGGACATAAAAGAGTGAAATGAGGTGTTCGAGGTAAGTGTAGTGTGGAAATACAGTAGAGTACAGTTTGAAACATTCTGCCTAATTACAGCAAGTCCATGGCCATCTCGATGAATAACCGCCTCCTCTCGGACTCTGACAGTAAGAAGGATTTCCTGAAGCACTTGCAGTACACTGTTCATGAAGTCTTGCACTGAACTTAGTCAATCGCATTCAGATGTCCGTTCTCTTCACAGTGCGCACTCTTGTCCAATTTATGCTCCATTATAACTTACTAAGTTTTGCACTCTGCACTTTAACTTTTTCCACTCTTATAATCATTTTCTAAAGCAAAAACACACGTCTATTTACGTTAAATTTAGTTCAAAAATTGTCTTTTCACTCACAACTGTAAATCCTTAACACAATGCACTGTTTTTTTCACTGCACAACGCTGTAAATTCCCGTGTGGTCTAGTGGAGAAGTTCTTGGTGTCTATTCACTGTCAGAGTCCGAGAGTATTAGTGGCAGGTGACCTAGGGGTGCGTCGCTGGGTCGTGGTGATGGCATACCCACTGCGGACGACTCTGAAGACAGACGCAAACTCACGTCGAGTGGTGACTCCACCATGGCTGATGTGCTGGGCTGTGGCTCGGAGCATGAGGGCCTATCTTGGGGAGGCAACGGAGTGGAGCCAGGGCTGGGCACAGCAGGGGTCACGGGCCTGAAAAAACTGTCAATCGTTGATTGACGCAAGGAACGGCGATTTTGACGATTGATGATGCGCTGCCTGAAAGCATGCACTTGCTCCACAAATCCCAAGGGCCCCATCTCCCTGTCGCAGTCCGGGTGTTCCAGGTAGTCGAGAACAAACTCTAGGTGTTCCCAGAGTACGC
Source organism: Coenobita brevimanus (assembly GCF_032717465.1). Lineage (NCBI taxonomy): Eukaryota > Metazoa > Arthropoda > Malacostraca > Decapoda > Coenobitidae > Coenobita > Coenobita brevimanus. Next base: position 15,773,415 of record NC_137042.1, read on the forward strand.
TCAGCTTGGGGATGGCTGGAGTTGTGTCATGCTGGGAGGAGTCCGCATCATCGTCGCCGTCCTCGTCGGAATCTTCAAGCTGGGTACTGACACCTGCAACTGAAGATGCGATCTCTATATCAGACAAGGTCTGATACCCAGGATCGCCCTCGTCGTCATCCAACCACTCCCGCACATCATCCACATCAACATCGTCGCCATGCGTACGTAGATGTGCATGGAAGTCATCCACGTCAAAACCTAGGAAATCGTACGCCACATCCGTTCCAAGAAGCAGACGAGACCAACCATTTTCTAGAATCTTGACAGGGACTTCCTTCCATACACTGGCCCAGTTGTAGATTGCAGACTTGATGTTGTAGCAGCGATGGTTTTCCAAAGTCTGCTGGCCTCACGTGTCCCGTCCCTCCCTGTGCTCGTCCTCGTCCTCGAGAACAACCATCACCTCGTCCAGGAACTATAGGCGCTTTGTTGCCACGATCACTCCTTGGTCCATTGGTTGGATGAGAGCAGTCGTATTAGGTGGCAGAAACATGCACCTAATCCGGCCATTCTCAGCCACCAAGTCCTTATCGCACGGGTGGGCAGGTGCATTGTCGAGGAGAAGGAGGGCCTTTACCTGGTCGCGCGGGATTCCTGGTGTCTCCGTCTGGTAATGTATGACCTCCTTGACGAAGTGGCGGTGGAACCAGTCTTTGAAGATCTGGGCTGTAAACCATGCCTTCAAAGAATGGTACCAGATGACAGGAAGGACGTCCATCACCCCACGAAGACACCGAGGCTGCTTTGCACGGCCAACAATAACGGGCTTAAGCCGGTGCATGCCGTTAGCATTGGCACAACACAAAGCAGATATCCGTTCTTTGGAGAGCTTACTGCCAGGTACACGCTTCTCCGTCTCCTCGGCTAGAGTGTTCGTTGGCAAAGAGCGATAGAATAAACCAGTTTCGACAGCGTTGTAGACTTGACCGAGAGTGAGGCCCTCTCTGTCGATCAAGCCCTTCACCTTGTGCTGAAACTCGTCAACTCCATCCTCGTTAGCGTCCAAAGATTCGCCATGAGCTTTACGGTTGGTAAGGCCATGCCGTAACTTGAACGCGAAGAGCCAACCCTCGGATGCCTTGAAGTCTAGAGCGTCATGAAGCCTGGTGAACTTCTCAGCAGCAGCCTTCAGCTCCGTACCACGTACCATCACACCAGCAGCATGTTGCTGTCGATACTAAATCAACGTGGAGCAGTCGACTTCAGCAAACTTGGGAGTAAACATCATCTTCCTTTCCACGTTGCGTTTGCTTCTTGACGAGAAGTCAGCCATGTACTGCATGAGTTTGTCTCGGGATCTCTTAATATCAAACAAAGTAGATCGGGCCAGGTTGAACTCGCGGAGGATGTGGGAAGAAGACCACCCCGCATCTACTTTCTCCAATATCTCCCGCTTCTTCTCCAGAGTCAACACCACTCTGTTCCTCGTCTCAGGCGGCGGGGCCATCATCACACACATGAAGGAGAGGCACGAGAGCAGCAGGAGTGTCTGCAGCAGGTAAGGCACCACCACAGAAGCGTGCACGTGGGCAGCCATGACGATGAGCGTGCACTTGCGACGAGAGACAGGCGGAAAGTGGGGAGGATGCAGGGGCGCTCTAGCGGACGTCGGAGGAATGACGCGCCACAACAAAGCTGTCCCGCGCCCCGCACGCCAAGTTCAGATTACGGGTGTGATTTTTTTTTTTTTTTTTTTTTTTTTTTTTTTTTTTTGGAATATTGGATCCCAAGACGATTATGTCCGGTTAGTGGGGGTGTTCAGATATTGGGCGTTCGGATATTAGAGGGATTACTTTTGGTTCTGGACGTTCAAAGTCCTCCTTTTCACTCCACTTTTCCTTATTTTTCCCCACTTTACACATGCACACAATCAAGCAGTCAGTCAGTGCATGTATTACACATAACAATAGGCACAGAAAAAAGGAGGGTGATCAGCCTTGTGTCTACTTGAGCATTACCACGCGCTGCAGATCGAGTGAAGAAAAGCTCAGCCAAGTAGACACAGATCAGCTGACTGACCAAAACATTAACCCCTACACCTCAGGCATGTTTATCGATGTTTTGTCTGTTCCGCGGGGTTATTCGGGCTCCGACAGACTCTCAAAAAATATTTGCCAAAAATCGGTTATTAGTCCTAGAGTATTAAAATTACATATGCTTATGGCACATACCTTCAGCTTTCTCCTGGAATGTTTGTTGACCCTTCGTCAGTTACCGTAGGACTTGTGGAGACCTCTGAAGTTGGGTAACGAAGTCTCCACTTTACACTTCCCGACAACCCGTAATATGATTACCACAGCCAGATATTAACACCATAAACACTACTCTATGATTTTCAAGTAGTTTGGGATCCATACTCCAAAAAAAAAACCACTGTGAAAGCAATGAAAATTATGAGCGCGTCTGACCGTCGCACTTGCGCTAGTTCGCTCTTGGTACTCAGTCATTTATTATTCATAAAACCCCTCACACTTTATATTTCTATTACTATATAACACTTATATATATCTACAGTCTTTATCCATAAGTTTCCTTCAGTAGTATTAGTTTATTGTCACTGTAGGGATTCAATTTCTTTCAGTAAAATACGTAGCATTCACTTTCTCGTCCTGTATACTAGCATTGAGAGTGAATGTCACTTTCATCTTCACTCTCATAACTCATAGTATTCAGACATGCTAGAGTGAAACTTTCACTCTCATTACTCCTAGGGTATATAATCGTTTTCTTATAATACTACTCATTTACATTTCTATTTACGTTCTCTATTTTATTTACGTTATTTACATTTCTATTTTATTTACACTGTGTTATGCACTGTCACTTGAAGTAACTTATAAAACTATTTTCCATTGTTCACGTATATTTACATTCATTACTTTCGCTTGCTGTTTACACATTATTTACACATTATTTACAATTTCACTTGCACTGTTTTACTCAATAGAAAGATCATAGTCACTCTTTTATCAATTGTCAGCCCTTTACCTCTTTCCACACGAGGTTTAGTAGGGGGTAAAGGTCACAGGGCCCTTTGCATGGGGGTGAAAAAGTCCCTGAAGTCAGCAAGAGGAAACAGATGTACCTCCACTTCAGAAGATGAAAGTGAACTGATAAAGAAGGGCCGGATGGAGGCCTACTTAGGGGATATTCAGTACTACCAACGTTAGCTCTTGAAACAGCTATGTATAGCACTGAAATGATTGGCAGGAAATCTAGACAATACATAATAAATTAGGTAGTTCCAGGTGAATGTAAATATCACTTAGGCTTCTCCCTTCCTTTCTTATGTATATTTTTATTACGAAAATAGATTATACGGCATATTTCAAGGGAAAAAAACAGCGAAAATTAGCGAACGAGTGCACGTGAGGTGTTCTTAGGTGATAATTAGCCAATTCCAGGTGTATGGCACTCTCACTTACCTTATTTCTTTCTTGTATATATTATTTGGTATAAGAATAGGGCATAGGGCTTATTTCAATGGATGAAATCAGTGAAAAATTCCAGGGAAGATTTACTTAGCGTAGCACGGCCGGGCAGGCGAGAGGATAGGGTAATGGAGGGGGGGTAGGGAGGGGAGTCAAGAACGGGGAGAAATGGCTAAATTGTCAACAATGGATGGGAGTACAGATGAGATTAGGAGTGCTGACTAGTGTTGGACATTGGCAGTACTGATAGATGATACAAGCCCCCGCTTGGAAGCCCGAGTGAATTCAAAATAACACAGAATCACAAAAGCGACGCCCCGCGGTATGATCCCTTGCTCCCAAGCGTCACGAAAGTGTCGCCCCGCGGTTAAGGGGTTAAAGATGGCAGAGGCTGCCTGGTCAAGCACTGATCGAAGAAGTTTATTGATAAAGTTTGTATCCCCAAGTGTCAACAAAACTCACATTTAACACATTAATAATCATTCTTATATATGTGATGATGATGATGGTGGGAGGCCTTATACTTCGTCTTAGCTCAGAGATAGGTGCTTCATCACCAACCCGTTCATAGCTGTTTTATGAACAAACCTATAAACTAGTCACAATACTGAACTAATCTTTAATGTTTCATTACTTAACACAATGATTTTGGTGAAGTTTAACCTCCTCATAAGGGAGAAAAAAATTCACAGTTGGAGCTGAAGTGGTCGCCATCTTCTTTGTTTACAAACAGGGGAGTGTGCCGACCGCCAGGGGAATTTGCCCGCGAGCTTCTAACCTTGCCGTGCCCACGCCATAGGTATTTTATGCGTGTGGTTCGTTTTGGGGGGGTCTGGCATCTTTCCGTGTCATAGAAAACCGTGCCATAGAAGCACGCGCCATGGGCGACTTGACTGTACAGTAATACCTCGATATATGATCCCCTAGATACAATATCCTGGCTTAACGATGGGGGTAGGAATTGCACCATACTCTGCCTAATGATGGCCAAACCCCAGTTTAACGATGGGTTTTGAGTTTTTCTTACCTATTGTCATGATATTTTAGACTAAAATTTTGTGTTTAGGCTGATTTATAAACTGTTTTTAGACTTTGATTAATGTGTTTTAGCCATAGGTGGGGTGAACATTGTAATTTTGGGGTACAGTTTGCTAAGCTTGATTTTTTCCAGGCTCATATTTACTGGTGTTAGGCTTAGGTGAGCTTCCTTTACAGCTGTTAGGCCATTTAGATTGCCTTTAAACCTGTTTTTGGGCTCATCTGGGTGGGTTTTGGACCTGGTTTGGGGGGAAACCCAAGGCTGGTAAACGGTCCACATTGAAATATGTGTTAAAAGTATCCCGATATACGATACCCTGCCTAACGATGGGGTTTTACATGACCAGTTAGGCCGTTAAACCGGGGTATGCCTGTATATACAGTGTGTATATCTATATCTATCTATCTATCATATATAAATGTATATATATATATATATATATATATATATAGATATATATATATACACATACGGTACTGTATATATGTGGATGTGTGTGTGTGTGTGTGTGTGTGTGGCAAACCAGTACAATTTTATTCTTTGAAAACCTCTATTTTTCATTGTAGTCGTCACTGGTTTAGGCAGAACTAGCTTTTTCTGTTCCCTCCAAATAAATTTCAGTTTCCTGAGTGTTGAGTCATCATCTCACAACTTTCTTCACATCATCATCACTTTGAAGTCTGTGGCCACCATCTATCTATCTATCTATTGCCAGACGCCTCAATCCCGTTTGGGGTGGCCACAAACAAATCGCCTCCAAGTCGCCCTGTCCCCCGCCATTTCACTACCCTGCTCCCAACAGACACCCCCCTCTCTCATATACCTCTCCACCCCATCCCTCCATCTCATCCTCGGCCTCCCCCTCCCTCTTCCCCCCTCCACCTCACTCACATACACTCTCTTCGTCAGTCTTTCACCCTCCATCCTCTCCACATGGCCAAACCACCTCAGTGTGTTCCTCATAACGCTCCCTATCACATCCACCTCAACACCACGATGTTCCTTTATATCCTCATTCGTCAGCCTATCTCTCCATGTGACTCCACAGGCTCCTCTTAAATAACTCATTTCCACTGCTCTCACTCTTGACTTGTGTCCTTCCAACAACGTCCAAGCTTCACTTCCGTACGTAAGAGTTGGTATCACAATACTGTCATGTAGTATCTTTTTCACTTCCATGCTCACTTCCCTGTTTCTTATCACTGCTTTCAAAGAACCAGCAACCTTTCTTCCCTGCTGTACCCTTTCAAGCACTTCACCCTCCAAACCTCCATCCTTACTCATCACACTACCCAAGTACTTAAACGTACTCACATTTTCCAATTCCTCACCATCCAACCTCGCTGTACATTCACTGACTTCACCTCTCTCAAAGACCATCACTTTACTCTTCCCTACATTCATCTTCAGATTCCGTTTCTTACACACTCTCCCAAACTCATCCACCAAGCCTTGCAGCTCCCCTTCGTCTTCACTCAACAACACAGTATCATCTGCAAACAACAGTACAGGGAGTTTCCAAACACTATCCTCTCTCACCAGGGCCACTCCAACATCCACCATCATGATCTTTAAAAGTAGGAAAGAGTTGGTAGTCATGATGTGAGTCGTAGGGCAGATTTTACAAGATTCCTCACTGTAATTGTTGCAAGAATTTATGATTTGTAGTGACGCAGTAATGAAATACAGGGCTTTTTCGTATTGTGGCATCTCTCAAGTGATCTGATGTTGTGCAGAATGAAGCTGCATTGACTTTTTTCTTGTTCTGTGAAGTCAGTCAACAACTCACCTTTATGGTCCCAAAGCATGGTACACAGGCATAGGCTTACCCTGATATCCAGCAATGTTGTGTACTGGTGGGAGTGTGCGGACAGCGAGTTGCCAGATGTTGAAGCAATTTTCCCCAAAAGATGCTGAAGAAAAGCCAGAAATGCATTCCAGGCCCAAACCCAAACCCTCCCATACCTTAATCAGTAGAGACCAACACAGGAACACCATAGGTAATATTGCAATTTTCATAAACAATTCTATTGCTAAAAAATGGGACGTCAAACATCACATAAAAACATATTATGGCAGTTTATTGATGACATAAGTCTATTCTGAGATGCGTTCAGAGCAACAGACTCAGCGAGAGGGGATGAGCGTGGTCCAGGCAGACAGCGCATTGAGTGGGGGAGGGTGGGGAGATGGGAAGGTTGACATACCTGGCAGTGCTGAGTGTGGCAGGGGATCGAGGGAGGGATGGTGTGGGGGGTTTGGGACAGGGTTAGAAGCAAGGGGATGGAGGGAGAACAGGAAGTCATGTGCACCACCACATCCGCATTCAGATGCGCACGTTTCAAATTTAGGGAGCGGTGGAGTATTCAGACTAGCGAATCGACAGCTGTTCGGATTGTGGGAATGTTCCACAATTTCTTTTGCTTGGTGTCGCAGGTGTTCGGTTACTGATTAAGCAGATATCAGAGTATGCCTATAGTCATCACTGCCAGTAGAATGACCAATCTTGAATTTCTTCATTAAGAGTGACCCAGAATGTTTCCACTATGCTCACACATTTACTCTGTGATCCGATGGTGAATTCATATTTCATCACCAGCAACAGTGCACTTGAGGATTTCGAAGACACCGACTACATACTGCTTCAGGAATGACAGGGCATGAGCTATTCTTTGTGCTTTGTGATCTTCAGATAATGCTTACAGGACCCATTGTTTGCATGTCTTTTGAAACCCTAATTCTTGAATAGGCTTGACAACTGTTCCATGTGACAGATTGAAGCCTTGTTTGTAGCTGATTTATTTCAACTCCTCTGTTTTCTATATTTGCTGTTACAGCAGGTGTCTTGTTGTGTGGCATATTTGTTGTCTTGGGTCTGCCACTGCTGCTCTTCTTACATTCATTTGCCATGTCTTCCCTTTTTAAAATCTAGATACTACTTTGTCACACTGACAGCTCATTACTTCGCTCCCATTGGCTTCAGTTATGACGAATTTCCACCGCAGTCACATTCTTAGTATTTAAAAAATGAATCACCATGGACCTCCATTTAGGGCCACTGCATCAGTCCAGAAGCTGTCAGCATGCTGGTGTTGTAAAGTGATGCCAGATGGCAGAGAGTTACCACCTGTCAGTAAGACTGTAATTTCTCTGCAGTGAAGGCCATCCAGCATAGCCCCAGTTTTAGTGATGTTATATAGTTTGAAAACTTACTTTTTTATTTTGTGTGTGTGTGTGTGTGTGTGTGTGTGTGTGTGTGTGTGTGTGTGTGTGTGTGTGTGTGTGTGTGCTTATCTAATTGTATCTATACAGGAATGAGTCAACCTCGTACTGTCCTGTGTCTTGAACCATTTTTTATCATACATATCCTTAAATTTATGAATTGTTTTGACACAAACTGTTTCATTCGGTAGTGCATTCCACTGATCAGTTACCCTGTTTGGGAAACCAATTTCCTTACATCTTTATCACCTCCCTTTTTATGCAGTTTTTTGCAGTGTCCTCTTGCTGATGCATCCCCATAGGTTATGTAATCATTTATGTCTATTTTCACCTTCCCTGATTTGCATTTATGTAGCATAATCATGTCTTCTCTTTTCCTTCTCTCCCATAGTGAAGGTAGATTCAGTTTTTCTAGTCTTTCTTCATAGCTTTTTTTTTTTTTTTTTTTTTATGTGTCCGACTCTGGGCATAGGCTTCACAGCCTGCTATCAAGGCCCAGCAGTCCTCCTACATACCATACACCTCTACATGTCACCACTTCGGCGCTAACACCCACCGTCCATATTGAATACATGCTAGGGCTGTCTCATACAGGGCTGGTGTATTGGTATTAGCGGGGGTATTTTTACGACATGTCGGCGGGTCTTCTGGTAGATCAGTAAAGCCTGATTTAATGAAATTCAAATCCTTAAACTGTTCCCTGCCCCAGCCGGGATTCGAACCTGGGTCCGTAAGGACTACAGGCCACCTCTCTACCGATTGAGCCACCTTGGATCCCTTAAGCTTTGTACCCATCTTGCAGCGGCCCTTTGAACTTTTTCAATATTGTCTATTTGTTTTTTGAGATGAGGACTCCAGACTACCGATGCATACTCTAGGTCTGATGAAAACTGTTATGCTCTTTCTTAGCATGTCTGCATTTATGTATGTGAATGCTATTTTCATATTTGCAAGCAGTGTATATACGATCCATACCTTCTTACTGATGTGGTCAGCTGGAGATAGTCTGTTATTGATAATCATACCTACTATCCATTTCAGACCCTATGAGGCATCATTTTTCGCAAATATGTTCTAAACAAACAGTTGGATCAATATGACATTTTGGCACAGCTTGTTTGACACCATCCCGTAATTTATAGCACTACAGTGCATTGCTAAGTATGTTTCATTAAGGAGTTTACTCTCGGCTTTGAAGGCGAATTTGGCAAGAGCCAAGTAGACATTCGGACAGGGGATGATGGGAGTGGAGGGAGAGGTGGTGGAGTGATACATGGCACAACTAAGTCACGTAAAACCTGCCCCTGTCCGAATGTCTACTCGGCTCTTGTCAGCTTCGCCTTCAATGCCAAGAGTAAACTCCTTAATGAAACATACTTGGCAATGCACTGTAATGCCATAAATTAGGGGACAATGTCAAACAAGCTGTGCCAAAATAACATATTGATCCAACTGTTTGTTTAGAACATAATTGCGAAAAACGATGCCTCATGGGGTCTGAAATGGATGGTAGATCCTTCTCTCTTTCTGATGTGTGTAGGGTTTTACTTCCTAACTTATAATCCCAATCAAGTCTTTTTCCACTTTTACCAAACTTCATTACATGACACTTTTCCACATTGAATTCCATTTGCCATGTATTGCTCCATTCATGAAGTTTATTTAATTCTTCTTGTAGCTCTTTACGAGTCTGCGTTAGTAATTTTCCTTTGTAGGTGGTGGCGACCATCATCCACTCACTTAATGTAGTGCTGCCTACTTCTTTCTTAGCTTTTATCATTGTTTTTCTGTGCCTGTCCTCCTCTCTTCCTATTTCTCCCATCTTTCCTGTCACTTCTTATTGCTTTTCTTTCCTTTACAGGTGGCTTTACATTGAGTGACAAGCCAAATGATTTCCTGTAAGCCAAGAAATCATTTACAACTCTGGGTGATAACCATATAACCAAACCATAAGTGCTACCTGTGTCAACGAGTGGGTTGGTGGAGGGTTAGTGCCCCTCCCCGTAAAACAAATAACTCAGAGTCAAATGGCCACCCCTTACGGGATTATGGCATCTGGCAACAGATAGATAGATAGATTTTTGCATCATCAGCAAACATATTTAGATAGCTTTCGTTTCCAATGTTGCTGTCTGTATCATTTACATACACGAAAAACATGATTGGTGCCAGCACTGAGCCCTGTGGAACTCTGCTATAGTAGGACTCGCCTAAGTTTGCGGCTGTGGTGTGGCCCGCACCTGTGTACAATGGTGCCACGTTTCCCCAACCTGCGATGTGAAACGGAAGCTATTTATGTACAAGGCAACACAAATACGATAAATTCAGATGAATAAAACTTACACTTGTGTATTTTGATGGATGAATCAACAGTAATCTTATTATGCATAAAATATTTATACAGTAACACAAAAACATGGCATACATATTGTACAGTGTTGCTAAAAGAAATTGTAGTCACTTTTAATGTTTTTTAGCGTAGTTTTAGGGTGGGTAATAATATTACAGTTATGGATATAAGAGAATGAGCCTGAAAAAAGAAGAAATATGCCAATATCCAAAGTAAAAGAAATACAGTAATTCATATAATTCTTGTGAGTGGCAACACTGACACACCCAGTCTGGCCTAAGGTAAAGTACGTACCCCTCCGTAGACCCAAGCATAGCTTGTACAGGTGTTGCTAGGGAAAAATGCTCACATTTACTGGCTTTTACCGTAATTTTAAGGGCGAGGAATAATCACATTTATAATCATAAGCTAATATGTAGGACAAAATAGTAGGCATATGCCAATACTGAAGTAAAAATAAAGACATTATTCACTCGCGAGCGGCAACACTTCCACACCCAGTCGGTGGCCTTGATCTCAGGGGTGGTGTGGAAATGATGTCAAATTTACAATATATACAATATTATGTAAAAGAAAATATCCAAAATGTCTCTTGCAATAAAAGAGAGAGAGAGAGAGAGAGAGAGACGAGTGGTGATGGTGGTGGAGGCATTGTCAGGCTGAGAGAGAGATGGAGGAAGGGGAAAGAGAATGAATGAATGAAAATCAATCATGATACTGCAATAACGGGTCATCTGTCGCCGTAAACAAAAAATGATAAATATCACTAAATATAACAAAACCAAATTAGCAAATGAAAGCACAATTATAAACAACTTATAAAAGAATCAAAAGTACTCAGGGTGGCTCACATCTCCCGCCAGGAGAGAGAGAGAGAGATAACGGTATAGAAAACGTGGCAACACTGTACACAGGTGCGGGCCACACCACAGCCGCAAACTTAGGCGAGTCCTACTATAGTCACTTCCCTCCATGATGAGTAATTTCCCCTTAGTGCTGTTCTCATTTCTCGTTTTTTGAGATAATCTTGCATCCAATAATACAGTTTGCCATGGATTCCTCCTTGATGGTACAGTTTCCATAAAAGTCTTTGGTGCGGTACTCTGTCAAATGCTTTCTTGAAATCTAAATACTGTAGAAACTGTCCGCCCATCCTTCTCTTTTCTGTAATGTTTCTGTTACACTATCATAGCAGCTCAACAGACTAGTAACACATGATTTTCCCTTTTCGAAACCAAACTGTCTTTCTGTTATCATATTGTGCTCTAGATGATTTACCCAAACTTTTCTTATCAGCTTTTCTAATACCTTGTTTACAACACTGGTTAATGATACTGGTCGGGAGTTGAGTGGATTTTGTCTATTCCTTTTCTTGAATAAGGGAACAATGTTTACTTTCTTCCAAATACCAGGTCGTTTACCTTGTTCCAAGGATTCCTTGAATATTAAAGATAATGGTTTACTACTCCTTTGCACATTCATGTAGCACCCATCATGAAATTTCATCAGGATCATTTGCTTTTCCTTTGTCTAATTTACTTAGCTCCTGTATTTCTTTTTCTGATATTTGTATATCTGGTTATATGTGTGGGCATGCATGTTCCATATCATCCCTCTCTAAATTATTTTCTTCTGTAAAAACTGATTAGAAATTCTTATTTAGTGCTTCACAAATATCCTTCTCTTGTGTATCACCTATGATCCCCTCATCCGTAATGGATTGTATTTTATCTTTTACTTTGGTTTCATTTTGGATGTAGCTGTAAAATTGCTTCGGTTGATCACTACTTTTATTTATGATGTCCTCCTCAAACTGTTTTTGGGCTTCCCTCCTTATTCTTGTATAATCGTTTCTTGCCTGTCTATAGTTGTTATATGCCCTTTCACTATTGTGTCTTCTGTATCTAATCCACAACAAATCTCTTTTTTCTTTTGATTTTTACATTCTGTATTAAACCTTTTCTTTATTTTCTTTTCTGCTTCTTTGTGTTGTGGGATGTACTTCTGGACTCCTGTTTCATTTAGTTCACAGAATTTTTTATATATAGCATTTAAATCTTGTCCTGTAAGCTCCTTTTCCCAATCTATTTCTAAGAAGTACTTCTTTAGGTCATGGAAGTTTCCCTTTTTATAATCTAGACTCATTTTGTAACTTTCATTGCTGTTAACTATGTCATATGCAATCCTGAAGTTGCATTTAAGTATTGCATGGTCGCTTTTGCCGAATGCATGGTGATAAATTAAATTGTCAATATGGTTTTCTATATGTATCTATCTATTTCCAGATGCCATAATCCCGTAAGGGGTGACTTTGAGTTATTTGTTTTATGGGGAGGGTCACTAACCCTCCACCAACCCACTTGTTGACACAGGTAGCACGTATGGTTTGGTTATGTGGTTACCATCCAGCGTTGTAAATGGTTTCTTGGCTCACAGGAAACCATTTGGCTTGTCACTCAATGTAAAGCCACCTGTAAAGGAAAGAAAAGCAATAAGAAGTGACAGGAGAGATGGGAGAAATAGGAAGAGAGGAGGGCAGGCACAGAAAACGAATGATAAAGGCTAAGGAAGAAGTAGGCAGCACTACATCAAGTGAGTGGGTGATGGTCGCCACCACCTACCACTAATATCGTTTCCTTGCCTAGTAAATATAAGATCTAGTACTGAGGGTACATCGAGTCCTCTTTTTCTGGTGCTTTCCCTTACATGTTGCGTTAGGAAAAAGTCCTGCACGAGATCCAGGAGCTTTTGGTCCCAACAGCTTTCTTGGCTTATTATATCTAGAGTATTCCAATTTATATTTGTATTAAAATCCCCAGTTAGTATAATTCTCTCCAATTTGTCTTCTGTTCTATGTAGTATTGCTCCTAAACTCTGAATTGTACTCTCTGTCAGATCCTCATATTCACCTCTTTCCCATGTGTTTGATTTGGGTGGCATGTATAAATTTGCCACAATTACTTTCCCCTCAGATGTATTGATTTCTACCACAATCAGTTCTACTTGTAAGGATATATCTAGTTGATATACTGTACTGTATACTGTAAATATGTCCATTTACACACACACACACACACACACACACACACACACACACACACACACACACACACACACACACACACACACACACACAGAACGAGAGATACAGAAGAAGTGGGATATTTTTCTAGGCTTCTATAATTCGGGAGTGGAAAAATTTGTGCCAAGAGTAAGGGGGAAAGAACACAGGAAAAAGGAGTGGTTTAATAGAAGCTGTATGACAGCAAAAAAGAGAGAGTCATGGCATGGAACAATTGGAGAAAAAGAGGTAACAACAGAACAAAGGAAGAATATAAAAGAACTCGAAATGAATACACAAGAATACGTAGAGAGGAAGAAAGGAATTTTGAAAAAGGTATAATAGACAAATGTAGGGATGAACCCAAACTGTTTTATAGATTTGTCAGTGGCAAACTGAAACAAAAGGAAGGAATCACCAAACTGAAAGAGAGGTCTATAAAGATGCAGAAATGCAAGCAGAAATAATGAACAAAATTAATGTTTCCAATCAGTTTTCACTAATGAAAAGGAGTTTGTGGAAGGGGAGGGAGTGATTATTACTAATGTAGTAAAAAAAGATATGAAAGTGGAAGTACAGGAAGTGTATAAATTACTGGAAACTCAAGATGTAAGGAAAGCCCCAGGACCAGATGGAATCTCTAATTGGGTACTGAAGGAATGCAGAAAACAACTGGCGGATAAGATTCACAGTTTAATTGTGTGTTCTCTGGAAGAGGGGACAGTGCCTCAAGAATGGGAGAGGGCAAATGTGGTACCAGTTTATAAGGGAGGAAACAGAGAAGAACCCCTGAATTATAGACCAGTGTCCCTAACCAGCATGGTCGCAATTTTGTACGAAAGAATTCTAAAAGATAGATGGATAAAATATCTGGAAGAGATGAATATTTTGGCTGATAGTCAGTTTGGATTTAGAAGTGGAAGGTGATGTGTTTCCAACTTGTTGAGTTTTTACTCAAGAGCGATTGATGTGCTACAGGAGAGAGATGGTTGGGTGGATTGTGTATATTTAGATTTGGAGAAGGCCTTCGACAAGGTACCTCATAAGAGACTAATGTGGAAACTAGAGCATATTGGAGGACTGAAGGGGAACCTCCTGGAGTGGATGAGAGATTTTTTGAGAGACAGACAAATGAGGACAGTAATAAAGGATAGGATTTCTGGATGGAGGGAAGTAACAAGTGGAGTCCCACAGGGCTCGGTGTTGGTGCCAGTAATGTTCTTGATTGATGTAAATGATATGGTAGATGGAGTGAACAGTTATGCAAGTCTGTTTGCTGATGATGCAAAGATCTTGAGGAAGATAGAGGTTGAGGAGGATTGTAAAATGCTGCAGGAGGATCTGGATAGGATACATGATTGGAGCCGGATGTGGGAAATGAAATTTCATGCAAAGAATGTAAATTATTGGAAATGGGTAAAAGTACCAAGAGGCCATTATTGAATTATTTGATGGGTAATGAACCAATCACAAAAGCGAGAGAAGAGAAAGATTTGGGAATGCAGGTCCAGGACAGTTTGTCACCTGAAAAACACATTAACAAGGCAGTTAGAGAGACGTATAAACTCCTGACTAATATAAGAGTAGCTTTTCACTATATGGATGAGGAGATGATGAAAAAATTGTTAATGGCCATGATTCGCCCCAGGTTAGAGTATGCAACAGTAGTGTGGTCCCCACACAAAAAGAAAGATATAAACAAGATTGAAAGAATACAAACAACAGCAACCAAAATGGTCCCCAGTCTGGCAGATCTGTCTTACAGAGAGAGGCTGGAAAAGCTGGATTTGCCTTCCTTAGAAGGAAGGAGAAGGAGGGGAGACATGATTGCATTGTTCAGGACCATGGCAGGAGTAGATAAAATTGACAAAGAAGATCTGTTTTTATGGGACGAGAGTAACAAGAGGACAGGGAATGAAACTGAAGAAACCAAGCTGCTTGAAGGATATCAAGAAATATAGTTTTCCTTATAGATGTATAGACCTGTTGAATAGCCTGGACAGAGATCGTTCAGTCTAAAAACTTAAACAAGTTTAAAGCTAAATTTGACTTATTGAGAAACAGAGATGTGACCCCACGAGCGTAGCTCATTTCCTGTATATCACAATTAGGTAAATACACACACACACACACACACACACACACACACACACACACACACACACCGCTCGCTGGCTACACCGCTCGCTGGCTCAGTGGTAGCGTTCTCGTTTGCCATCTGGTAGACGGGAGTTCGAGCCTCGCTCAGGTTGTGAAAAGTTTCACTGACGAAGTGGGTGGTTACTCTCCCCCTTGAGCAAGGGGACGGGTGTGAAGGTCACAGCCTTGCCCATAGATCGGACTATATGAGCTCTCAGCTCCCTTCCGGGAGGGTAAAAGCTGACAATCACGCCCATCCAGTGATCCTGACCGACCCGGTGAATTACACACACGCACACACACACACACTGAAGGAAGTTTCAGAAGAAATCTGTGATAAAGACACAGAGGAACACAAAAGGCTTGGGAAATATGAGAGAAATAAGTCAAGGCCACTGATAGTAACCTTACAGAGTGAACAGTGTGGAGGGAATACTAAAAAATGCAAGCGAACTCACGGAAAAAGAAGAATTTACAAAACTATGGATAAAAGATGCCTAACTCAAGAGGAATTGGGAATACTGTACGAGAAGAGGGAGGAGGCAAAAACAAAGAATGAGGGATGATCAGAGGAAGAGAAGACTAAATTTTTTTTTTACAAAATAATAGGATTGCTGGTACAAAAGTGGTACATAACCAGCAGGGAGTAAAAAGAAGGAAGGTAGTAGACTCAAGTTATGGCAAGTATCTCAACAAGATGATTAAGTTGATGTACTCATATGTAAATGGAGTGGTGTCTAAATTATTAGAGATGGAAGACTATCCAGTCCTTTATGAGACAGCCCTAGCATGTATTCAATATGGACGGTGGGTGTTAGCGCTGAAGTGGTGACATGTAGAGGTGCATGGTATGTAGGAGGACTGCTGGGCCTTGATAGCAGGCTGTGAAGCCTATGCCCAGAGTCAAAAAAAAAAAAAAAAAAAAAAAAATGGAACCATACTGTATATTATTAATTTTCCCTAACCCCTTAACCGCGGGGCGTCACTTTCGTGACGCTTGGGAGCAAGGGATCATACCGCAGGGCGTCGCTTTTGTGATTCTGTGTTATTTTTAATTCACCCGGGCTTCCAAGTGGGGGCTTGTATCATCTATCAGTACTGCCAATGTCCAACACTAGTCAGCACTCCTAATCTCATCTGTACTCCCATCCATTGTTGACAATTTAGCCATTTCTCCCTGTTCTTGACTCCCCTCCCTACCCCCCCTCCATTACCCTATCCTCTCGCCTGCCCGGCCGTGCTACGCTAAGTAAATCTTCCCTGGAATTTTTCACTGATTTCATCCATTGAAATAAGCCCTATGCCCTATTCTTATACCAAATAATATATACAAGAAAGAAATAAGGTAAGTGAGAGTGCCATACACCTGGAATTGGCTAATTATCACCTGACAACACCTCACGTGCACTTGTTCGCTAATTTTCGCTGTTTTTTTCCCCTTGAAATATGCCGTATAATCTATTCTCGTAATAAAAATATATATAAGGAGGGAAGGGAGAAGCCTAAGTGATATTTACATTCACCTGGAACTACCTAATTTATAATGTATTGTCTAGATTTCCTGCCAATCATTTCAGTGAAATACATAGCTGTTTCAAGAGCTACGTTGGTAGTACTGAATATCCCCTAAGTAGGCCTCTACCCGGGCCGGCCCTCCCTTATCAGTTCTCTCTCATCATCCGAAGAGGCGGTACGTCTGTTCCTCTTGCTGACTTCAGGGCCTTTTTCACCCCCATGCAAAGGGCCCTGTGACCTTTACCCCCTACTAAACCTCGTGTGGAAAGAGGTAAAGGGCTGACAATTGATAAAAGAGTGACTACGATCTTTCTGTTGAGTAAAACAGTGCAAGTGAAATTGTAAATAATGTGTAAATAATGTGTAAACAGCAAGCGAAAGTAATGAATGTAAATATACGTGAACAATGGAAAATAGTTTTATAAGTTACTTCAAGTGACAGTGCATAACACAGTGTAAATAAAATAGAAATGTAAATAACGTAAATAAAATAGAGAACGTAAATAGAAATGTAAATGAGTAGCATTATAAGAATACGATTATATACCCTAGGAGTAATGAGAGTGAAAGTTTCACTCTAGCATGTCTGAATACTATGAGTTATGAGAGTGAAGATGAAAGTGACATTCACTCTCAATGCTAGTATACAGGACGAGAAAGTGAATGCTACGTATTTTACTGAAAGAAATTGAATCCCTACAGTGACAATAAACTAATACTACTGAAGGAAACTTATGGATAAAGACTGTAGATATATATAAGTGTTATATAGTAATAGAAATATAAAGTGTGAGGGGTTTTATGAATAATAAATGACAGAGTACCAAGAGCGAACTAGCACAAGTGCGGCAGTCAGACGCGCTCATAATTTTCATTGCTTTCACAGTGTTTTTTTTTTTTTGGAGTATGGATCCCAAACTACTTGAAAATCATAAAGTAGTGTTTATAGTGTTAATATCTGGCTGTGGTAATCATATTACGGGTTGTCGGGAAGTGTAAAGTGGAGACTTCGTTACCCAACTTCAGAGGTCTCCACAAGTCCTACGGTAACTGACGAAGGCCCAACAAACATTCCAGGAGAAAGCTGAAGGTATTTGCCATAAGCATATATAATTTTAATATTCTAGGACTAATAACTGATTTTTGGCAAATATTTTTTGAGAGTCTGTCGGAGCCCGAATAACCCCGCGGCACACGCAAAACATCGGTAAACATGCCCGCGGTGTAGGGGCTAACTGAATCAAAATTAACCCCAAAGATATCAAGTGATACCCTAAACTTAGAGTAATACAGTAGTATATATGGAGAAGGAACAAATTTTAGAAAGTAAGGAGGAATTATAATCTTAACAAAGAAAATTTACAAGTCAAAGAAATAAAAATAGATATACCTTCACAAGTAGAACTGGTTTCATTGGAGATTAACACATCTGAAGGGAAATTAATTGTGGGAGATTAATACATGCCACCCAAAACAAACACTTGGGAAGGAGGCGAATATGAAAACCTGGCAGAAAGTACAGTTTGCAGTTTAAGAATATTACTACATAGAATGGAAGAGAAATCTGAAAGAATTATATTAACTGGAGATTTCAATAGAAATATAAATTGACATACTCTAGATGCAAGAGGCCATGAAAGCTGTTGGGATCAAAAGCTCCTGGATCTTGTGCAGATTTTCCTAGCACAGCATGTAAAGGAAAACACCAAATAAAGAGGACTTGATGATCCATCAGTACTAGATTTATATTTACCAGGCAAGAAAATGATACTGACAATATGATATACAGTATTACCCTCCATTCAGTAAAACTGACCATGCGGTATTAAATTGCAACTTCAGGATTGCATATGGCATGTTACCAGTAATGAGAATTACAAAAAGAGTCTAAAATACAAAAAGGGCAGCTATCATGACCTGAAGAAGTACTTCTTAGAAATAGATTGGGAAAAGGGGCTTAGAGGACAAGATTTAAATATTATATATAGAAAATTTGTGATTTGTATGAAATGCGAGTCCAAAATTACATCCCGCAGCACAAAGAAACAAAAACGAAAATAAAGAAATGGTTTAATACAGAATGTAAAAAATCATAAGAAAAAGGAGACTTGCTGTGGAATAGATACAGAAGACACTAATGAGAGGGCATATAACGACTATAAACAGGCAAGAAATGGGTATACAATGATAAGGAGGAGGCTCAAAGACAGTTTGAGGAAGACATTATAAGTGAAAGTAGTGACCAGCCTAAGCTATTTTACAGCTACATCCGAAGCAAAACTAAAGTTAAAGATAAAATACAGTCCATTACGGACGAGGGGATCATCTATACACGAGAGATATTTGTGAAGTACTAAATAAAAACTTCCAATCTGTTTTTACAAAAGAAAGTAATTTGGAAAGAGATGATATGGAATATGCATGCCCACACACATTACCAGATATACAAATGTAAGAAAAAAGAAGTACAGGAAGAGTTAAGAAAATTAGACAAAGGAAAAGCATGTGGTCATGATGAAATTTTAGGTTGGGTGCGACATGAATGTGAAGAAGATTTAAGCAGTATATTTAATATTCAAGGAATCCTTAGGACAAGATAAACTACTTGGTATGTGGAAGAAAGCAAACATTGTTCCCTTGTTCAAGAAAGGGAATAGACAGAATTCACTCAGCTACTGACCAGTATCACTGAGAGAAGGAAAAGAGGAGACATGATTATACTGTACTATATAAATGCATCTCAGGGAAAGAGAAAATAGACATAAATGAATATATAATCTATGGGGGAGCATCAGCAAGAGGACACTGCGAAAAACTACATAAAAAGAGAGGCGATAAAAGTGTACGGAAATTCAGTTTCCCAAATAGGGCAATTGATCAGAGGAATGCACTACCGAATGAAATAGTGTGTGCCAAAACTATTAATAAATTTGAGGATATGTGTGATAAAAATGGTTTAATACACAGGACAGTATAAGCTTGACTCATGCCTGTAAAGATACAAGTAAGAACACACACACCTGTATGTCTGCCCATATGCCCTTCCTATATAAAGGATTAAAATGCTTTATAAACTCTTTGTGCTACATACCCAGTATCTCTTGACCCCCCAAAATAATTATGTAGCCTTACCATGCTAATTTTTGTACTACATTATACACACCAGCAGTTGGTCACCTATAATATTTATTTTTGCACGAATTTGTTTTTTAGATGCTGAAATAACCATTAATGTAAGACTTGGCTGCCCTTTTACCTTAAGCAGTAAGCTAGAATATTACACCAAGAACAGTAAAGTTGACTACCAGCTTCATTTCAGCACCTTTTAGAAGGAGATGGAAGTTTCTGAATATTGTGCACTATGATATGCAGTGCATTTTGCATAAGATTGATTAGGACTCTGGCATTTACAGTATAGATGTCACACTGTTTAATTCTGCAATATACAGCTTGATGATTTTGATGATAATAAATAATGATACACTATACCATCTTTAGTATCTTCAACCAAAGTCATCCATCTTCTCCTCCTTGTCCTTTCTTTCAGGCATCTGCACACGGTGTGGTGAGAAGGTGGTGGGTGAGGGTACTGGGTGCACTGCTATGGAGCAAGTGTACCACATCAAGTGCTTTGTCTGCATTGTCTGCCATCTCCAGCTCCAGGGCAAGCCATTCTATGCTCTGGACTCTAAGCCATACTGTGAGGATTGTTATCTGGTGAGTCATGTCTTAGAGGTAAAGAACAGGGAAAAGTGTAGCTGATAAGGAGTAAGGTTAAATGAACAGCCTCCACATATTGTACTGTGTTGTACCAGTGGAAGAGAACAGCCACTAGTTCCGGTAAGTGTTCTGTTGCTTTGTTATGAGTGGTGTGTTATTTCAGTTGTGGTCATTGTGCTGGTGTTTAATGAGTTCATCTACTTATCTGATTTAATTTGTGCTGCTGGATGTGTATTTACCTATTTGTATTTACCTATTTGTAGTATACAGGAATTGAGCAATGCTCGTGTTGTCCTGTCTCCATATCCACATTTATCAAGTCTACCTTTACACACATGAATGATTTTCTCATGCACCACCTCTTTGTCTAAGTCGTTCCAAATATTTAAGTATTTACCTAATATACCTAATTGTGATATACACGGAATGTTCTATGCTCATGGGTTTCCATCGCTGTTTCTCAATAAGTCAAATTTGGCTTTAAACTCATTTAAGTTTTTAGACTGGACAATCTGTTTGTCCAGGCTATTCCATAAGTCTATACTTCTGTAAGGAAAGCTATATTTCTTGATATCCTTCAAGCAGCTTGACTTTTTCAATTTCATTCCGTATCCTCTTGTTGCTCTCTTATCTCATACAAACAGATCTTCTTTGTCAATTTTATCTACTCCCACCATGGTCCTGAACACTGCAGTCATGTCTCCCCTCTTTCTCCTTTCCTCTGAGGAAGGCAAATCCAGTTTTTCCAGCCTCTCTCTGTATGACAGGTCTCTCAGACTGGGGACCATCTTGGTTGCTGTTCTTTGTATTCTCTCAATCTTGTTTATATCTTTCTTTTTGTGTGGGGACCACACTACCGCTGCATATTCTAACCTGGGGCGGATCATTGCCACTATCAATTTTTTCATCATCTCCTCATCCATATAATGAAATGCTACTCTTATGTTAGTCAAGAGTTTATAAGTCTCTCCAACTATCTTGTTAATGTGCTTTTCTGGTGACAAACTATCTTCAACCAGCACTTCCAAATCTTTCTCTTGTCTCCTTTTTGTGATTAATTCATTACCCAATAAATAATTAAGTGATGGCCTCCTGGTACTTTTACCCATTTCCAATATTTTACATTTCTTTACATTAAATTTCATTTCCCACGTCCGGCTCCAATTGTGTATCCTATCCAAATCCTCCAGCAGTATTTTACAATCCTCCTCAACCTCTACCTTCCTCAAGATCTTTACATCATCAGCAAACAGACTTGCATAACTGTTCACCCCATCTACCATATCATTTACATAAATCAGGAACATTACTGGTGCCAACACTGAGCCTTGAGGGACTCCACTTGTTACTTCCCTCCATCCAGACATCCTATCCTTTATTACTGTCCTCATTTGTCTGTCTCTCAAAAAGTCTCTCATCCATTCCAGAAGTTTCCCCTTCAGTCCTCCTATATATTCTAGTTTCCACATTAGTCTTTTATGAGGTACCTTGTCAAAGGCCTTCTCTAAGTCTAAGTACACACAATCCACCCAACCATCTCTCTCCTGTACCACGTCAATCGCTCTTGAGTGAAAGCTCAACAAGTTAGAAACACATGACCTTCCATTTCTGAATCCAAACTGACATTCAGCCAAAATATTCCTCTCTTCCAGATATTTTATCCATCTGTCTTTCAGGATTCTCTCACACAATTTTGCGACCATGCTGGTTAGAGACACTGGTCTATAATTCAGGGGTTCTTCCCTGTTTCCTCCCTTGTAAATTGGTACCACATTAGCCCTTTTCCATTCTTGTGGCACTTTCCCCTCTTCGAGTGAGCATACGATTAAACTTTGAATTATATCCGCCAGTTGTTCTCTGCATTCCTTCAGTACCCAATTAGAAGTTCCATCAGGTCCTGGGGCTTTCCTTACATCTTGAGTTTCCAGTAATTTTATACACTTCCTGTACATCCACTTTTATATCTTTTATCACCGGAACATTTCTAATCACTCCCTCCCCTTCCACAAGCTCCTTTTCTTTAGTGAAAACTGACTGGAAACGTTTGTTCATTATTTCTGCTTGCCGCATCCTTAAAGACCTCTCCTTCTACTTTCAGCTTGGTGATTCCTTCCTTTTGCTTCAGTTTGCCATTAACGAATCTATAAAACAGTTTGGGTTCATCCTTGCATTTGTCTATTATACCTTTTTCAAAAATTCCTTTCTTCTTCTCTATGTATTCTTGTGTATTCATTTCTTGTTCTTTTATATTCTTCCTTTGTTCTGTTGTTACCTCTCTTTCTCCAATTGTTCCACACCTTATCTCTCTCCTTTTTGGCTATCATACACCTTCTATTAAACCACTTCTTTTTCCTGTTTTCTTTCCCTCTTACTCTTGGTACAAATTTTTCCACTCCCAAATTATAGAGTCTAGAAAGATATCCCACTTCCTCTGTATCTCTCGTTTCTCTGAATTTTCTCGAATCCGCATTTTCAAAAAAGTTTCTCAATCCTGTAAAATTTGCTTTCCTAAAGTTGTATCTTCCCTGTCTATGAAGCTCTTCCCTATCAACATCTGGAACTCAATGACCACATGATCACTTTTTCCTAAAGGACAGAGATATTTCAATGATTCTGTTATATCGGGTTCTTTGGTGAACAGTAAATCTAACCTTGCTGGTGTGTCCTCACCTCGAAACCGTGTCTCTTCTTTGACCCATTGCGTCATCACATTATTTATTATTATATTTAATAACATAGTGCCCCATGAATCCTCGCCGCCTGCCGAGTACCATTCCTCCCAGTTCACCTCTTTACAGTTAAAGTCACCCACTAAAATTATGTTATTGCTTTTCTCAATTATTTTTTGCAAATAGCTAGACATATCTGACAACATCTTATGGTATTCGTCATCCTTCCATGCTCTCGTCTTTGGGGGAACATACACTACCGCCATATCTCTCTTAACATTCTCTCCAGTTTCTAATTTCATATATATCACTTCAGCCCAACCTTCTCCCATTTCCACAGTATCTACATTTATGTTGTTCTTCACTGCTATCATCACTTCTCCTCCCTTTTTTTCTTTCCTCTCTTTTCTTCACAGTTTGTATTTACCATCTCCCAAATGAACATCAATATCTTCTCTTAATTTGGTCTTTACAAAGCACATGACATCAGGTTCATGTTCTTTCAAGAGATCGTTAATTTCGATCCTTGTCGATATGAAACCATCAACATTAGTATACTGTATATCACCTTCAAATTATTTTTGACGTTTTTAATACCCTCTTCTCTCCTACTCTCTGTCCGTACCACTTCCTCAACTTCTGATCTTTCACATCCATCCCCCTTAGTTTCCTTCACTTCTATTTCCTTAAATACCACTTCTTTACTTTCATATCCAATACTCTCCAAAAAAAAGTATTACATTCTTCCTCTGTCCTCTTATCATTTTTTCCCTTTACTTCTTCCTTTAATGATTTTGAAACTTCTCTTTCTTCTTCATTCAGATCTTTTCTTATCATAATATTTTCCATCCCCGCCTCTTTGCTTAATTTCCAAGTCACTTTAAGTATCTCATTTATTACACTTTCTGATGTAAACTTTACTCTCACTGGTCATGTTTCCCCTTTCTTATAAGGCCCTATCCTCCTTACTTCCTCAATTTCTTTTACCCACTTGTCTCCTTCAGGGTCAATCTTGCCTAATATTCCTTTCACCAGGTTCATGTCTCTCTCGAGTCTTACGAACCTAACCTTTTCTTCCTCTTCCCTGTTTCCAAATATTACTACACATCTGTTCCTTTCTACAGTTTCTCTCACTATTTTCTCTTTTTTCTTCAGTATTTTCACTACATTTTCTTCCATTTCTTTCTTGTTCATTTCCCTTTCTTCTTGGATGATCTCTCTTAAGCTGACCACTTCTTTCTGTTCTTCTTCTACATGTGCCCACTTTGCCTTCTGCTCTTCTAATACATTACTCACCTTCTCCGTTTTATTAGTACTCTCTTCTAGTTTCCTCCTCAATTCAACATTTTCCCGCTTCAAATTCCTAATCTCTTCATTCGCTGTTTCATTGGATTGGATCAGACTCTGTATGGTAGTATCCATATTTTCAGACACATCCTTTATCACTAGATTCTCTACTTTCTTTTCAAGTTCACTAATCCTCATAATTAATGTTTTAACCAGGTCCATGACATTGGTATTTGTATCAAAGCCTTGAAATTCGAGTCCCTCTTTGTTTACATTTTCAGCCATGTTTAATGTTGGTTACGTACCACAGCTGTTACCGAAAAAAACTACAAACATTCATGTATAATCTAGCCAATAAATCTTTACATTTTTGGTAGTCTATTAACTTTCATTATTTTAAATTTAAGACAAGACCTTAGGAGACAGGACAGACAAAATTCCTGAAACTACTTAAGGTTAGCAGCGATGGCTGGGACGTCTGCTCTCTCCGGCTGTTCGTTCGTGTGTACCGGTAATTATGACTGGGAGGCAGTGACCAAGACTCACACTTGATAGTCCTGTACAGCATGTCCATTGGACAAACTTCACATAACCCAGGTGTTACAGAGTGTTATTCAAAGTATGTTGCAGGTATTGTGCTTCTTTAAGTCCATAATTATGACTATATATGTACAAGGGGAAGGAGGATGACAAAATTCGCACATGGTAACCCCTGTATAGTATGGCAACCAGGTGTGGTTGACTGTTATCCAAATTCTTGTGCAAGTGTTGTACATCACTGAGTACTTAAGGGGGACTAAAGTAACACATGGTAAGTCTGTCCCGTATGATCACTGGACATAACCTCGTATAACCCAGATGTTGTTGTTCTGTAAATATGTAAGGAGGGTGACTATAGTGACATGTGAGTAACCCTCTATGGGCACTTGACAGAAAGTCATGTAACCTGTGTATTATTGATTGCTATACAATCTCTCGTTTTGTTTTCGTTTCGTTTTTAAAGGCTCCAACATGCTTCCATGTGTCGGCCTTGGTCACCTAATGGCGGCTCTCCACGCTGCACGACCCATTGCAGCCTCCCTGTTCAGTCCCTTAACCCTAAGGTCACACTTAATGACCTCGTCCCATGTCTTTCTCGGTCCACCCCTCATAACCCCACCCCCAGTATTAACACTTCTCACCTTCCTCACCCAATTATCATCCCCCATCCTCTCCTCATGTCCAAACCACCTCAATCTACCTCTCCTCATCACAACACCAATACACTCCAGTCCCATCCTACCTCTCAACTCTTACATTGTAAACCCAGCCCCTCCAGGCCTTGGACGCAGGGACGCACTGCACATCCACCTAATCATTGTCATTTCTGTACGTCTGAGCCAGCGAATATCTTCCTCCCTCACTGCCCAGGTCTCACTGCCATACAGCATTACACTCCTAACACATGCTGCATACGAAGACCCCTTAGCACGTAGGGAGAGCCCTCTCAATGTCAGGAGAGGCAAGAGCTCCCTGAACTTCTTCCAACCACTTCTCACCCTAGCCACAGAGCTAGCTCCAGCCCCACCTCCAGCACACAACATGTCTCCCAAATAACAACACTCTTCCACACACTCAAGAGATTCACCTGCAAGTTCAATCCTTTCACGTCTGACAATCTCCACCTGCTCACCCCGGCACGCCGTACACATAAAATCAGCATTATCTCGCAGTCTACCTCTGATACCACTACATCTCTTATGCACCCATTTATCACACACACCGCACAAGATGGAATTACTTCCCACGCCCTTGTGGCAAACTGCACATGGCCACTCTCCCTCGTTTTTGACAGTACCGCCACCAACCCTAGATATCATCACTATTGTTTTATCTGCATTTACCCTTAAACCCTTTTGCCTTATACCATCTCTCCACTTCCTAAACCTTTCCTCTGCCTCCCTTTCATTCTCTGCAGTCTACACCAAATCATCAGCATACAACAACTCCCACGGGAGTCCGTTTCTAAAGTCACATGAAAGGACTTCAAGTACCCTGATAAATAACATGGGACTCAAGACTGACCCCTGATGCACACCAACATTCACGGAAAACTCATCACTCAAATCTCCATTCACTCTCACCTGGGTGTGAGCACCCACATACATGGCCATAACCACCCTAACCAGCCACTCCTCCAAGCCAAGCTTTCTCATTGCCCACTTCACCACCTCTCTAGGGACTCTGTCAAAGGCCTTTTCCAAATCAACAAAAACAAAATAAAGATCCCTTCTCCTACCAATATATTTTTCCTGAAGCTGTCGAACAATGAATATGGCATCAGTGGTCCCCCTACCAGGCATAAACCCAAACTGCATCTCATCAATATTCACTCTTTCTCTAATCATACCTTCTAAAACTCTCTCCATTACCTTCATTATCTGATCTAAAAGCTTTATACCTCTATAATTTCCTCTTTCCAGGGCATCACCCTTCCCTTTATACACATTTACAATTACACTCTTCAGCCAATCATCTGGGACAACACACTCATAAATAATCCTATTTATCAGGTCAGTGACTAAACTCACCCCTATATCACCTGAGGCCTTCAACATTTCGGCAGTCAACCCAGACACACCTGCTGCCTTCCCCACCCTCATCTTGCCTATTGCCTCACTCACAGTAGCAGTATCAATCAAAGGCCAAGGGCCAGACACTGGATCTGCTGGCTCCAAACCTTCCCTGTCCCAGTCAAACTCCTCATTCAACAACCGGTTATAATGCTCTCTCCATGCATCTTTAATATCCTCACTGTTCACCACTACCCTTCCTTCATCATTCTTCACACACTGCTCACCTATGATATCCCGATTATCCCTCTTCACCTGACCTGCCACCCTAAATAAATTTTTCCTTTCCCCATGATCTAGGTTATCAAGTAATTGTCTCTGTGACTCAGACTTTGCCCTGTATACCTTTCTTCTAGCCCTACGCTTGGCAGCCAAATATTCCTCTGCTACCACCCTTCTTCCATTCCCAGAAAAGCCTTCTTTTCTCCTTAATTGCAGCTTCTACACTCTCATCCCACCACCAAGTTACTGTCTTGGTGGTCCTCTTGTCCAGCCGCATGTTACATCAGTAACTCTCAAGAAATTGTTCTTGAGGGCTCTGTACTGTTCATTAACGTCTCTGTCTACAGCTCCCTGTTCAGCCACCACTCTCCTCAACTCGCTATAGAAGGCATCCCTTACTACTTGGTTTTTCAGCTTCCATATTTTCCTCCTAGGTACATAAGTCCTCTTTTTCATCACTTGTTCTTTAAGCACCATATCACAAATCAATAGTTTGTGCTGCTGCACACACTCCTCACTTCCTATAACTTTAACATCCCTCACTAACCTCATATCGGCCCTCCGATGGAAGCGTGTTGTTGTTTTTGATCAACCCTGATCTATCTGACCAGCTAGACTCATCAACTGCATGCAGGCAACTGCCCCTACAGGACTGTCATGTGCCTTGAACTGATGTTCCCTTGTGGTTGACAGCACCTTGCCACAGTAAGGCATCGGGAAAAGTGTGGAGGTTTGGTTCCTGGATGGATGCCACATTTGTGTCTCCACCCAGTTAACATGGGCACCATAGTAGGGTCCATTTCATCCCATTTTATCAGTTACAAGGTACAGTATTTGGTTACTACCCAGTGTTACAAATGGTTTCCTGGTTTACACGACACCATTAAGCTTGTCACTCATTGTAAAGCCACCCCAGAAGAGTCTTAAAAAATGGTAAGCAGAAAAGGAAGAAGTTGGAATAGAGGATGGCAGACAAAGAAATAGAATGATAAAAATGAAGGAAGAAGTAGGTAGCACTACATCATGTGAGTGGGTGATGGTTGCCACCACCTACTACCAATGGAAATATGCATTGAGTGCTCTATTCTGCGAAAAATATGACATTATTTTCCTTAAAAAAAAAAAAAAAATGAACATCTCCATACATCTTCAGGGATGGATAGCGTGAGGTTAGACAGGAGTTAGCTCTGGCTCTATTTTAAAAATATATTTACAGGTAGTAGTCTTGTAAACTGCCATCATTGGTAGAATAGACAATAATAGACATTTAATGAAACTACAGTACAACTGTTGATAAATTGTAAACAATGAGATTCACGTGAATGTTTACTCAGATGATTTAGGAAAAACTTCAAGGACAGCCACAGCTGTGTTTACATACTGACACTGCTGCCACCTGGTCCTGGTGTCTGCTGGTGAATATAACTAGATGCCCTGAATGCAAGCCTGGATTTTTAGGATGAACAAGTGTTTATATGTTTATAACTTTTTATTGACCTTTATTTTTTGTGATTTTATACTTTCATTGCATGAATCATGCACATACATTACATGCAATCAAGTGACTTAAGGACAAACCAAACTGTTTACTTACTGACAGTGCTGCCACCTGGTGTCTATTATAGTCTGTCCAAGTTGGTTTGAAGGTAAATCTCCACGTCTGGGATATGACGTCAGAATCGCTCCACCTACAGTCCACTATGATTGGCTGGTGAAGTGACAGGCATGCGCGCACGCACGCGCACGCACGCACACGCACGCACAGTCGCACACAGGTCGCCGACAGAGACAGAGCTCTTCCTGGATCGTGGGGAAATAATCGCTGAATCAGTGACGAAAAGGAGACCAGCTAATTTGTGATTATGTTAATGAGTGCGTGAGTGGTGGTCTCGTCGGACATTAGTCAAAAAAACTGTGGTTTTGGTCATAAAAAGAACAAGATATAGTGGTAATAGTGTTTCCATATGGTTGAATCACGGCGGAAGGGGATGGTGCTTTGTTTACAACTGGCAAGAGAGAGTTTGGGGGCTTCTCTGAAGAGGATATGGGAAATGGAAGTATTAAGTTGAACCAAACAAGAGTAGCAGGAATAGAGAAAACAGCAGAGAGGAATGTGCAGGAGATAGAAAAGGTATGGGCAGTAGCTACAGAGTTACAGGAACAGACCATAGAGCAGGAAAATGAGATCAAAATTCTACGGAATAAACTGGAAAAAGGTTGTACACTTAGTTACGAACAAGAAAGAGAAGGTACGGAGTTAAAAGTGAGCAATGAATCTGCCTCTCATGAAATAAAACAGCTTGAGAGGGAGAATAAGAGGTTAGAAGAAGAAAGGGACAGGATGAAAAGCAAACTAGATGAGTATGAATCCAAATCAAGAATACAGGACGAGCACATTAAAGAAATCAAGGAGCAACATAAGGGGTGGAAGAAAATCCAGGAATAAGGAAATGTAAATTTGAAAGAGATTATAGAACAACAAAGCAAGGAAAAGGGGGAGAGGGAAGTGGTTAGGGTACTGAGCAGTAGAGAATCTTTAGTTAGGGATGTAGAAGATAAAAAAAAATGTGTAATAATTTCAGGAGTTAAAGAAAAACATTTGACAATAAAATCAGAAAGAGAAAGAGAAGAACTGAGTAATGTTAAAGAAATAATATCAGTAGTCATGGAGGAAAACAACGAAGCTCAAGAAGAGATTGAAGAGGTGTTTAGGTTAGGAAAGTACGAGGAAGGAGGGGCAAGGCCATTGAAGGTAAAGTTCAAGTCCCAGGCAACAGTAAACGAAATTATCAGTAGAACATGGAAATTATCAGACAAGGAAGGGTTCAAAAATGTTTGGATAAGTAGAAATGCAAATGAAGAAGAAAGAACTAAAATAAAGGAGTTAGAACAGGAAGCAAAGGTAAAAAACAAACAGAGAATGGAGGAAGAGAAGACAGTGTTTTATTGGAGAGACATGGATCAGAAATTAAGGAAGTGATACCAACGGCGAGGAGAAAAAAGGGTATAAAAAATATCAATAATAATTTGAAGGTGGCATATACTAATGTTAATGGTTTAATATCGGCAAGGCTAGAAATCAACGATTTTTTGAGGGTATGTGAACCTGATGTTATGTGATTTGTAGAGACCAAATTAAGAGAAGATATTGGTGTTCATATGGGAGATGATAAATACAAACTGTGGAGAAGAGACAGAAAAGAAAAAATGGGAGGAGGAGTGATGATAGCAGTGAAGAACAACATAAATGCAGATACCGTGGAAATGGGAGAAGGCAGGGCTCAAGTGATAAATATGAAATTAGAAACTGGAGAGAATAGCAAGAGAAATATGGTGATAGTGTATGTTCCCCCTAAGACAAGAGCATGGAGTGATGATAAATACCAGGAAATGTTGTCAGACATGACTAGTTATTTACAGAAAATGATTGAGAAAAGCAACAATATAATTTTATTGGGTGACTTCAATTGAAAAGAGGTGAACTGGGAGGAATGGGACTCAGGAGGCAACGAAGATTTGTGGGGCAATATATTATTAAATATAACAATGAACACTGTGATGACGCAATGGGTCAAAGAAGAAACACGGTTCCGAGGTAAGAACACACCAGTAAGACTAGATTCACTGTTTACCAAAGAAGCTGATCTAATAGAATCCTTAAAATATCTGTGTCCTATTGGAAAGAGTGATCATATGGTCATTGAGTACCAGATGACAACAGGGAATGTGGAGCCAAGAGACGAGTTTTTTAGGCAGGGAAGATACAACTTTGGGAAAGCAAACTTTACAGGATTGAGAAAATTTTTCGAAAATGCAGATTTGAGGAAAATTAAGAGAAACGAGAGATACAGAGGAAGTGGGATATTTTTTTAGGCCTCTATAATTCGGGAGTGGAAAAATTTGTGCCAAGAGTAAGGGGGAAAGAAAACAAGAAAAAAGAGTGATTTAATAGAAGGTGTATGATAGCAGAAAAAGAGAGAGAGACAGCGTGGAACAACTGAAGAACGAGAGGTAACAACAGAACAAAGGAAGAATATAAAAGAACTATAAATATATAACACAAGAATACATAGAGAGGAAGAAAGGAATTTTGAAAAAGGTATAATAGACAAATGTAAGGATGAACCCCAACTGTTTTATAAATTTGTCAATGGCAAACTGAAACAAAAGGGAGGAATCACCAAACTGAAAGTAGGAGAGGTCCATAAAGATGCGGCAATGCAGGCAGAAATAATGAACAAATGTTTCCAATCAGTTTTCACTAATGAAAAGGAGTTTGTGGAAGGGGAGGGAGTGACTAGAAATGTAGTGATAGAAGATATAAAAGTGGAAGTACAGGAAGTGTATAAATTACTGGAAACTCAAGATGTAAGGAAAGCCCCAGGACCAGATGGAATCTCTAATTGGGTACTGAAGGAATGCAGAGAACAACTGGTGGATATGATTCACAGTTTGTGTGTTCTCTGGAAAAGGGGAAAGTGCCTCAAGAATGGAAGAGAGCAAATGTGGTACCAATTTACAAGGGAAGAAACAGGGAAGAACCCCTGAATTATAGACCGATGTCCTAAACCAGCATGGTTGCAAAATTGTGCAAGAGAATTCTGAAAGATAGATGGATAAAATATCTGGAAGAGATGAATATTTTGGCTGATAGTCAGTTTTAATCCAAAAGTAGAAGGTCATACATTTCCAACTTGTTGAGCTTTTACTCAAGAGTGATTGACATGCTGCAGGAGACAGAAGTTGGGTGGATTATGTGTACAGTATTTAGATTTGGAGAAGGCCTTCGACAAGGTACCTCATAAGGGACTAATGATGGAAACCAGAGCATATAGGAGGACTGAAGGGGAACCTCCTGGAATGGATGAGAGTCTTTTTGAGAGACAGACAAATGAGGACAGTAATAAAGGATAGGATTTCTGGATGAAGGGAGGTAACAAGTGGAGTCTCACAGGGCTTGGTGTTGGCGCCAGTAATGTTCCTGATTGATGTAAATGATATGGTAGATGGAGTGAACAGTTATGCTAGTCTGTTTGCTGATGATGCAAAAATCTTGAGGAAGATAGAGATTGAGAAGGATTGTAAAATGCTGCAGGAGGATCTGGATAGGATACATGATTGGAGCCGGATGTGGGAAATGAAATTTCATGCAAAGAAATGTAAAATATTGGAAATGGGTAAAAGTACCAAGAGGCCATCACTGAATTATTTGATGGGTAATAAACCAATCACAAAATGAGAGAAGAGAAAGATTTGGGAATGCTGGTCCAGGACAGTTTGTCACCTGAAAAACACATTAACCCCTTAACCGTGGGGCGTCACTTTCGTGACACTTGGGAGCAAGGGATCATACCTTTGGGCGTCACTTTTGTGATTCTGTGTTATTTTGAATTCGCCCAGGCTTTCAAGTGGTGGCTTGTATCATCTGTCAGTACTGCCAATGTCCAACACTAGTCAGCACTCCTAATCTCATCTGTACTCCCATCCATTGTTGACAATTTAGCCATTTCTCCCCGTTCTTGACTCCCCTCCCTACCTCCCCTCCATTACCCTCTCCTCTCGCCGGCCCGACCGTGCTGCGCTAAGTAAATCATCCCTGGAATTTTCCACCAATTTCATCCATTGAAATAAGCCCTATGCCCTATTCTTATACCAAATAATATATACAAAAAAGAAATAAGGTAAGTGATAGTGCCATACACCTGGAATTGGCTAATTATCACGTGACAACACCTCATGTGCACTCGTTCGCTAATTTTCGCTGTTTATTTCCCCTTGAAATATGCCGTATAATGTATTCTCGTAATAAAAATATGTATAAGAAAGGAAGGGAGAAGCCTAAGTGATATTTACATTCACTTGGAGAGGCGGTGGCTCAACCGGTAGAGAGGTGGCTTGCGGTCCTAACGGACCCAGGTTCAAATCCCGGCTGGGGCAGGGAACAGTTTAAGGATTTGAATATCATTAAATCAGGCTTTACTGATCTACCAGAAGACCGGCTGACATGTCGTAAAAATACCCCCACTAATACCAATACACCAGTCCTGTATGAGACAGCCCTAGCATGTATTCAATATGGACGGTGGGTGTTAGCGCTGAAGTGGTGACATGTACAGGTGTATGGTATGTAGGAGGACTGCTGGGCCTTGATAGCAGGCTGTGAAGCCTATGCCCAGAGTCGGACACATAAAAAATAAAAAAATAAAAAAATTTATTATGTATTATCTAGATTTCCTGCCAATCATTTCATAGTGTATATATTAGCAGCTGTCACCACGCTGACATTGGCAGCATTGCACTCCCCCTAGGCCACCACACTGTATTCAGTTTACTGTTGTCTTTGAAGGTGAAACCACGTCGGATTCGCGCCTGTCCAATTCCGCCACTTTTTAGCCCCATGCAAAGGGCCCTGTGACCTCTACTCCCTGCTAAACCTCGTGTGGAAAGGGGTAAAGGGCTAAGTGACTGCTGTGGAATGTGAACTGGCTAATTTATCAATGAAAATGATGGACAGTGGCTACGATCTTTCTGGTGAGTAAAACAGTGCAAGTGGATATGTAAATAATGTGTAAGCAGCAAGTTAAAACAATGTATAGAAATATAAGTGAACAGTGGAAAATAGTTTTATAAGTTACTGCAAGTGACAGTGCATAACGCAGTGTACATAAAATAGAAATGTAAATAATGTAAGTAAAATAGAGAATGTAAATAGAAATGTAAATGAGTAGTAATATAAGAATACGAGTATATATACTAGGAGTAATGAAAGTGAAAGTTACAGTGTATGAATACTATGAGTTATGAAAGTGAAAGTGACAGATTCACTCTCAACGGTAGTATACAGGACAAGAAAGTGAATGCTATGTATTTTACTGAAAGAGAAATTGAATGCCTACAGTGACAGTAAACTACTATTACTGAAGGAAACGTATGGATAAAGACTGCAGATATGTATAAGTGTTATATAGTAATAGAAATATAAAGTGTGAGTGTTTTTATGAATAATAAATGACAGAACACCAGTAGCGAACGAGCGCAAGTGGGAAGGTCATGCGCACTCGTAATTTTCATTGCTTTCACAGTGTTTTTTTTTTTGGAGTATGGATTCCAAACTATTTGAAAATCATAGAATAGTGTTTCTAGTGATAATATCAGGCTGTGGTAATCATATTACGGGTTGTCGGGAAGTGTAAAGTGGAGACTTTGTTACCCAACTTCAAAGGTCTCCACAAGTCCTACGGTACTCGACGAAGGCTCACCAAACATCCCAGGAAAAAGCTGAAGGTATGTGCCATATGCATATGTAATTTTAATATTCTAGGACTAATAACTGATTTTTGGCAAATATTTTTAGAGAGTCTGTCGGAGTGTGAATATGCCCGCGAGACACGCAAGTCAAGCCAAAGCAACCCCGCTATTTAGGGGTTAACAAGAGTGTAAAAGAGACATATAAACTGACTAATATAAGAGTAGCTTTTCATTATATTGGCGAGGAGATGATGAAAAAATTGATAGTGGCCATGGTTCGCCCCAGGTTAGAGTATGCAGCAGTAGTGTGGTCCCCACACAAAAAGAAAGATACAAACAAGATTGAGAGAATACAAAGAACAGCAACCAAAATGATCCCTAGTCTGGCAGATCTGTCATACAGAGAGAGACTGGAAAAGCTGGATTTGCCTTCCTTAGAAGAAAGGAGAAAGAGAGACGACATGATTGCAGAGTTCAGGACCATGATGGGAGTAGATAATATTGACAAAGAAGATATGTTTTTATGGGACGAGAGTAACAAGAGGACAGGGAATGAAACTGAAGAAACCAAGCTGCTTGAAGGATATCAAGAAATATAGGTTTCCTTATAGATGTATAGACCTGTTGAATAGCCTGGACAAAGAGATCGTCCAGTCTAAAAACTTAAACGAGTTTAAAGCTAAATTTGACTTATTGAGAAACAGAGATGGGACCCCACAAGCGGAACTCATTACCTGTATGTCACAGTTAGGTAAATACAATTAGGTAAACACACACACACACACACTTCAGACTGAATCAGATCGTGGCTTGCCCTGACTCGATGCTCTCACCCTCTTAATTATCTGTACAGTCGCCATGATAAAGAATATAATAAATTTCTCTCTCTCTCGAGCAAGCAAGCGAAAAAAGGAAACATAAGAGGGGTATTGATAAAGGATTTGATGTAGAGATAAGTTTCAATAATACATAAGGAAGAGGGAAGTTAAAATGAAAAGCAGCCAAGAGTGTGTGTGACCTGAGAAGGGAGGTTAATTCTCAAGGGACAATATACAGTATTCTGGTGTGTGTGTGTGTGTGTGCGTGCCCCTCTGTCTCTCTATCATAATCCAGGACTCATACACTTTGTTCCACATGAGTGAAGTTGATACTGGTATATGCAATCCTTCCACTTCCACTGTTCTATCACCCTATTTTTATTTTCCCTCAACTTTTCACCCCTTTCATTGTCTCTTAAACGTAGCGTACTAGCATACAGTCCCTCATTCCTTTCGTCCCTTCCTCTTCCAACACTCCTCTCTCTCTCTCTCTCTCTCTATATGTGTATATAAATATAAATATATATATATATATATATATATATATATATATATATACAGTAGGTTCCCCCCTGGGGGTAGGGGGGTTTCAAGAATACTCCCCCAGTATCCCAGCTTGTCGTACCATGAGGCAACTAAAAGGGTTGGTGGTGGATTAGTGCCCCGCCCCGTAAAGAGAACTAACTAAAAAAGCGAATAAAGCACCTCGGACCCGGACGGACCATACGTTGACGACTAAGGAACGGACAAAGGACATTCTTAGGGTGGGAACGTGGAATGTGAGAGGAGTGAATGATGAAGTGAAAGAGAGAGAGATTGTTCAGGTGCTTGAGGATGCAAAAGTGGATACAGTAAACCCTCATTATACGATGGGGTTCCATTCCTGAAAACCCCATTGTATAGCAATCCCATTATAACATGGAGTCAATGGGGATACGTTCCCAGACATGCCTAAACTCTCACATACACACACCTTAGCACTCACATACATGAAATATCCTTATGTTTAAACATTTAAAGTAACACATTAATAGTGAATAAAGAGAAAAAAGTATGAAAACTACGGTATACAGTAGATCTTACCTTTACTGAAGCAAGCAACGGTTGTTTATGTGGTTCCTAGACAATTCGCCATGAAGTCGACAATTCGTCGTCACAATATGGACGTTCCCCGTCAGGACAATTCCCCGTCATTCTATAAATATACTTATTACTGATTAACTGATACTTTAATAACTAATTCTCAGGGGGATCTATCAAAGTCTGTTTTCATTCAATAGTATTGGCTTTGGATATTATTTGTAAGTTGCACTTTTAGACAATATTTAACTTGTGTCTACCTTGCTGTAGTTGACTTTGAATTATGTTCTAGCATCACCCACAGCCGTTTTCATTAATTTCCATTGGTACTACAACATCCTAGGTATATTTTAAAACGACTTTCAAGAGGTACAAGTACAGTACTAAATTACTAGTGTACTTCCTAAATCAACTGATATGGAAATACATGACGGGGAATCATCCTGACGACGAAAAGTCCCGATGGCGAATTGTCTTGTTATTGTTGTCATGGCGCATTGACTTGATAGCGAAATATCCCGAAACATTTATATAGACATAACATGAAGATTATTTGTATAATTCCAAAGTATGTCGATCGTTCACTTAAGGTAATTAGGCATTTATATAAATCCCAATGTCTCGTATGTAGCCTTACGCTAAGATGAAGGATCGATTATAAATCAGCTGATTCACGTTTCAATATATTATTATTTTTTATTTAATGCCCATGGTTTGATGCCATATTTTACAATTACAATATAAACAATAAACCACCATCACTTTTATAACTTACACAATTAAAAAACTAGTGTACTTGCTAAATAAACTGATACGTAAATAGATGATGGGGAATCGTCCTGACGGCGAATTGTCCCAACTCGGCCTCACAGTCACAGGGACTCACAGCCCTCACTCATCATTGTCAGAACTGCCTGGCTGGACAGGGCTGGCTGGCTGGGCAGGGCTAGCTAATGAGGCTGGACCGGTGGACAAGTGTGTGTGGCCTAATGCTGACAGTGTGAGGATGTTTTTGTTGCATTTGCACATTCGCTGTTCACTGAGCCGCGGATGATCCATCGTTGTTTGCAAATCGTTCCCATTGTATAGTGGGCATAGGGTACTAAAATTTTGACACTGTATAAGCGAAATATCGTACAAAGAGGCATCGTATAATGAGAGTTTCCTGTATATGTGGACTGACTGAAACCAAATGGAAAGGTGAAAGGGTGAGAGAATGGGAATATGGTTTAGGTATATGTGCGGGAGTCAATGAGAATGAGAGGGCAAGAGAGGGAGTATGTCTGATGATAAGCAAGAAGTGGAAGGAGAATATAAGAGAGTATGGAACAGTGGGTGCAAGGATTGTATGGGTGAGGATGAAAGTAGGTATACAAGCGTGGGCGATTGTATGTGTGTATGCCCCAACAGAGGATCGAGTGGCAAGAGTGAAAGATGAGTTTTGAGCGAGAGTAGAAGTGTGTATGGACAAGTTTGAGAGGAGCGAGAGAGTGCTGTTGATTGGAGACATGAATGGCAAAGTTGGGAATGTAAGAGTGGATGGATTGGTTGGTCAGTGGGGTGTGCCAGCTGACAAAGATGTCAATGGAAGTGCTTTGGTGGACATCTGTGCTTGTAAGGGGTTGGCAATAGCCAACACCTACTTTCGGCATAAGATGATCCACCGGTATTCAGGGAGAGTAATGAGGAGGATGGATGGTGAACTTGTTGAACGAAAGGCAATGATAGACTATGTGTGTGTGGATGAGCGAATGAGAAGACAGGTGTTGGATGCAAGAGTGTGGTGAGGGTGGGGGAATGGAGTCTCGGACCGTCACTTAGTGATGGCCAAGGTAGGGCTGCAAAGAAAGTGGTTGAGGAGACGAAGGGGAAGACAGAAGGAAGCAGCTCCTGTGAGAAGAGTGGAGAAATTGCAAGATAGTGAGAAAATGATGGAGTATAAGAGCATAGTGGAAGAAAGATTGGGAAGGCATGAGCTAGAGCAGATGGAAGAGGTGGAAGACGTATGTAAGATACTCACGGAAGAGATAGGCGCAGCGTGTGAGGCAGTTTGTGGAGTGAGGAGGAGATGCAAGGGTGTGCAAGGGACAGCATGGTGGAATGATGAGGTGAAATGAGCTGTGGAACAAAAGAAGAAGGCATATAGTGAATGGTTAGCGAATAAAAGAGGTAGGGGAGAAGATGAGAGAGAGAAGAGAGAGGTATATGTGAGCAGGAGAATGGAGGTTAAGAGACTGGTGAAGGAGAGTAAGAAGAAAGTGGATGAAGAGTTTGGGAGGAATCTGAGTGTGAAATGGAGGGAGAGTAAGAAATTATTTTGGAAGGAGGTAAAGAAAGTAAGGCAGTGTGAAAGGGGAAATAGTAGGGGAGTGAAAGATAGGAATAATAGATTGTTGGTGGAGAAGAGAGACAGAAATTGAGAAGATGGAAGGAGCACTTTGAGGATTTGTTGAATGTAGAGAGTGAGAGCAGTGCGAGTATAAGTGGTTGGGGAATGGCTGGGAGAAGAAGAGATGAGAGGAGGGAGGAAGAGATCAGTAGGACGGAAGTAGTGGAAGCGATGAAGAAGATTAAGTTGGGAAAGGCCCCAGGAATTGATGGAGTGTGTGGTGAAATGCTTAGGTATGAGGGTGAGATTGTTGTGGAGTTGATATGGAAGTTGTGTAGATTGGCTTGGGAAGAGGGAAGGGTTCCAGAGGACTGGAAATCAGGTATAATTGTTCCTTTATACAAAGGAAAAGGGGAGAGAGAAGTACAGTATGTGGTAACCATAGGGGTATTTGCCTTCTTAGTGTGACTGGTAAAATATATGGTAGAATACTCATTGATAGGGTTAGGCATATGACAGAGGAGCTAGTTGGAGAAGAACAAGGGGGATTTAGGAATGGAAAAGGGTGTGTAGATCAGATATTTGTTCTAAGATGTTTAGTGGAGAAGTATCTAGAAAAGGGAAGGAAAGTGTATGCTGCCTTCATGGACTTGGAGAAAGCTTATGACAGAATAGATAGGCAAGGTATGTGGAATGTATTAAGATTATATGGAGTGGAGGGGAAATTGTTGAGTGCTGTGAAGAGTATGTACGAGGGAGCTAGGGCTATGGTGCGAGTGGATGGTGAGCTGAGTGAGTTCTTTGATCTCAGTGTGGGACTGAAACAGGGTTGTGTGATGTCTCCATGGCTGGTTAATATATACATGGATGGGGTTGTAAAGGAGGTGCAGGGTAGGGCAGTGGATGTTGGGGTGGCTCTAATGAATGAGGGTGAGATTTGGAAGCTTCCGGTGTTGCTGTTTGCTGATGATACAGTACTGTTGAGTGAAGGTGATTGGGAGTTGCAAAGTTTGATGAATGAATTTGGGACAGTGTGCAGGAGGAGGAATCTGAAAGTTAATGTAAACAAAAGTAAAGTTATGGTGTTTGAGAGGAATGAAGTCACAGAGTGTGCAGTGAGGTTGGATGGTGAGGATATGGAGAATGTGAGTGCATTCAAGTACTTGGGTAGTGTGATAAGTAAGGATGGAACTTTGGGGGATGAAGTGCATGAAAGGGTACAGCAGGGAAGGAAGGTTGTTGGTACACTGAAAGCAGTGATGAGAAATAGGGAGGTGAGTATGGAAGTTAAGAAGTCACTGCATGATAGTATTGTGATCCCTACCCTGACATATGGAAGCGAGGCATGGACCTTGCAAGAGGGGAACAAGTCAAGAGTGAGAGAGTGGATATGAGTTACTTGAGAGGAGCACGTGGAGTGACATGGAGGGACAGGTTGACGAATGAAGAAGTGAGGGAACGTTGTGGGGTGGATGTGGATGTGGTTGAGAAGATTAGGAGAAATACACTGAGGTGGTTTGGACATGTGAAGAGAATGGAGAATGAAAGACTGACTAAGAGGGTGTATGTAGGTGAGGTGGAGGGAGGGAGAGGGAGAGGTAGACTGAGGATGAGGTGGAGGGATGGAGTTGAGAGGTATATGAGGGAGGGGGGGGGTGAGTTGGGGGGAGGGTAGTCAAATGGTGGGTGACAAAAGCGACTTGGAGGCGTTTTGTCCGCGGCCACCCTTTGCAGGATTAGGGCGTCGGGCTATAGATAGATAGGTTTGCACAGTGCGCGTCATCACAGTGCGCTATTCGGATTGTGCTCGAGTGACCAAAAATCATAACCAAAAACCCTTGAATGCGCGAGTTTACCGCACAGAACACGAGGCAGAGGCAAGGAGTGGCTCAAAAATGCCATTTTCTCTTAGTGCTTGACCACCCCCTCACACAGCGCATCACGTGCCGTCATGTTGATGTGCAGAAATTCCCGGGCTTTCTACTGCGCAGCTTGGGGTACAAGGGAGCAGGCGAGCCATAACAGTCCTGGCTCGTTCACTGTGTGGATCCACTCTCTACAGCTAACCTGTCGTGTACAACATGTGGTGTTTTTTGTGCTGCTCCATCCTTGGAACCCCTGCTATTTAAGGTCATCAGGCCTGTTGTCTACTGTTGTTAAGGTGACTACCCATATTTTTGTTATTGTAGCTATAGCTTTAGTACAATGTCTGAAAAATATGACCTTTATTATGTCTCTAAGGGCCAAAATGTCCAGGTACCCTGTATGAGGGGGTACCGCCCATATGTAATTATTCTCACAAAATTATGTATTCCCAGTACGCGAATTCCCAGTGCGTGAGGTCGTGGACTGCCCAATCTCTTGCGCACTGTGCGAGCCTACTGTATATATATATATATATATATGAATGTATTTCTGTATGTACATTTTTGCTTACATTTTGTTGTGGTGTGTTTTGAGAGACAGACAGACAGACAGAGAGTAACAGTGGGAAGAAAGAAGTTTAGGAGTGGCAAGTATGGACAGGTGGATCTTGCGACCTGTGATTCCCTTCAGCCCTCCATGAAAATCCCCTGGGACATGAGTGCAGTGTGAGCCTCTTGGCTGCCTTTCATTTTAACTTCCCTCTTCCTTATGTATTATGAAACTTATCTCAACATCAAATCCTTTATCAGTACCCTTCTTATGTTTCCTTTTTTCGCTCAAGAGAGAGAGAGGGAGAGAAAAATTGATTATACTGTTTATCGTGGATATTGTACAGAGTATAAATAAGAGGGTGAGAGCATTGAGTCAGGGCAAGACACGATCTGATTCAGTCTGAAGTGTGTGTGTGTGTGTGTGTGTGTGTGTGTGTGTGTGTGTGTGTGTGTGTGTGTGTGTGTGTGTGTATTTACCTATTTGTATTTACCTATTTGTAGTATACAGGAATTGAGCAATGCTCGTGTTGTCCTGTCTCCATATCCACATTTATCAAGTCTACCTTTACACACATGAATGTTTTTCTCATGCACCATCTCTTTGTCTAAGTCGT
Source organism: Coenobita brevimanus (assembly GCF_032717465.1). Taxonomy (NCBI): domain Eukaryota; kingdom Metazoa; phylum Arthropoda; class Malacostraca; order Decapoda; family Coenobitidae; genus Coenobita; species Coenobita brevimanus. The sequence goes on from NC_137042.1 coordinate 15,815,230, forward strand.
TCCAAATATTTAAGAATATACCTAATTGTGATATACACGGAATGTACTATGCTTGTGGGTTTCCGTCGCTGTTTCTCAATAAGTCGAATTAACTTTAAACTCGTTTAAGTTTTTAGACTGGACGATCTCTTTGTCCAGGCTATTCCATAAGTCTATACTTCTGTAAGGAAAGCTGTATTTCTTGATATCCTTCAAGCAGCTTGACTTTTTCAATTTCATTCCATGTCCTCTTGTTGCTCTCTTATCCCATAAAAACGGATCTTCTTTGTCAATTTTATCTACTTCCACCATGCTCCTGAACACCGCAATCATGTCTCCCCTCTTTCTCCTTTCCTCTAACGAAGGCAAATCCAGTTTTTCCAGCCTCTCTCTGTATGACAGGTCTGTCAGACTGGGGACCATCTTGGTTGCTGTTCTTTGTATTCTGTCAATCTTATTTATATCTTTCTTTTTGTGTGGGCACCACACTACCGCTGCATATTCTAACCTGGGGCGGATCATGGCCACTATCAATTTTTTCATCATATCCTCATCCATATAATGAAATGCTACTCTTATGTTAGTCAAGAGCTTATAAGTCTCTCCAACTATCTTATTAATGTGCTTTTCTGGTGACAAACTATCTTGGACCAGCACTCCCAAATCTTTCTCTTCTCTCCTTTTTGTGATTAATTCATTACCCAAAAAATAATTCAGTGATGGTCTCCTGATACTTTTACCCATTTCCAATATTTTACATTTCTTTACATTAAATTTCATTTCCCACATCCGGCTTCAATTGTGTATCCTATCCAAATCCTCCTGCAGTATTTTACAATCCTCCTCAACCTCTACCTTCCTCAAGATCTTTACATCATCAGCAAACAGACTCGCATAACTGTTCACTCCATCTACCATATCATTTACGTAAATCAGGAACATTACTGGCGCCAACACTGAGCCTTGAGGGACTCCACTTGTTACTTCCCTCCATCCAGACATCTTTTCCTTTATTACTGTCCTCATTTGTCTGTCTCTCAAAAAGTCTCTCATCCATTCCAGAAGTTTCCCCTTTAGTCCTCCTATATATTTTAGTTTCCACATTAGTCTCTTATGAGGTACCTTGTCAAAGGCCTTCTCTAAGTCTAAGTACACACAATCCACCCAACCATCTTTCTCCTGTACCACATCAATCGCTCTTGAGTAAAAGCTCAACAAGTTTGAAACACATGACCTTCCACTTCTGAATCCAAACTGACATTCAGCCAAAATATTCATCTCTTCCAGATGTTTTATCCATCTGTCTTTCAGGATTCTCTCACACAATTTTGCAACCATGCTGGTTAGAGACACTGGTCTATAATTCAGGGGTTCTTCCCTGTTTCCTCCCTTGTAAATTGGTACCACATTTGCCCTCTTCCATTCTTTTGGCACTTTCCCCTCTTCCAGTGAGCATACAATTAAGCTGTGAATTTTATCCGCCAGTTGTTCTCTGCATTCCTTCAGTACCCAATTAGAAATTCCATCAGGTCCTGGGGCTTTCCTTACATCTTGAGTTTCCAGTAATTTATACACTTCCTGCACCTCCACTTTTATATCTTTCATCACCGGAACATTTCTAATCACTCCCTCCCCTTCCACAAGCTCCTTTTCTTTAGTGAAAACTGACTGGAAACGTTTGTTCATTATTTCTGCTTGCATTGCCGCATCCTTAAAGACCTCTCCATCTACTTTCAGTTTGGTGATTCCTTCCTTTTGTTTCAGTTTGCCATTAACAAATCTATAAAACAGTTTGGGTTCATCCTTGCATTTATCAATTATACCTTTTTCAAAATTCCTTTCTTCTTCCCTACATATTCTTGTGTATTCGTTTCTTGTTCTTTTATATTCTTCCTTTGTTCTGTCGTTACCTCTCTTTCTCCAATTGTTCCACGCCTTATCTCTCTCTTTTTTGGCTATCATACACCTTCTATTAAACCACTCCTTTTTCCTGTTTTCTTTCCCTCTTACTCTTGGTACAAATTTTTCCACTCCCAAATTATAGAGGTCTAGAAAGATATCCCACTTCCTCTGTATCTCTCTTGTTTCTCTGAATTTTCTCCAATCCGCATTTTCAAAAAAGTGTCTCAATCCTGTAAAATTTGCTTTGCCAAAGTTGTATCTTCCCTGTCTGTGAAGCTCGTCTCTTGGCTCGACGTTTCCTATTAACATCTGGAACTCAATGACCACGTGATCACTTTTTCCCAAAGGACAGAGATATTCCAATGATTCTATTACATCGGGTTCTTTGGTGGTGTGTCCTCACCTCGAAACCGTGTCTCTTCTTTGACCCATTGCGTCATCACATTATTCATTATTATATTTAATAACATAGTGCCCCACGAATCCTCGCCGCCTCCCGAGTACCATTCCTCCCAGTTCACCTCTTTACAATTAAAGTCACCCACCAAAATTATATTATTGTTTTTCTCAATTATTTTTTGCAAGTAGCTAGCCATATCTGACAACATCTCATGGTATTCGTCATCCTTCCATGCTCTCGTCTTTGGGGGAACATACACTACCGTCATATCTCTCTTAACATTCTCTCCAGTTTCTAATTTCATATATATCACTTCAGCCCTGCCTTCTCCCATTTCCACAGTATCTACATTTATGTTGTTCTTCACTGCTATCATCATCATCATCCCTTTTTTTCTTTTCTGTCTTTTCTCCACAGTTTGTATTTACCATCTCCCAAATGAACATCAATATCTTCTCTTAATTTGGTCTCTACAAAGCACATGACATCAGGTTCATGTTCTCTCAAGAAATCATTAATTTCGATCCTTGTCGATATGAAACCATCAACATTAGTATATATCACCTTCAAATTATTTTTGACATTATTAGTACCCTCTTCTCTCCTACTCTCTGTCCGTACCACTTCCTCAACTTCTGATCTTTCACAATCATCCCCCCTAGTTTCCTTCACTTCTGTTTCCTTAAATACCATTTCCTTACTTTCATATCCAATACTCTCCAAAAAAAAGTATTACGTTCTTCCTCTGTCCTCTTATCATTTTTTTCCTTTACTTCTTCTTTTAATGATTTTAAAACTTCCCTTTCTTCTTCATTCAGATCTTTTCTTATTATAATATTTTCCATCCCCGCCTCTTTGCTTAATTTCCAGGTCACTTTAAGTATCTCATTTATTACACTTTCTGATGTAAACTTGACTCTCATTGGTCTTGTTTCCCCTTTCTTATAAGGCCCTATCCTCCTTACTTCCTCAATTTCTTTTACCCACTTGTCTCCTTCGGGGTCAATCTTGCCTAATATTCCTCTCACCATGTTCGTGTCTCTCTCGAGTCTTACGAACCTAACCTTTTCTTCCTCTTCCCTGTTTCCAAATACTACCACACATCTGTTCCTTTCTACAGTTTCTCTCACTATTTTCTCTTTTTTCTTCAGTATTTTCACTACATTTTCTTCCATTTCTTTCTTGTTCATTTCCCTTTCTTCCTGGATGATCTCTCTTAAGCTAACCACTTCTTTCTGTTCTTCTTCTACTTGTGCCCACTTTGCCTTATGTTCTTCTAATACATTACTCACCTTCTCCGTGTTATTAGTACTCTCTTCAAGTTTCCACCTCAGTTCAACATTTTCCCTCTTCAAATTCCTAATCTCTTCATTGGCTGTTTCGTTGGACTGGATTAGACTCTGTATGGTGGTTTCCGTATTTCCTGATACATCCTTTATCACTAGATTCTCTACTTTTTTTTCGAGTTCACTAATCCTCATAATTAATGTTTTCACCAGGTCCATGACATTAGTATTAGCATCAAAACCTTGAAATTCCATTCCCTCATTGTTTACATTTTCGGCCATGTTTAATGTAAAGTACCTAAACAGCTGTTACCGAATAAGCCACAAACATTCATGTATACTATTGCCAACAAATCTTTACATTTTTTGGTAGTCTACTAACTTTCATTATTTTAAATTTAAAGAAAGACCCTAGGAGACAGGACAGACAAAATTCCTGAAACTACTCAAGGTTAGGAGCGATGCCTGGGACGTCCGCTCTCTCCGGCTGTTCGTGTGTGTGTGTGTGTGTGTGTGTGTGTGTGTGTGTGTGTGTGTGTGTGTGTACGTGCCTGTCACTCCACCAGCCAATCATAGTGGACTGTAAGTGGAGTGATTTTGATGTCATATCCCAGAGGTGGAGCATTTACCTTCAAACCAACTTGGGCAGAGGTTAGTGAATGTAACTAAAATGTCTCAGTGCAAGCCTGGATTTTTAAGTGTTTTTAACTTTTTATTGACTTTTATTTTTTGTGATTTTATATTCTTTTTGCATGAATCATGTTTATGCTTTACATGTAAACAAGTGACTTGAAGACAAACCCAACTCTCTGTTTACATAATAACAGTGCTGCCACCTGGTGTAGGCTGCTGGTGAGCATAACTAAAATTCTTCAATGCAAGCATGGATTTGTAGGATGAGCAAGTGCTTGTAACTTTATACTAGCCTTTATTTTTTTTGTTACTTTTTATTCCCTACATGTCAAGTGGGGTTGGTGGAGGATTAGTGCCCCTCCCTGTAAAACAATTAACTCTAAGCCCTTGGCCACCCCGTTTGGGATACATGGCGTCTGGCAATGAATGAAAAAATAAATGAATATTCCCTTAGCATGAATCATGCTTATACTTTACATGTAATCAAATCACTTGAGGACTAACCCAGTTAGGTCAAGCTCAGCAGGGAAGGGTGGACAGGAGCAATTATATGTGTGTCCATATTACAGATTTTCACTTTTATATAGTAGTCTGATGAGTTGTATTGAATATACTTTGAGGTGAATATGTATATACAAGCCCACCTTGTTTGAAACTCAGTAGAGAAACAGAAGGATGGTCAGAAGTAAATTGTTGTGTTTAAATGAATGACTGTGACACTGATTTTCACTATTTTAGTTCTTATATTCAGTAATAATGAAACTATTGACTGATAAATACAGTGGAATCTCATTAATCGCACATTTCTATACAGTGAATTTATAATATGCAGCAACATTGTGCAACAGTTTGCAGTATCAATAATTCGCAAAAATTATATGTTATTCGCAATTGCAGCCTCGAAAGTGAAGGTTTTCCAATGCAGTTTTGAACCTCTGTTATGCTGTGTTTGCACAAATGTTGGTTTCTTAACCCATGGCATCTGGGTGTTATGTATAGATGACCTCCTGGAGATGTCCGGGTATCATGTATACATGATCTAGTGTTTCGCAGCATTGCTTGAATATTTCTTTGGTAATTACCACCACAGGAGGAGTAGACTGTAGCACCAGTCGAGCAGGGCAGTACGCCCAAGGTAGATGGAAGGCTGATGACAGGGAGAGCTGGAGCTCCCATTTCATCAGCCCTCGGAACTAGTTCCTGACCATCCGCCTTTGCAGAACTTTTTCATTGTCTCAGTAGCACAGAGAATAGGACACCATGCTCTCCAGTACAAGTTTCTCTAACTGTCAGCACCAAACTACATGCACAGTACACACTGCACTTCCTTTTCAAAATTAAAAAAGGAAAAATGGCACAATTAAATCTGAGCTCGGAGTCCCGGGGGGGGGGGGGACCATAAATTCCCCCACTATCCACCCCTCTCCCAGTGACGACTCTGAGAAATGCCTGGAACCACTGTCTGACTCGCTCCTTCTTCATTTCAGCAACATTCGCGGCCTTTCCTCCAACTTTCTCTCAATCAAACATCATCTCTCCTCGTCTAAACCTCACCTTCTCTTCCTGTCAGAGTCTCAGCTGTCTGAGGCAACTGACAGCAGACCCTTTTCTGTTTCCTCCTACTTTCTCTATGCTCATTTCAAAGCCAAAGGTGGCTGTTGTGTATATATATGCAACGATTTTTTTGCTCTCATGTTCCTGAACTTGATTCTTATGAATTCTCTACTCACTGGCTTTGGATTTGAACTAAATACAGTGCTTGTCAGAAGTATCGAGCGTCTATGGCAGGGCACGCAATACTTATGGCCAAAAAAGAATCACCCGTTTTTGGTAGTAAAAATTGAGCCACAAGTTTGCGGCGCTAGCATGACGTCATGGTACCTTGAGCCTTCGTACGCGCTGGTTGGTTCCCGCCTCAGTTGCCTACAGGCTGCCTGAGAGAGAGGAACTCCGCCACATCTCCCTCTCTATTTGCGCCATTTTTTACCGTGTCCTGCAGTGTTTTGGCTTTCGCCACTTTGTTATGGCACCTACCTGTGAACTATCGAGTGAAATCATATCCCAGATCATTGCTCTAAAGGAGGCAGGCCACCAAACGAAGGAAATTAGTGAATTGGTTGGCGTGGCTTGATCAACAGTGCGTAGGTGGTGCACGCGGTTTCAAGTGGAAAACAGTGGTAATGTTCCCACAAAGAAACCTCGGTCTGGTAGGCCTAGGAAAACTTCCCCGAGGTCTGTTAATGTTTTAAAACATGCAGTGGAGTCTAACCCTTGTGTGAGTGCAAGGAAAATAAAGGAGAGCAATCTGGAAGTGTTTGGTGAGGTTTCTGTGCACACAGTGTCTCGAAGGGTCCATGAACTTGGTTACACAAGTCACAGGCCTGTGAGAAAGCCTCTTCTCTTTAGCAACCAGCGACTTCATAGGCTTGCCTTTGCTAACAAATACGTTAATTGGGGTGAGGAGCAATGGTTGTCAGTGTTGTGGTCTGATGAGGCAATGTTTAGTGTAACCTGTAACAGAGGAGCACGTGTGTACCGGCGCAAAGGTAGTGACCCACTTGACCCACAGTATGTTGAAAGCACTGTTAAACATCCTGATTCACTCATGGTATGGGGTTGTTTTTCTGGTAAGGGTTTGGGGAAGCTTGTTGTGCTTCCCAGAAACTGCCGAGTGAATCAGGATGTTTATCTGGAGCTTCTGTGTGATCATTTACCTGAGTCATTCGAGCTAACAGGTGCACGAGTGTTTCAGCAGGACAGTGCACCTGCTCATAAGGCCAAATCAGTCACCAATTGGCTTCGTAACTGCGAGGTATCATTCATGAAAGACTGGCCAGGAAATAGCCCAGACCTCAACCCGATTGAAAATCTCTGGTACCTCGTAAAGAAGAATCTCCAAGGGAAGGACTTGAGCTCTCTGCCTAAGCTGGAAGCCGCCATTCGTGACTCCTGGGACAATATACCCCTCCAGCACCTCAGGAACCTCGCCCTTTCACTTCCAAGACGTCTCAGGTCCGTGAAGAAACGTAAAGGATACCCTATGAAGCACTAAAGGTAAATAAAATGCATTATTTATATCTTTTTTTATTGTAGTAGTAGTAGTAGTAGTAGTTGTTCCCTAGGCAGTCTGGCCAAACAGCCCTGAGTCCCTTAGGAAGGCCATGGCCGAGACCGGGCTTTCCCACAGAGCTCTCAAAGAGTGTATGTTGTGTTGTTGGCTTAGGTGATTGTGTGCAATGCAGTCTTCCATAATGTACTTAATAGTATGGGGTGCTGTGTTGCATCCTGGACAGGCATCAGCAACAGAGTCATCCAGCCTCTTCTGGTAGCTTAAGAGGGCTGGATGGTGCCCACATCTCAGCCTGGCCAGGTGGACCCTGTCCTCACGAGGAAGATAGGATTCAGATGGGTGGATGTCAGGAGGCCGTGCATGCAGCTGTGTGTTGTCTTTAAGTGACTGAATGGAGCGGCGAGTGATCTGAGTGTGGATATGCTTCTGGAAGCTGGTCTGAGGTGGGCGAGGGGGGAGAGATGGCAGTATTTGTGTATGTTATCGTTTGCTGGGTGTTGTTTTGATGTTCCTTGGTGTGGGTGGATGTGCTGCCATGTACTGCAGTGGATGTTGTGGGTTTGTGGAGGCTGCAGCAAGAAACTGGGTGCCTCTCATGTCTAGGTGAATCTTGACTTTGAGGACTTTGGTTTCTTGATGTAGGTGGTCTGTGGGTGTAGTAGCTGTGCAGCCTGTGATTATTTTTAGGGCCTTGTTCTGTATGGTCTGCAGAGTGTTGTGGTGTGATTTGGTGAGGTTAGAAGCCCAGGCAGGGCTTGCATAATTCATCACTGAATGTATGTATATTTTGTATACTGTGGTGATGGTTCCTTTGTTGTGTCCGAATGTTGTATGGGCAAGTGACCTCAAAGCATTGAGTCTTGGTGTTATTTTATTTTTAATGTTTGTGATGTGTTGTTTAAATGACATTGATGTATTGTATGTTACACCAAGGATTTTGTGTGTGTGTGTGTGTGTGTGGTAGGGGGGTGTTGTTTATGGGGAGGTGTAGGATGTGACTGTGTTCTGCTGTCCAGTTTGTGAGAAGAGTCACTGTAGATATGGCTGGGGCTATTTTGAGCCTGTTTGTGGTGAACCATTCGTGTAGTGTGTTGAGGTAAGGTTGAATGATGTGTGCAGCTGTGTTTGCGTTTTGGTGTGTACATCTGCATAGGAAGCTATGTGTATCTGTGGTGTATGGGTATGTCGTGCATGTATAGGTTAAAGAGTGAAGGGGACAAAACAGATCCGTGGGGGATGCTGTTTGTGAAGTTTCTGATGTTAGAAGACTGACCGGCAAATGTTACGAGTGCACATCTGCCTGCTAAGTAGTTTGCCTGCCATCTTTTTGTGTTATTGTGCATGTTTGTGTTGAGTATTTTGTTTGTGAGGTTGTGGCGGGGGATGTCATCAAAAGCTTTGCTAATGTCTAGTGTGACTAGGAGCGTTCTGTGTGGTGGCCTAGCTGAATTTATGCCATCAAAAACTCTCTGTGTAAGGTCTGTGAGAAGGGTGTTTGTGGAGTGTAGTGGCCTAAAGCCATGTTGTGACTGGGCTAGGGGAATGTGAGGTGTGACTTGTTGTAGTACCAGTTGTTCAGTGACTTTAGAGGGGGTGCAGAGGAGTGTGATGGGGCTATGTGAGGAGGGTAACATGGGGTCTTTGTTGGGTTTAGGGATAGTGATGATATTGCCATGCTTCCAGATGTTGGGTATTATGTTGTGTGAGTAGCTGTAGTTTGATGCTGGTGAGTGCTTGTATGCTTTGTGATCCTAGGTGTTTAAGGTGAATGTTGCTTATGTTATCTGGTCCACAGGCAGATGAGTGCTTGAGATTGTTAATGATGTGCTTCGTGTGGTTGTATGTGAAAGGTGCGTAGTCTGGGTCTGTGGGGAACTGTCTCTTACGTCGGATGATACGTCAGTCTTCGGGATGGGAGTTTAGATGGCTGACTTGTGAAAAGTTATTGATGAAAGTGTTTGCTTGTTGTTTGTTTGAGGGTATGGTGTCTGTTGTGGTGATGGCAGCATATGATTGTGTGTTGTTGCTGTTGGAAAGTGTGATGCTGTTTAGTGTTTTGTAGAGTTTACTGATGTTTGTTTTGTGGTCAAGTGTTTGGAGGTAATTTTTCCAGTTTAGCGTTTGCTGTTCTAATATTTTATTGTTTATCTGAGTGTTGAGTTCTTGTATTTGTTGTATGGTGTCTTGTGTATGGGGTGTTGGGGAGTGTCGCAGTGTGTCCCGTTGTCTGATGAGGCCTTGAATTTCTGGTGTGAAGTTGGGGTTGTGTTTCTGTTGCCTCTAGGGATGTGTCTTTTGTCTGCGTTTTGTATGATTGTATTGAAAGTTTTCACAGTGGACCGAGGATGAGATGGAGGGATGGGGTGGAGAGGTATATGAGAGAGGGGGGTGTGAGTTGGGAGCAGGGTGGTGAAATGGCGGGGGACAGGGCGACTTGGAGGCGATTTGTTTGTGGCCACCCCAAACGGGATTGAGGCGTCTGGCAATAGATAGATAGATAGTTAATGTTTGTGATGGGTGTACTGTTTAGTGCTTTGAAATGTTGTTCTGTTTCAGTTACAAAGGCCTCCCAGTTGGCTCTCTTATCAGTAGTGTTTGTGGCCAGCTGGAGTGATTCTGGTTTTGGTAGTGATGATGATTGGGAGGTGATCAGAACCTAGGGTTTTGACCACTCTCCATGATGTAGTGGGGGCGAGGTTTGGGGAGCAGAAGGTGATGTCTGGAGATGATGGGAGGAAGAGGGCTTGGTGTGGGATATGGATATGTTGGTCTAGACTGTTTAGTATGAAGAGATGATCTGTCTGGGATTGTAGTACCAGCCCTCTGTCTGTGTCAGGGTTGTTGACATGCCAGGCCGACGACTTGGCATTGAAATCACTACCCAGGATGATGTTGGGTATGTTAGCGATGTGGTGTATCTGTGGAGAGTAATTGTGTGGTACTGTGGGGGATGATAGTGGGGGGGAATGTATGTGTTAGCGATTGTTATGTGTGATTTGTTACCAGTACATATTTTAATTGATTGTATTTCTGTTGTGGTGTCATGTGGGGGAAGAAGTGACTTTGTGTGTGCACTGGTATCTGCAAAGTTGATGGATTTGTGTACCAGGGTGATGAGTCCACTGCCACCGCCGTCGGCCCGGTCGTGTCAAATGGTGGTGAAGTTATGAAATGTCGGTGTTTTCTGTGCTGTGTAGTTTTGTTTCTTGTAAGATGGCAATGTGTATGTTCTGTTGTTTGATGAATTGTGTGAGTTCATGTATTTCGGTGTTTAACTGAAGGATGTTTATGTTGTGTGTGCGATGTGTGTTGGCTGTTGCAGCACGGGGGGGAGGTGGTGTGGATGGAGGGGAAGGGGTAGGAGGAGGTTGTGATGGAGGTAAGGGTTGAGGCGGATTAGGATGGGTTGGAATGGGAGGAGTTGGGGGACTGGATGGTGCGGGAAGGGTCGGTGGGTTTGGCTGTGGTGGTGTGAAGGAAGTAGGAGTAGGATTGGAAGGGGGGTTGATGGGTGGGGGGAAGGAGCAGGTCCAGGTGTTTGTGTAATGTTTTCTGGTTGCAAGTGTTGTGCAGGTGTAATGGGTCTAGTTCTTGCAGGAATTGCACTGAACTGAACCCTTTGTGTGTCGGCTTGACGTGATAGGTTTTGAGCATGTTGGACATATGTATTTGTTGGTGGGTCCTGGATTGCTCTCAATGTCCCCGGCTAGAAGAAGTCGTCGAGAAATGACAGCCGGGGAGTCATTTCTCGGTGTTTTTTCAATGTTGAAAGGTTTGTTTCGTAGGAGGGACGCAGGGCGCTCGATACTTCTGACAAGCACTGTATATCTGCGCTGTTTACTTATCTCCTAATTCTACTGACTATGAAAAATTCATCAACTATCTTACTTCTGCGATGGAACACATTCTATCCATTTCTCCTTTCTCTGAAATCTCCATTTTAGGAGATTTCAATGTTCACCACCACCTTTGGCTCTCCTCTCCTTTCACTGATCCACCTGGTGAACAAGCCTTCATCTTTTCTATTCTTAACCCTTAACCGTGGGGCGTCACTTTCGTGATGCTCGGGTTCAATGGATCATACTGCGGGGCATCACTTTTGCAATTCTGTGTTATTTTGAATTAGCCCGGGCTTTCAAGTGGTTGCTTGTATCATCTGTCTGTACTGCCAGTGTCCAACAATAGTCTTGCTGCTAATGTCATCTGTACTTCCATCCATTATTGACAATTTAGCCATTTCTCTGCGTTCTTGACTTCCCTCCCTACCTCCCCTCCATTACCCTCTCCTCCCACCTGCCCCAGCTGTGCCACGTTACACAAATCTTGCCCAGATTTTTCCACTTATTCATCCATTGAAATGAGCCCTATGCCCTATTCTTATACAAAGTAATATATATAAAAAATGAAAAAAAGGTAATTGATAGTGCTATACATCTGGAATTGGCTAATTATCACCTGGCAACACCCCACGTGCACTCATTTGCTAATTTTCCCTGTTTATTTCCCCTTGAAAAATGCCGTATGACCTGTTCTCATAATAAAAATATATATAAGAAAGGAAGGGAGAAGCCTAAGTGATATTTGCATTCACCTGGAACTACCTAATTTATTATGTATTGTCTAGATTTCCTGTCAGTCATTTCACAGCATATAAAGTAGCAGCTGTCACCATTCTGACGTTGTCAACCCTTGGCGGCCCCATATCCGCCTCATCATTCTGTTCAGTGTTGTCTGTTGAGATGAAACCATGTCGCACTCGCGCCTCTCCATTTCTGCCGCTTCTAGAAGGGCCCTGTGACCTCTACCGCTACTGAACCTTGTGTGGGAAGTGGTGAAGGACTAAGTGGCTCTGCTGTGGAACGTGAACTGGCTAATTTATCCATGATAATGATGGACAGTGACTACAATCTTTCTTGTGAATCGAATGATGAGCCAGTGAGGGAAATCGTGCTAAACTCCCAGTATGAGTGCTTCAGCGTGGCTCCAAGGGAAAGGAGCCCTTAGTTACTGCAAGTGACAGTGTATATCTATCTATCTATCTATTGCCAGACACCTTAATTCTGTTCGGGGTGGCCACAAACAAATCGCCTCCATGTCGCCCTGTCCCCCACCATTTCACTGCCCTGCTCCCAGCTCACACCCCCCTCTCTCATATACCTCTCCACCCCATCCCTCCATCTCATCCTCGGCCTCCCCCTCCCTCTCCCCCCTTCCACCTCACTTATATACACTCTCTTCATCAGTCTTTCACCCTCCATCCTCTCCACATGGCCAAACCACCTCAGTGTATTCCTCCTAACGCTTCCTATCACATCCACATCCACACCACAATGCTCCTTTATATCCTCATTTGTCAACCTGTCTCTCCATGTGACTCCACAGGCTCCTCTTAAATAACTCATTTCCACTGCTCTCACTCATGACTTGTGCCCTTCCAACAGCGTCCAAGCTTCACTTCCATACGTTAGAGTTGGTATCTCAACACTGTCATGTAGGAACTTTTTCACTTCCATGCTCACCTCCCTGTTTCTTATCACTGCTTTCAAGGAACCAGCAACTTTTCTTCCCTGCTGTACTCTTTCAAGCACTTCACCTTCCAAACCTCCATCCTTACTCATCACACTACCCAAGTACTTAAACATACTGTACTCACATTTTCCAATTCCTCACCATCCAACCTCGCTGTACATTCACTGACTTCACCTCTTTCAAAGACCATCACTTTACTCTTCCCTACATTCACCTTTAGATTCCGTTTCTTACACACTCTCCCAAACTCGTCCACCAAGCCTTGCAGCTCCCCTTCTTCTTCACTCAACAACACAGTATCATCTGCAAGCAACAGTACAGGGAGTTTCCAAACACTATCCTCTCTCACCAGGGCCACTCCAACATCCACTACCCTACCTTGTACCTCTTTTATTACCCCATCCATGAACAGATTGAACAACTATGGAGACATGATACATCCCTGTTTCAACCCAACTTTCTATCTATCTATCTATCTATTGCCAGACGCCTCAGTCCTGTTTGGGGTGGCCACAAACAAATCGCCTCCAAGTCGCCCTGTCCCCCGCCATTTCACTCCCCTGCTCCCAACTCACACCCCCCTCTCTCATACACCTCTCCACCCCATCCCTCCATCTCATCCTCGGCCTCCCCCTCCCTCTTTCCCCCTCCACCTCACTCACATACACTCTCTTCGTCAGTCTTTCACCCTCCATCCTCTCCACATGGCCAAATCACCTCAGTATCTTCCTCATAACGCTTCCTATCACATCCACATCAACACCGCAACGCTCCTTTATATCCTCATTCGTCAGCCTGTCTCTCCATGTGACTCCACAGGCTCCTCTTAAATAACTCATTTCCACTGCTCTCACTCTTGACTTGTGTCCTTCCAACAACGTCCAGTGAAGTGAACCCAACTTTCAAAGAGAAAAATTCACTTAGTTCACCATCCACATGCACTGCAGCCTTCGTATCATCTTACATACTCTTCACAGCATTCAACAACTTCCCATCTACTCCATATATTCTTAACACTTTCCACAATCCTTGTCTATCCACCCTGTCATATACTTTCTCCAAGTCCATGAAAGCCGCATACAACTTCTTGCCCTTCTCTAGAAACTTTTCCACTAAAGATCTAAGAATGAATATCTGATCTACACAACCTCTTCCCTTCCTAAAGCCTCCCTGTTCTTCTCCAACTAATTTCTCTGTTCTTTCTCAAACTCTGTCAGTAAGTATCCTACCATACACTTTTCCTATTATACTAAGAAGACAAATGCCCCTATGATTACCACACACTTCTTTTTCCCCTTTTCCTTTGTACAAGGGAATGATTATACCTGACTTCCAATCCTCCGGGACTCTACCTTCCTCCCAGGCCAATCTGCACATCTTCCACATCCATTCTACTACTATCTCTTCCCCATGCTTCAGCATTTCACCACACACTCCATCAATTCCTGGGGTTTTCCCTAATTTGACTTTCTTCATTGCTTCCACAACTTCTATCCTACAAATCCTGATTTCTTCCTGTCTTCTCACCTCCCTCCTTCTCCCAGCCATTCCCCAGCCACTTATACTCGCATTACTTCCATCCTCTATGTTCAACAATTCCTTCAAGTGTTCTCTCCATCTGCTCACTTTTTCTTCCTTCTCCACTAGTAATCTACCATTTTTATCTTTCATACCCCTGCTAACTTCACTTCCACCCTGTCTTACTCTTTATATGTAAATATATATATATATATATATATATATATATTATATACTGTATATATATATGTATATATATAGATATATTATATACTGTATATATATATGTATATAGATAGATATATATATAGATAGATAGATAGATAGATAGATATTATATATATGCTGTATATATATAATATGTATCAATATTTATATTATATATATATACAGGAATATATATATATATATGCTGTGTATATATATATATATATATATATATATATATATATATATATATATAGATAGATAGATAGATAGATATTATGTATATACTGTATATATATAATATGTATCTATATATATTATATATATATATATATATATATATATATATATATATATATATATATATATATATATATATATATACTTATATATATATATATATATATATATATATATATATATATATATATATATATATATATATATATATATATATATATATACTTATATATATATATATATATATATATATATATATATATATATATATATATATATATATATATATATATATATATATATATATATATATATATATATATATATATATATATATATATATATATATATATATATATACTTATATATATATATATATATATATATATATATATATATATATATATATATATATATATATATATATATATATATATATATATATATATATATATATATATATATATATATATATATATATATATATATATATATATATACACAGTAATCCCTCCACTATCCGATGTAATAGAGCCAATGGCATGTCCGGAAAGTTGGCCTCTGGCTCCTGGACTGGTGTGTGTATATATATATATATATATATATATATATATATATATATATATATATATATATATATATATATACAGTAATCCCTCCACTATCCGATGTAATAGAGCCAATGGCATGTCCGAAAAGTGGACCCCTGCCTCCTGGACTGGTACTTAAGGACCCTAACCCAGCCTAACATTGAAAGCCACCTAAATAACTCCCTACTGGAAATGCATAGCGCCTATTTAAACCTATTTAAGACCCTATTCACACCAATAGTGGACATAAAGCATGAAATAAATGAAAAGTAACCAAAGAATGAGGAATTAGAAGTGACTGTACCACAGCCAGGGTACTTACAGCACGTCTGTGGCTGCCTTCTCTAAAGGCTTTGGCAGTGGTGAAAATGCTCTTGAAGCACGTACAGTAATCCAGTGTTGTGCTGCACTTACAGTAATTCTTTGCACTGTGAGTTATAATTGTTTATCACAACACATTGTTAATTGCACAGAGCCAGTTTCAACTGCCAGTTTGCACTCCACAGTTAATCCTTTGCTCTCTAAATTCTAATTTCTTGACACTGCACAACACTATAAATTCCCGTGTGTTCTAGTGGCGAGGTATTGCGGTTTATTCACTGTTTATTCACAAAAAACGAGCACATGTGGCATGCATTGCGATAAGCATCTGCTCTCGTTCGGAGTTAGGCTGTGACTGTTGATGATGGGGTAACGAGTTGCCAGATCGCAATGGCCACATTACCAAACTCCTCAATTTTCATTACCATTTTTAACCTTTCATTACATAATTCGTAAAGCTAGCATTTATTTTTCACTAATTATATATACAAGTGGAAATATATGTAATCACTCTCCTTATAATTAACAGCATGTTGATTATTTTCACGCTATCTAGGCTAGCAGATTAATCAGAGACAGTAGACAATCCACCATATCCATCCTGTGTATCCTCATACATGTGAAAAATCCATTTGGTAATGCATTATTCTGAATCATTACCAAATGAGTTTTTCATTACCAAATTGGTCCACATTTGATAATGAAAATTACCAAATGGAAACCATGACAGGGGAGGGGGGAGGATGGAGGGGATTAAGGGGCCGTGATGTAAACAGGTGTTCGGTGCCGCGCGGCAATTTCAAATTACTATCTATCTATCTATATACCTAGGCTGCTTCCCCCAAGGAAAGGGAGGTAGCCGAGACAGGACGACTCACTCTCCATTTACTCATCCATTCAAACACATTCATTCGCATCTTAGCCCCAAAGGGGAGAACGGACAGATCCTCACCACATCACACCGCACAAGGGTCAACTGCGCAATGCAAGCAGTGACATCCACAGCAGGGCCCGACAGCAGAACTGGTTTACCCCTGCCACATCATAACAGACCCATCCCCTTACCCGCACCTGACCTGACTAGCTGATCAGACCAAATGCGGGAGAATATCCCCTCAGGGCTGCGCCATCACTTATTCATTCACAATTTCTCTCCATTTATTTCTGTCACGCCAACAGCCACTCTTCCTTGCTCAACAGACATCCCTCTCGCATCCAGCGCTCTCTTCACACTGTCCATCCATCCTATTCGTGGGTCTTCCTCTCAGTCTTACACCTCTCACATCAGATCTAGTTATCTTTTTCACCAATCGCTCATTATCCATTCTCTCTCCATATGCCCAAACCATTGCAACACCCTCTGCTCAACTCTACCAGCCATCTCCCGAACAACTCCAGTTCTCCTTCGCACTTCATCATTTCGCACTCGATCCATACGCTTGTCACTCCACACATACTCCTCAGACATCTCATCTCCATTACATTCAAACTTTTCCTCTCTGCTACACCCATATTCCATGTTTCAGCCCCATATAACGCAGTCGGTACCACAACACCCTCATACAGCCTTCTCTTTACATCCATTCTAAGCTAACGACATTTAAACACTTTTTCGTTCTGCTCCTCCCAGCACCTTTCCTACTTCATTAATTCTAAACTTCACTTCTGCATCTATTCTTCCATCCACAGCAACATGTGACCCTAGATATTTAAAACAATCTACCTCCTCAAGCAACTCACCATTCAAAATTATATTCATCCCCCTACCATCTATCAACCTCGTACACTTCATCACTTTACTCTTATTCTCATTTACTTTCAATTTCCTCCTTTCACACACCCTTCCAAACTCCTCTACCAACTGTCTCAATTTCTCCTCTGAATCAGTCACCAATGCAGTATCATCTGCAAACAGCAGTTGCTTCAGATTCCACTCTCCTCCATCAACATTTACCAGACTCAGACCACCTAAAACTCTTGCATTCACCTCCCTTACAACACCATCCATGTAAATATTAAACAGGAGGGAAAAAAGTTTGGTGTTTTTTTTTTTTTTTTTTGAATACTGGATCCTGGGACCAAAATATCCGGTAAGTGGGGATGTCGGGAAAGTGGGTGTCTGGAAAGTACGGGGATTACTGTACTGTATATACAGTACGGTAAACCCTCTCTAAATCTGATATCAGATAAATCAGATCTTTTTCGATGCTGGACAAATAATTTTAATTCGGATACAAATCTGATTTAAGCGACAGGATTACAGTACAGTTGTCATACAACACAAGACAGGTTACGCAGAACCTCGTGGAAAATCAATTTCTCGCTAAAACGTGACATATATTTACATATACTGTATTTACATATATTTACGAATGAAGAGTTGAGAGGTAGGATGGGACTGGAGTGTATTGGTGTTGTGATGAGGAGAGGTAGATTGAGATGGTTTGGGCATGTGGAGAGGATGGGGGATGATAATTGGGTGAGGAAGGTGAGAAGTGTTAATACTGGGGGTGGGGTTATGAGGGGTAGACCGAGAAAGACATGGGACGAGGTCGTTAAGCGTGACTTCAGGGTTAAGGGACTGAGCAGGGAGGCTGCAATAGATCATGCAGCATGGAGAGCTGCCATTAGGTGATCGAGGCCAACGCATGCAAGCATGTTGGAGCCTTTAAAAACAAAACGAAATGAAACAATGTTTCATTCAAAATAACAGTGCTTGGGGACAAGAGCTAAAATAAAAGAAGATAATGAAATTGTGAGCCTGCCGAACAATATTTTCACTACTATAATCCTTTCATTCACTCTCATTACATTCATGACATATTCCACCCATTTTCCCATAACCAGCACACCCATACCACAATATCCATTTTCCCTTCCCTGCCATAATATCTTGTATTAACAATCCCTCCAGGCAGTCATTCTGGCTAATTCTTATGCCAGTTTGGTGATTGACTGCTGCTTCAGTTATTTGTTACACCATTGGCTAGAAGAACTGAATCAAAGATGAAATGTATACAGTTTCTCATGTCTCCTGTCTGAGGGAATTAAGAGACCTTAGGCTGATCACAAATAATCATTCTTTTCAGAACACTCTGGAAAAGTGCTGTGTGTGCACCAAGCCAATTTTGGATAGGATCCTGCGAGCTACAGGGAAGCCTTACCATCCACAGTGCTTCACTTGTGTTGTCTGCAGCAAGTCCCTTGATGGCATCCCCTTCACTGTAGATGCATCCAACCAGATCCACTGCATTGATGACTTCCATAAGTTAGTTCCATCATCTGTGGTGCTGTTTGCCCAGTACTTTTGGTTGATGATCAGACGAAGTGGACAGTATTTTGCAGTAGTCATTGTTCTGATGCACATAAATATGAGGATTACACCTGTATTTCAGTACTAATAACTCCAGTTTTTGATCCAGTAGAATTAAGTATACTGTATACATTCATTGTGCAATACCATAAAACCTCCTCCAACACAAGCTTGTCAAATGCAAAACTCATTTATAAACAGTGCTGTATTTGTGACGATCGTTATATCATCCAGTGCAGTTTTTTTGTTTAATCCATAGTATGAATCACTAGGGCAGGGGAAAAAAATCACCCAGTTTCTCTCACAGCAGTGTGTGGCACCACATATTTATGCCAATTACCACCGCACAACCCACAAGTGGGTTGGCGGAGGGTTAGTACCCCTCCCCAGAAAACAACTAGCTAAAAAGACGAGCAAGAAGCCTCGGACCAGGACTGACCAAAAGGTGATGACCAAGGACCGAGCAAAGGACATGATACAGATGGCGATTTCAAATGTTAGGGGTGCAAATGGTGAGGTGAAAGAAAGAGAGATTGTCCAGGTGCATAAGTGGATGTATGTGGGTTAACGGTAACTAAATGGAGAGGTGAGAGTGTGCGAGAATGGGAGTTTGGATGGGGTATATGCGCAGGAGTAGGTGAGAATGAGAGGGCAAAAGGAGTGTGTATTGTTGTGAATAACAGATGGAAGGAGAATACAAGAGTATGGATCAGTTGGCTCGAGGATTGTGTGGGTCAGATTAAAAGTTGGACTACAAATGTGGGCAGTTGTGTGCGTGTATGTGCCAATGCAAGGTCATGCAAGCAGAGTGAGAGAAGAGTTCTGGACAAATGTGGAAGTGTGCATGGAAAGTTTGAAAGAGATGAGAAAGTGTTTTTGATTGGAGATATGAATGGAAAAGAACGGAATGGGAAGGTGGATGGAGTAGTTGATGAGTGGAGTGTGCCTGCAGAGATGGATGAGAATGGCAGTGCTTTGGTGGACAGTTGTGCCAGGAGGGGGTTGGTGATAGCTAATGCCCTCTTCAGATCCACAGATATGCATGGCGAATGATGAGAAGGGTGGGTGGTAAACTGAATGAATGGAAGGCAATGATTGATTATGTGTCTGGATGAAAAGATGAGAAGGTGTGTAATGGATGCAAGAGTATATAGAGGCTAGGAGAGTGGACTTTCGGACCACCACTTGGTGGTGGTCAGAATTAAAGTTCAAATAAAATGGAGAAATAGAAAAAGGGAAGGACAAGAGGAAGTAGTACATACAGTGAGAGTGGAAAAGTTATTTTTTAAGAGTTGGAAAAAAGGCAGAATATAAGAGGGAAGTGGAGGAGTGATAAGTTAAATATAGGTTGGAGCAGATGGGGGACATGGAAGGTGTATGCAAGATATTCACAGAAGAAATTTGTGCAGAACGTGAGGTGAAGAGAAGACGAAAGGGGGTGCAAGGAACAGCACGGTGGACTGAAGAGGTGAGAGAAGCTGTGGCACAAAAGAAGAAAGCATATAGTGAGTGGATGAGAAACAGGGGTGTGAAAGAAGTTGAGAGATGGAAGAGAGAGTTATATGTAGAGAGGAAGAGAGAGGTGAAAAGATCAGTAAGAGAGAGTAAGAAGAGAGTGGATGAGGAATTTGAAAGGAACTTGAGTGTAAAGTGGAGGGAATGGAAGAAAATGTTCTGGAAAGAGGTAAAGAAAGTTAGACAGGGTGCCAAATAAGTTAGCTGGGGAGTGAAAGATAAAAATGGTAGATTACTAGTGGAGAAGGGAGAAAAAGTGAGCAGATGGAGAGAACACTTTAAGGAATTGGTCAACATAGAGAATGAAAGTAATGCAAGTATAAGTGACTTGGGAATGGCTGGGAGGAGGGAGGGAGGTGAGAAGAGAGGAAGAAATCTGAAGGATGGAAGTTGCGGAAGCAATGAAGAAAGATAAAATGGGGCAAACCCCAGGAGTTGATGGAGTGTGTGGTGAAATGCTGAAGCATGAGGAAAGATAGTAGTAGAATGGATGTGGGAGATGTGCAGATTGGCCTGGGAGGAAGGTAGAGTCCCGGAGGATTGGAAGTCAGGTACAGTTATTCCCCCGTACAAAGGAAAAGGGGAAAAAGAAGTGTGTGGTAATCATAGGGGCATTTGTCTTCTTAGTGTAATAGAAAAAGTGTATGGTAGGATGCCTATTGACAGAGTTAGGGAAATAACTGAGAAATTAGTTGGAGAAGAACAGGGAGGTTTTAGGAAGGGAAGAGCTTGTGTAGACCAGATATTCATTCATAGATCTTTAGTGGAAAAGTTTTTAGAGAAGGGAAAGAAGTTGTATGTAGCCTTCATGGATTTGGAGAAAGCATATGACAGGGTGGATAGACAAGGATCGTGGAAAGTCTTACGAATGTATGGACTAGATGGGAAGTTGTTGAAGGACGTAAACAGTATGTATAAAGGTACTAAGGCTGCAGTGCATGTACAGTAAAAGTCCCATTATTCGGCATCTATGGGACCAGGATGATGCCGAGATATTGGATTTACCGAATAATCAAAAACCTACCCACTCAGTACCTTAAATATATTGGTGAACACTGTCATCACCACTTATGGTATTACAACTGTTTGGAGAGAGTATACTGTACAATACTGCAATCAATACAGTACTGTACCTGAATCTGAAATATATATATATATAAATTAGTGAACATATACAAGTGTAATGACACAGTAGGCATACAAGTCAGATAACACTTCCTGGATGGCCGAAATGATACGTAATATTACCTACCAGCTCAGTACATCACTTGTATTGGTGAACTCATCACTACTTATGTTATTACAAATATGTTTGGAGTGAGTGCTGTATACAGTATTTTTTCCAAACACACAATAAAATAGTCGGAAAATTGCATAAAATAAAGTGAAGGAATATGAATTGGTAAGGTCTTTCTGATGAAAGTTAATCATACATTTAGCATACATTCTTTTCTTCGTTTTTTTTGTTTACATGTGAAAGGGGGAGTATTGATGGAAACAGTAATGTATTCCATTAACCCCTTAATAACCTCCGTCATTGAACAACCCATTACAGTAAAAAACTGTGAACAATTATGGGAAGGGAACGAAGGTCACTGGCATGTTTACACGACTTTACGATACGATTCCAAGCAGTCAGAGGGTCGGTTAATCTCAGATGTTTTCGCCCATTTGGTAAATGCACCGTAACTTTGTAACTTCTCCCGTGAATCATAGCTTGGGTTTAGGAAACTAAATAACACATTGTTAGGTGCGCCAGATGATTATCTTCACATCTTTAACCCCTACACCGCGGGCTTATTTACCAATGACTTGCGTGTGCCGCGGGGTTATTTGGGCTCCGACAGACTCTCAAAAAATATTTGCCAAAAATCAGTTATTAGTCCTAGAATAATAAAATTACATATGCTTATGGCACATACCTTCAGCTTTCTCCTGGAATGATTGTTGAGCCTTCGTCGGTTACCGTAGGACTTGTGGAGACCTCTGAAGTAGGGTAACGAAGTCTCCACTTTACACTTCCCGACAACCCGTAATATGATTACCACAGCCAGATACAAACACTATAAACACTGTTCTACAATTTTCAAGTAGTTTGGGATCCATACTCAAAAAAAAAAAACTGTGAAAGCAATGGAAATTACGAGCACGTCTGAATCGTCGCACTGGCACTAGTTCGCTTTTGTTACTCTGTCATTTATTATTCATAAAACCCCTCACACTTTATATTTCTATTACTATATTACACTTATATATATCTACAGTCTTTATCCATAAGTTTCCTTCAGTAGTATTAGTTTATTGTCACTGTAGGGATTCAATTTCTTTCAGTAAAATACGTAGCATTCACTTTCTCGTCCTGTATACTGGCATTGAGAGTGAATGTCACTTTCATCTTCACTCTCATAACTCATAGCATTCAGACATGCTAGAGTGAAACTTTCACTTTCATTACTCCTAGGGTATATACTCATATTCTTATAATACTACTCATTTACATTTCTATTTACGTTCTCTATTTTATTTACGTTATTTACATTTCTATTTTATTTACACTGTGTTGTGCACTGTCACTTGAAATAACTTATAAAACTATTTTCCATTGTTCACGTATATTTACATTCATTGCTTTCACTTGCTGTTTACACATTATTTACACATTATTTACAATTCCACTTGCACTGTTTTACTCAATAGAAAGATCGTAGTCACTCTTTTATCAATTGTCAGCCCTTTACCTCTTTCCACACGAGGTTTAGTAGGGGGTAAAGGTCACAGAGCCATTTGCATGGGGGTGAAAAAAGGCCTTGAAGTCAGCAAGAAGAAACATACGTCCCCTCACTTCGGAAGATGAGAGTAAACTGATAACGCAGGGCCAGCCTGGAGGCCTGCTTAGGGGTTATTCAGAGTTACCAATATTACTTCTTGAAACAGCTAAGTCTAGCACTGATATGACTGGCAGGAAATCTAGACAATACATTATAAATTTGGTAGTTCCAGGTGAATGTAAATATCACTTAGGCTTCTCCCTTCCCTCCTTACATGTATATTTATTACGAAAATAGATTAGAGGCCTATTTAGGAGATATATAATCAGAGCTACCAATGTTAAATCTTGAAACATCTTTGTGTAGCACTGATATGATTGGCAGGAAATCTAGACAATACATTATAAATTAGGTAGTTCCAGGTGAATGTAAATATCACTTAGGCTTCTCCCTTCCCTCCTTACATGTATATTTATTACGAAAATAGATTATACGGCATATTTCAAGGGGAAAAAAACAGCGAAAATTAGCGAACGAGTGCACGTGAGGTGTTGTCAGGTGATAATTAGCCAATTCCAGGTGTATGGCACTCTCACTTACCTTATTTCTTTCTTGTATATATTATTTGGTATAAGAATACGACATAGGGCTTATTTCAATGGATGAAATCAGTGAAAAATTCCAGGGAAGATTTACTTAGCGTAGCATGGCCGGGCAGGCAAGAGGATAGGGTAATGGAGGGGGGGTAGGGAGGGGAGTCAAGAACGGGGAGAAATGGCTAAATTGTCAACAATGGATGGGAGTACAGATGAGATTAGGAGTGCTGACTAGTGTTGGACATTGGCAGTACTGATAGATGATACAAGCCCCCACTTGGAAGCCCGGGTGAATTCAAAATAACACAGAATCACAAAAGCGACGCCCCGCGGTATGATCCCTTGCTCCCAAGCGTCACGAAAGTGACGCCTCGCGGTTAAGGGGTTAAGAAAATGGAAGAAATTTAATCCCTCTGAGTACGTAGAGTAAGTTTCTTCCATTCTTCTATCAATTTGTTTTTCTTAAAGACGTGAAGATAATCGTCTGGCTCACCTAGCAATGTGTTATTTAGCTTTCCAAACCCATGCTATGATTCGCTGAGAGTCACGGAAAAACTTATAAAGTTACGGGGCATTTACCAAATGGGCGAAAATATCTGAGATTAACCGACTGCCTGACTGCTTGGAATCTTAGCATAGAGTCATGTAAACGTACCAGTGACCTTCGTTCCCTCCCCATAATTGTTCAATTTTCTTTATAGCTCACACTGACTTGATATCACTGACATCGGTACTGTAAAGGGTTGTTCAGTGCCGGAGGTTATTAAGGGGTTAACGGGATATATTACTGTTTGCATCAGTACTCTCTTTCACATTAAACACAAAAATGAACAAAAGAATGAGCGCTAAATGTACATTTAACTTTCATCAGAGAGACCTTAGCAATTCATATTCCTGCAGTTTATTTTTAAGTATTTTTCTGACTTTAGGTACAGTTAAACTCGGTTAGATTAGGTTTAGTTAAACAGGACAGTCCCTTCCTCCATTATGCTGAGGAATAAAAATACTAGAGCTGTCACAGCCGTACAGCTAAAAACAATGGGGAAACTGATTTAACAAACACCATTATTTATGGGTAATGCATTACAGTATCAGTGGTTCATGGGCTACGCAGTTACCAGTAAATGACACTTTCAGGAATGTGTCAAGAATGAACGAATTTCAAGAATTAGCAAGAGGGCTTGGAACGTAACCCTTGCTAATTTGGAGGGGGTGGTTACTGTACTGTATGATACTATCCAATATTGTAATCAATATAGTACTATACCTGAGTCTGAAAAAATATAGAAATTAGTGAACATACAGAAGTGTAATGAAACATTAGGCCTACAAGTCACAGATAACACTTCCTGGACTGCCGAGATGATTCCGGACATCTGCCGAACAATAAAAGATTTTCGTAAATGGGACTATTTCTCAAAACTGCCGAAATGTCGGATCTACCGAATAATCAGCTGCCGAATAATGGGACTTTTACTGTAGATAGTGAACTGAGTGAATTTTTCTCTTTGAAGGTTGGATTGAAACAAGGATGTGTCATGTCTCCATGGTTGTTCAATCTGTATATGGATGGGGTTATAAAAGAGATACAAGGTAGGGCAGTGGATGTTGGAGCAGCCCTAGTGAGAGAGGGCAGTGTTTGGAAACTACCTGTACTGTTGTTTGCAGATGACACTGTGTTGTTAAGTGAAGACGAAGGGGGAACTGCAAGGCCAGGTGAATGAGTTTGGGAGAGTGTGTAAGAAACGGAATCTAAAGGTGAATGTAGGGAAGAGTAAAGTTATAGTCTTGGAGAGAAATGAAGTCAGTGAATGTAAAGTGAGGCTGGATGAGGAGGAAATGAAAATGTGAGTGCGTTTAAGTGGCCTGCCGTTCTAGCGGACCCAGGTTCAAATCCCCGCTGAAGCAGGGAACAGTTTAAGGATTTGAATTTCATGAAATCAGGTTTTACTGATCTACCAGAAGACCTGCTGACATGCCGTAAAAATACCCCCGCTAATACCAATACACCAGTCCTGTACGAGACAGCCCTAGCATGTATTCAATATGGACGGTGGGTGTTAATGCCGAAGTGGTGACATGTAGAGGTGTATGGTATGTAGGAGGACTGCTGGGCCTTGATAGCAGGCTGTGAAGCCTGTGCCCAGAGTCAGACACGTTAAAAAAAAAAAAAAGTACCTGGGGAGTGTGATGAGTAAGGATGGAAGTTCAGAGAGTGAAGTGCTTGAAAGGGTACAAGAAGAAGAAAGGTTGCTGGTTCCTTGAAGGCAGTGATAAGAAACAGGGAATTGAGCATGGAAGTGAAAAAGTTATTACATGACAGTATTGTGATACCAACTCTGACGTATGTAAGTGAAGCTTGGACGTTGTTGGAGAGACACAAGTCAAGAATGAGATCAGTGGAGATGAGTTATTTGAGAGGAGCCTGTGAAGTCACATGGAGAGACAGACTGCCAAATGAGGATGTGAAGGAATATTGTGGTGTGGATGTGGATGTGATAGGAAGTATGAGGAGAAACACACTGAGGTTGTTTGGCCATGTGGAGAGTGAGAGACTGACAAGGAGAGTGTATGTGAGTGAGGTGGAGGGGGAGAGAGGGAAGGGGAGGCCAAGGATGAGATGGAGGGATGGAGTGGAGAGGTATATGAGAGAGGGGGGTGTGATTTGGGAGCAGGGCAGTGAAATGACGGTGAACAGGGTGACGTAGAGGTGATTTATTTGTGGCCACCCCGTATAAGGGATGAAGGCATCTGGCAATAGATAGATAGACCACTGTTTTCCTTCCTGTACTTTTCGTAGTGTCCCTTTTCTCCCATCTTCCTCATGATTGTTGAATTAACATTTCCAGCTGTCTATTTCTTATTTATCTGTAGACATTTTATAATAATTCTTTTACCCCCAAATAATTCTAGTCATAAGCCCCTTTATTTTGAGTTATTGCCATTATCAAATAGAAGTCTATCTCCTGTACTTACACCTGTCCAGATATTTCATCAACAATTGTGTCTAGTATGATATACACATCTAGGGAGGTTGTAAGGAGGCTGGGGAAGTAAGCCGTTTATAAAGAATTGTCAAAAATTTGCAAATTACATACTGCTTCATAGAGTTAACTATCACAGGCCATTTTGTTTTCTGTATTTTTCAACTTGGTAAATGTAAATTATATCACTTGTTTTATTTTTCATTTCATTTATGAAGGCTCCAACATGCTTGCATGTGTCAGCCTTGGTCACCTAATGGCGGCTCTCCATGCTGCTCGATCTCTGGCAGCCCTCCTGTTCAGTCCCTTAACCCTGAGGTCACACTTATTGACCTCGTCCCAGGTCATCTTCGGTCTGCCCCTCGCAACCCCACCCCTAATGTTAACGCTTCCCTCATTCCGCACCCAATTATCATCCCACATCCTCTCCACATGCCCAGACCACCTCAATCTGCCTCTCTTCATCACAACACCAATACACTTCATTCCCAACCTATCTTTCAACTCTTCCATCATAACCCTACCCCCCCAGGCCTTGCACTCTGGGACACTCTTCACATCCACCTAATCATTGTCATTTCTTTACGTTTGAGCCTGCGAATATCCTCTTCCTTTACTGCCCAGGTCTCACCACCATACAGCATTACACTCCTAACACATGCTGCATACAGACATCCCATAGCATATAGAGAGAGCCCTCTCATTGTCAGGAGGGGCAACAGCTCCTGAACTTCCAACCACTCCTCACCCTAGCCACAGAGCTAGCTCCATCCCCACCTCTAGCACATAACATGTCTCACAGATAACAAAACTCTTCCACACACTCAAGAGACTCACCAGCAAGTTCAGTCCTTTCACGCCTGACAATCACCACCTGTTCTCGACACACTACGCACATAAAATGATATTATCTCGCAGTCTACCTCTAATACCACTACATCTCTCATGCACCCACATATCACAAACACTGCACAAGAAGGAATTACTTCCCACACCCTTGTGGCAGATTGCACATGGCCTCTCTCCCTCTTCTTTTACAGTATGGCCACCAACTCTAGATATCATCACTTTTGTTTTATCTGCATTTACTCTTAAGCCCTTGTGCCCCATACCATCTCTCCACTTCCTGAATCTTTCCTCTGCCTCCCTTTTATTCTCTGCAATCAACAACAAATCATCAACATACAGCATCTCCCACGGTAGTCCATTTCTGAAGTCACGTGAGAGAGCTTCAAGTACCATGATAAACAGCAAAGGACCCAAAACTGACCCCTGATGCACACCAACATTCACAGAAAACTCATCACTCAAATCTCCATTCACTCTTACCTGGGTGTGAGCACCCATATACAGTAACCCCTCCAATATCCGGATCAATAGAGCCATCGGTAGGTTCGGATATTGGTTTCGTCCGGATATTGGGCCCCAGCTTATGGACTTGTACTTACGGACCCTAACACAGAGAAACACCTATACAACTTCCTCCGGACATGCATAGCACCTATTTAACACCCAAATCACACCAATAAGGCACATAAATGACTGAAATAAATGCAATAGAAACATAAAATGTGGGTTTAGAAGTATGTTCATACATTAATAAACATTCTGGTACTTATGGACTCTAACCGAACCTAACCTAACCGAACTCTGAAAAACATTCCTACTGCACATGCATGAGGTAAGTTTAGTATGGAAAGAAGTACAGTATGACACTTTCTGGTGAGTATAGTATGGGAAAAAATACAATATGAAACATTCTGGTAAATATAGTATGGAAAATAGTACAACATGAAACATTCTGGCTACTGACAGCAAGTCCCTGGCCACCTCGATGAATAACCGCCTCCTCTCGGACTCTGACAGTAAGAACGATTTCCTGAAGCACTTGCACTACACTCTTCCTGAAGTCTTGCACTGAACTTAGTCACTAACACACAGAAGTCATGGCGAACAGCGCAGGTCTTGTCGCGGTGAGAGACAGGCGGGAAGTGGGGAGGATGCAGCGGCGCTCTATCGGACGTCGGAGGAATGACGAACCAAAACAATGCTCTCACGTGGCGCGCGCGGCAAGTTCTAATTACGGACGGCAAAAAATCGATTTTTTTTCCAATTTTTTTGGATTTTCGGACCATTTTGGGAATGTTTGATCCCAGGACGATAAGGTTCGGTTAGTGGGGATGTTCGGTTATTGGGCGTCCGGATATTAGAGTGATTACTGTACATGGCCATAACCACCCTAACTAGCCACTCCTCGATTGCAAGCATTTTCATTGCCCACTTCATCACCACTCTAGGGACTTTGTTAAAGGCCTTTTCCAAATCAACAAAAACAAAGTAAAGTTCTCTTTTGTTTCCTATATATTTTTCCTGAAGCTGTCAAACAGTGATTATGGCATCAGTGGACCCCCTGCGTGGCATAAACCCAGATTGCATCTCATCAATATTCACTCTTCCTCTAATCTTACCTTCTAGAACTCTCTCCATTACCTTCATTATCTTATCTAGAAGCTTTATATCTCTATAATTTCCTCTTTCCGGGGCATTACCCTTCCCCTTGTACACATTTACAGTTACACTCTTCAGCCAGTCATCTGGGACAACACACTCATATATAATCCTATTTATCAGGTCAGTGACTGACCTCACTCCTATGTCTCCTGAGGCCTTCAACATTTCAGCAGTCAACCCAGACACACCTGCTGCCTTCCCCACCTGCATTCTGCCTACTGCCTCACTCACTGTAGCAGCATCAATGAAAGGCCAAGGGCCAAACACTGGATCTTCTGACCCTGAATCTTCCTGTCCCAGTGAAACTGCTCATTCAACAGCCGGCTATAATGCATTCTCCATGCGTCTTTAATATCCCCACTGTTCACACACTGCTCGCCTATAATATCCTGATTCCCCCTCTTCACCTGATTTGCCACCTTATATATCATACTGTATTTTTCCTTTCAATAAGAGTACAAATACTATTGTAGGCCAGGCCCACTGCTAATGCTGTGTTTACATTCTGGTAAGGGTTTAATGCAAAATTTTCACCATATTTTGACCAAGAATGCTGTATAATAGTTCTTTTAGAAAGTTAACTTTTGTAGCAGTGCCATGTGTTATTTTTAAAGTAAAACTACCGATGGACTTATTTCTTTACTTACTGTAAAAGTTATTATGAGGTCTGTCCAAAAAGAATATGAACTTTTAAATAACACACCAACTAGATGACATAGCCTGATTGCAACAGAAGTGCTGTGCAGTGGCAACACTGACCTTTTAGTCTGCCACTAACTGCATCACACCACATCGCTTAGTCATCGAGATACTCATGAACTGAATGAACGAAAGGCAGTAATTGATTATGTGTGTGTGGATGACAGAATGAGGAGGTATGTAATGGATGCAAGAGTTTACAGAGGTTGTGGGAATGGACCTTCTGATCACCACTTATTGGTGGTGAAAGCCAAGATTCAGATGCAATGGAGGACTAGAAGGAGAGAAGGACAGGAAGAAGTAGTCCATACAATAAGGGTAGGAAGGTTGCAAGGGGATGAAAGAAAGACAGTGTAAGAGAGAAGCGGAGAAGCGATTGGGTAAATATGATTTGGCGCTGATGGGAGAGGTAGAAGGTGTGTGCAAGATTTTGCAGAAGAAACCTGTGCAGCATGTGAGGTGGTGTGTGGGGTGAAGGGAAGAGAAAAGGGGGTACAGGGAACAGCATGATGGAATGAAGAGGCGAGGCAAGTTGTGGCGCAAAAGAAGAAAGCATACTGTATAGTGAGTGGATGGGAAGCAGAGGCATGGAGGAAGTTGAGAGGCGGAAGAGAGAGTTATATGTAGAGATGAAGAGAGAATTGAAAAGATTAGTAAGAAAGAGTGAGAAGAGAGTGGATGAGGAGTTTGGAAGGAATTTAAGTGTAAAGCGGAGGGAATATAAGAAAATGTTCTGGAAGGGAATAAAGAGAGTTGAATAGGGTGTTAAAGTAGTTAGTTGGGGAGTGAAAGATAAAAGTGGTAGATTGATTGTGGAGATAGGAGAAAAGTGAGCAGATGGAGAGAACACTGTAACCCCTAGATGCCGGGTATATTTTGGTGCAGCTGTTCTCTCCTGGCAGTTTTCCCAGAACAGCCTGTGTTGAAACCATAATAGTTAATATCTCAGAAAGTATAGCAGTTAAGGAAATAAATTAGTGACCATAATACTCACCAACTCTCCTTGCGAATGAAAACAGGTAGTCTCGTCGATGAATAAGGACGTGAAGCAGATCGGTAACTTTTGACACACGAAACAGAATGTATTAGTGCATGTGTGTGCAGCCCTGACTTTGGCATTGCTGTCAGCGTGATAACTTCTCCACTACTAGATAAACTAGACACAGTGGTGTTCAAGGCGTGCCCTATGGCACAATCACTGATCCCTTTCCCAGTATCCTTGGAAAGAGGCTTCTCAGGAGTGGATGAGGAAAGGGGTCAACGGGAGGCGGGAATGGAATCGGACAAGGAGGTTTGAGGAAACATCGTTCTGCACCTGGCAAAGTGACAGAGAAGACTTAGGTACCTGTGTGTCAGGCGACGGGAGTCTCTCTCTACCCTTTGGTGATGAAATCAAATGGCCGCCACTTCACACTGGTGCAAAAACAGTTGTGGTTATTATTGACACCCAGTGGCCTCTGTCCATCCCTTTTGCGTCAGTCCATACCAACACCTGGCGCAGAGGGGTTAACAAACTGTTAAACATAGAGAATGAAGGTAATGCGAGTATAAGTGGCTGAGGTATGTCTGGGAGAAGGAGGATGGTGAGAATGGAGGAAGAGATCAGTAGGATAGAAGTAATGGAAGCAGTGAAGAAAGTCCAAATGAGGAAAGCCCCAGGAATTGATGGAGTGTATGGTGAAATGCCGAAGCATGGGGGAAGAGGTAATAGTAGAATGGATATGGAAGATGTGCAGATTGTCCTGGAAGGAAGGTAGTCCCAAAGGATTGGAAATCAGGTATAATTATTACCCTAGACAAAGGAAAAGGGAAGAGTAAGAGCAGTGGAGATGGGACTGCTGAGGAATGTATGTGGAGTACAGAGGGTGGATAGGATACGAAATAATGTGATTCGTGAAAGATGCAGAGTGAAGAGGTCTGTGGACACCAGAATCGAAGAGAGTGTACCGAGATGGTATGGTCATGTAGAGAGAATGGATAACAATAGAGTGGTGAAAAAGGTATATCTGAGCGAATTCGAAGAAGGGAGGTGGCGAGGTAGGCCAAGGAGAAGGTGGAAAGATATGGTGGATGAATGTGTGAGGCAGAGAGGTTTGGAAGTTGGTGAGGCTAGGGAACTGACAGGAGATCGAGCTGGCTGGATGAATGTTGCGAGGAGAATTGCATGATCAGGGATTTTGGGACCTCTTTTTAGCATGGCAGTGTCTGGATTGACTGTCGGATACGATTATGTGAAGCTACAGAACGTGGTGAATGTTTTGGCGTATCCAATAGAGCCAGGATTCCAGGGGCTTGAACGATGATTGAATGGAAGCGTGGCCCATTGGATTGGGCAAATTTGGGCTGTCTGGACATTGCTACTTCTCACCCTACCCTAGGGTGGGAAAGGAGGTCCGGACGATGATGATGAAATTTTTGGTTTTTGCCTAACTTTAACTCATCATTTTGGCTTTTTTTTCTTTTTTTTCCTTTTTTGAACCTACTGTGATAAATTACAGCTATTCAGGTGTAAAATGACACCAAAACCAACATTCTGTCCTGAAAAGTTTATTTACACAAAGCAAGCAAAGAAAAATATCGTGGCATGGAGATGTGGGTCAGCACAAGAACATGTGACTCAAGCACTGACGTAATCTGCCCGGCCCAGAAACCTGATAGGGTTAATTGAATATTGAACTTAGACCTGTATCATACTGATCATTACAGTAATTCTGGAAAAATAACTTTTATCCATTAACTGTACATTCACAGAAAGTTTGCACCACGCTGTACAGTATGTAAAGAGCCCATCATGCCAGAGCCAGGGAAGGATGAAACTGTGAGGGTTGTAGCCCTTGACCGATCCTTCCATGTCAACTGTTACAAATGTGAGGTGAGTTTCACTTAACTAGATTGCTTTCTTAGAGATGTGTGTGTGTTCTTACCTAATTGTATCTTAATAGGAATGAGTCAAGCTCGTACTGTCCCGTGTATTAAATCACTTTTATCATACATATCCTTAAATTTATGAATTGTTTTGGCACACACAATTTCACTCAATAATGCATTCCACTGATCAGTTTCCCTATTTGGGAAACTGAATTTCCTTACGTCTTTATCACCATAGGCGTAGGAAGTGGGGGGGCAGTGGGGGCAGCTGCCCCCCCAGTCTTCAGTCAAGAGCTACATTCGGGCAGAACTCGCCAAAAATTCGAACATATATGTTCCTGTATATTAGTGGACATTTGTGCTGGGAGGGGGTTGGTGATAGCCAATACCCTCTTCAGGCATAAAATGATCCACAGGTATACATGGCGAGTGATGAGAAGGGTGGGTGGTGAACTGAATGAAAGGAAGGCATTGATTGATTATATGTGTGGATGAAAGGATGTGAAGATGTGTAATGGATGCAAGAGCATATAGAGGTTGGGGGAGTGGACTTTCTGACCACTACTTGGTGGTGGCCAGAATCAAGATTCAAATAAGATGGAGAAATAGAAGAAGGGAAGGACGGGAAGAAGGAGTATTTGCAAGGAGAGTGGAAAGGTTACAAGAGCATGAGAAAAAGGCAGAATATAAGAGAGAAGTGGAGGAACGATTGGGCAAATAGGAATTGGAGCAGATGGGGGATGTGGAAGATGTGTGCAGGATATTCACAGAAGAAATATGTGCAGCATGTGATGTGGTGTGTGGGATGAAGAGAAGACGGAGTGGGGTGCAAGGAACAGCATGGTGGAATGAAGAGGTGAGACAGGCTGTGGCACAAAAGAAGAAAGCATACAATGACTGGATGAGAAATAGGGGCGTGGAAGAAGTTGAGAGGCGGAAGAGAGAGTTATATGCAGAAAGAAAGACAGAGGTGAAAAGATTACTAAGAGAGAGTAAGAAGAGAGTGGACGAGGAATTTGGAAGGAATTTGAGTGTAAAGTGGAGGGACTGTAAGAAAATTCTCTGGAAAGAGGTAAAGAGAGTAAGACAGGGTGGAAGTGAAGTTAGCAGGGGAGTGAAAGATAAAAATGGTAGATTGCTAGTGGAGAAGGAAGAAAAAGTGAGCAGATGGAGAGAACACTTCAAGGAATTGTTGAACATAGAGGATGGAAGTAATGCAAGTATAAGTGGCTGGGGAATGGCTGGGAGAAGGAGGGAGGTGAGAAGACAGGAAGAAATCAGTAGGATAGAAGTTGTGGAAGCAAAGAAGAAAGTTAAATTGGGGAAAGCCCCAGGAATTGATGGAGTGTGTGGTGAAATGCTGAAGCATGGGGGAGAGATAGTAGTAGAATGGATGTGGAAGATGTGCAGATTGGCCTGGGAGGAAGGTAGAGTTCCAGAGGATTGGAAGTCAGGTATAATTATTCCCTTGTACAAAGGAAAAGGGGAAAAAGAAGTGTGTGGTAATCATAGGGGCATTTGTCTTCTTAGTATAATAGGAAAAGTGTATGGTAGGATATTTATTGACAGAGTTAGAGAAAGAACAGAGGAATTAGTGGGAGAAGAACAGGGAGGCTTTAGGAAGGGAAGAGGTTGTGTAGATCAGATATTCATTCTTAGATCTTTAGTGGAAAAGTTTCTAGAGAAGGGAAAGAAGTTGTATGCGGCATTCATGGATTTGGAGAAAGCATATGGCAGGGTGGATAGACAAGGATTGTGGAAAGTATTAAGAATATATGGAGTAGATGGGAAGTTGTTGAATGCTGTGAAGAATATGTATGATGGTGCTAAGGCTGCAGTGCGTGTAGATGGTGAACTGAGTGAATTTTTCTTTTTGAAGGTTGGATTGAAACAGGGATGTGTCATGTCTCCATGGTTGTTCAATCTGTACATGGATGGGGTAATAAAAGAGGTACAAGGTAGGGTAGTGGATGTTGGAGTGGCCCTGGTGAGAGAGGGTAGTGTTTGGAAACTCCCTGTACTATTGTTTGCAGATGATACTGTGTTGTTGAGTGAAGACGAAGGGGAGTTGCAGGGCTTGGTGGATGAGTTTGGGAGAGTGTGTAAGAAACGGAATCTAAAGGTGAATGTAGGGAAGAGTAAAGTGATGGTCTTTGAGAGAGGTGAAGTCAGTGAATGTATAGCGAGGTTGGATGGTGAGGAATTGGAAAATGTGATTATGTTTAAGTACTTGGGTAGTGTAATGGGTAAAGATGGAGGTTTGGAGGGTGAAGTGCTTGAAAGGGTACAGCAGGGAAGAAAGGTTGCTGGTTCCTTGAAAGCAGTGATAAGAAACAAGGAAGTGAGCATGGAAGTGAAAAAGTTACTACATGACAGTATTGTGATACCAACTCCAACGTATGGAAGTGAAGCTTGGACGTTGTTGGAAGGATGCAAGTGAAGTGTGAGAGCGGTGGAAATGAGTTATTTGAGAGGAGTCTGTGGAGTCACGTGGAGAGACAGGCTGACAAGTGAGGTTATAAAGGATCGTTGTGGTGTTGATGTGGATGTGATAGGAAGCATTAGGAGGAACACACTGAAGTGGTTTTGCCATGTGGAGAGGTTGGAGGTTGAAAGACTGATGAAGAGAGTGTATGTGAGTGAGGTGGAGGGGGGGAGAGGGAGGCCAAGGATGAGATGGAGGGATGGGGTGGAGAGGTATGTGAGAGGGGGGTGTGTGAGTTGGGAGCAGGGCAGTGAAATGGCAAGGGACAGGGCGACGTGGAGGCGATTTGTTTGTGGCCATCTCAAATGGGATTGAGGCGTCTGGCAATAGATAGATAGATATTAACCTCTCTTGACTTGGTTGTTCTAATATTGTTTGGTGCATTTTCGTTGCGTTATGTGAACCCATAAATGATTATGAAGTACAGTATATTACAAACTTTTAAATCATAAATTCACGTCTTTTGTGCGGTCTCATGTGAATTCATTCAGTAATTGGCACATTTTAAATCTAATTCGGCGACTTCTGGCTGCTTTGGCATTATTTTTAGAGACATTGAGTTGTTTTAGCAATATTGGTTCCCACTGAGTTGGTAGCCCTACACTTGCTTTGAGCAAGCATATCCTCTGGGTTGAATACTGTGACATGGTAAGACCCTTGTGGTGTCAGTGTACCTTACTGATCTAGAGCTGCCAGTTCTTCTGACACAGTATGATGTAGATAGCCAATTTCTTTAAACTTGTAGTGTATTTTATATATTTCTGTGTAAGTGAAGCACCACAGTGTGTTGACTGACTGTTTACAGCTTGTAGTGTAGGTACTGATTCAAGCATTTGTGTGAAATCTGGTGAATTTCTAATTACATGAAATTGACATTGACAAAATTCCTGCCTGTATATGATACTATTTTCTCCTTGGGCTTGGTTTTGCTTACTCCAGTAATTGTAGTTTATTGGGATTCCTTAGTAATCTTAGGGTTGTTAATTATACTGTATAGCGCTGAGGAGAGAGGTGTATCGAATTAGTTGCTATAGTGTATTGGAGAGCATTACAGAGCTTTACAAACGTTGTGAAAGGACTAAACATTGGTTGAAAGACCACATATGTAATATTGATTATCAAGTCCTCCTGGGAAAGGTTGTTGCTTGTAGGCCCAAATCCAAATCATATTGAACTTCCATTCAGCTATTGGTGTCTCCTGTCTAGTTAGGTGATGGGTTTTCAGCTATTGGTGTCTCCTGTCTAGTTAGGTGATGGGTTGCATGATGCCAACTCAACTCTGTCTCTTAATTATAAAAATATACAGTAAGTGCCAGTTAAGCAGCAGACATATTTTCAGAGTATTGAGTGCGATTATCTAGTTCTTGTACTCTTCGTTGCACAGCTTTAGCACAACATGTTGCTTCTTATCATGTGCATGTGTTTCATTCCCAAATAATGAAACTGATTATGTTTCAAGTATTGAATAACTTACAGTGAAGACCAGTTAATGGTAGCAAGATGATTCCAATAGCTGCTATTATGATTCGTATAAAGTATAATATATATATACAGTAATCACTCCAATATCCGACGTAATAGAGCCATAGGTAGGTCCGGATATTGGTTCTGTCCGGATATTGGGCCCCAGCTTATGGACTTGTACTTATGGACCCGAACTCAGAGAAACACCTATACAACTCCCTCTGGACATGCATAGCACCTATTTAAGACCCAAATCACACCAATAAGGCACATAAATGACTGAAATAAATGCAAAAGAAACATAAAATGAGAGTTTAGAAGTAGGTTCATTTAATAATAAACATTCTGGTGACTGGCTCCTGGACTGGTACTTATGGACCCTAACCTAGCCTAACTCAGAAAAACACCTTCCTACTGCACATGCATAGCTCTTAACACCCTATTCACACCAATAAAGGACATTAAAGAGTGAAATGAGGTAAGTATAATATGGAAAAAAGTACAGTATGAAACATTCTTATGTCCGGATAGTGGGGATGTACGGATATTGGGTGTCCGGATATTAGAGTGATTACTGTATATATATATATATATACACAGTCCTTCCTCCAATTTTGCGAGAATATGGTCGACAAAAACCCTTGCACAATCAAAATTCGCAAAATTGAAACAAATATATGAATTATAAGCAAAGTGGTTGACATCACCCCAAGGTAAGCAGTATTTCCCACTCATTCTCTCGACTCTACCTCTTAATTTTACGATGATAAATGAAACAAACATGAACTGATGTACTGTACAGTAATATTAATAAGAAAACATCATAGGTAAGAAACATAAAAACACCAAACTTCCGACCTATAGCAGAGTTACCTTTACCTGCTTTTTTCCTTTCAATCATTTTCAATTTGGTCTCCAAACTTATTTTCTTGTTCTTCTTACCTGTTGGTGCCATGATAACAGTCGCGCAAGGTTAGACTGCTGGGATATTGCGAGGAGCACCACGAAATTGTGAGGGTCAGTGACCTTGGTTGGGAACAGGTGCAAACAAACGTGGCGGGGGAGCAGACCACTGAACTAGGAGGTGCAGTACGCCCAGTGAACCATGACGTCACTACTCCGCGTGGCAAAGTAGTGCGGGAAGACAACTCTCCCACCACTCGACCTCGCAAAGTTCATAAATGTTAAAAAATACATGACTTTTGAAACTATCTCGCAAAATTGGCGAATCGCAAAGTTAAAATTCGCAAAGTTGAAGGATGTACTGTATATATATATTCGTAATGAATGATAATTATTACTTGTATTTGCAAAGCAAATGCACTTGATCTGTGATGTTAATGTTCCTGCTTTCTTCAGATACATATATGTTACTGAATTAACCCACCTAAGATGGTTGTGTTCTGCATTCCTGTCAGCAAATGTAACTTTCAAGGACCTCTTTTGTTTTTATTTTGCCAATTACCATTTTTTAGGAAGGAAGCTGTAGCACCAGCCAATCAGGGTAGTACTCCTGAGGGTGATGGTAAGCTGGTGTTAGGAAGAACTGGAACTTCCATTTCACCACCCCTCAGCATAGTTCCTGTCCATCCCCCTTTGCTGATTTTTTTTTTTCAGTGTTTCATTAACACGGAGAGTAGGAGACCAGCATGCTCTCCCAATACATTTTTCTCTAACTATCTACTCAACACCACACGCACTTTACACACCACACCCTCTTTCTAGGTGTAGGGATGTGGCAACCCCACTGCCCAACATTTGTGGTGCTGTAAGCCCCATAACCCCAACAGTACCTCCCTGGGGGTGACAGGGAACTCTGCCTTTGGGCAGAGTTTGTGGTAAAATCCTCTTTGGGCCAGGGTGCTAGAAATCCCCTTCATGTAAAATTTCTTGCTACATTGACAAAAATAACACAGCTTTATGCAGGCAAATACTTAATGTCTGAAAAAAATAAAGTTGTATACGATTGTATTGACGCCAGTGGCTATTCACGATTAGATTACTTTTGGTTTTTCATCAGGAACATAGCCAGTCACATGGGAGAAATATAGTCATTAGCATGAAACTGAGTAAGAGTACCATGCAAGGTGAAAAACAGAACCAAAATATCTTATGTCTCGATATGGATTTGGGCAAGAGGAGCAATTTTGGGCAAGATTCCCCTTGCCCCCCTAACTGAACTTGCTACGCTTATGGGTGTAAGGTGGGGGGAGGGCATCAAAATGGCAGGTGACACGGCACCACAGAGGCAATTAGTTTCTGACCTTTTCTTAAGGAACGAAGGCATCTGGCTATAGATAGATAAATAGATAGATAGATG
Source organism: Coenobita brevimanus (assembly GCF_032717465.1). Taxonomy (NCBI): domain Eukaryota; kingdom Metazoa; phylum Arthropoda; class Malacostraca; order Decapoda; family Coenobitidae; genus Coenobita; species Coenobita brevimanus. The sequence goes on from NC_137042.1 coordinate 15,854,428, forward strand.
TAGGAGTCATGATTAACAAAGATCTACACTTGGATTACTGTGCTTAAATGTGTGAAGTAAAACATTTAGGATCCTAGATAGGGTTATTTCTAGAGTGAGGAACACAACATTAAAAGTAATACTTTTAACTTATTAAAAGGTAGGGGATTTATTTACCCAGTGTTTACTGTGAGATCTTTAATGAAGTATATTGCAAAGAATAAGAGGCTGTATGTTGCGTTTATGGACTTGGAGAAGGCTTTTGATAGGGTGGATTGGGAAGAGTTTTGAGAGTGTTAGGTACCCTATTTATGGTGTAAGAGGGGGTTTGTTGAGGGCAACAAATCCTGTTATTAAGATAGTACCACATGTGCCAAGGTGGGGAAGAAGCTGAGTTATCCTTTTAACATCCTTGTATTAACCCCTTAACTGTGGGGCATCACTCTCATGACGCGTGGGCGCAATGGATCATACCGCGGGGCGTCACTTTTATGATTCTGTGTTATTTTGAATTCTCCCAGGCTCACAAGTGGTGGCTTGTATCATCTATCAGTACTGCCAATGGCCAACACTAGTCAGCACTCCTAATCTCATCTGTACTCCCAACCATTGTTGACAATTTAGCCATTTTTCCCTGTTCTGGACTCCCCTCCCTACCTCCCCTCCATTACCCTCTCCTCTCACATGCCCGGCCATACTGCGCTAAGCAAATCTTCCCCAGAATTTTCCACTGATTTCATCCATTGAAATAAGCCCTATGCCCTTTTCTTATACAAAATAATATATACAGAAAAGAAATAAGGTAAGTGATAGTGCCATACACCTGGAATTGCTAATTATCACCTGACAACACCTCACATGCACTCGTTCGCTAATTTCCCCCAGTAATTACCCCTTGTTTCCTACCAATCATTTCATAGCATGTAAATTAGCAGCTGTCACCCTATTGACCTTGTCAACCCTTGCCTGCCCATATACACTGCGGGAATTAGTTTTACTTGTCGTCCTCTGAGGTGAAACCATGTCGCACTCCCGCCCTGCCATTTCCGCCGCTTCTGCGCCCATTGCAAAGGGCCCTGTGACCTTTACCCCTAGAAAAACTCGTGTGGGAGGCAGTAAAGGACTTAGTGACCCGGCAATGGAACGTGAACTGGCAGAATTATGTATGATAATGATGGATAGTGACTTTGATCCTTCAGGTGAATTGTGTGATGAGCCTAGGGAGGAAATCATTACAGAAACTCCTAGTACGAGTGCTTCAGTGTCCCAAGTTATCCCTAGCTCCAAGGGAAAGGAGCCCATAGTGCAGCAAGGGAAGGAATTTGGGAAGGGAGTGAAACGGCAGCGGGTTAGCCCGGGAACAATGGCCCTGCGTGACCCAGCCCGCCATGAGTCCCGAGGTGAATCACCTCCCCGCTCCCCCTGCCCCACTTCACTAATTTCTTCCTCATCTTCAGCGGAATTTTCTCCTGAGTCTTCATCGTCGGAGTCTCCACCAGCATCTACAGTGAAGGCCGGCCGTAGGGGAAGAGGTTAATCCCTGACTCGTCGTAAAAGTAGAGTAGCAAGTACAGTAAGGGCTGCTAGTGCTACACGGCAACGTAGGGTCAGTGAGAGTGATCTTGAAACAGCCCAGTCCACCTCACAGCCACTCTCCACCCTAACCCACCCTACACCGCCACGACAGGGAATCCTGGACGCCTTCATGTGGATGGAAGGTTCCAGTTTCATCCCTGAACATCTTCATTTTGACGAGAGTTCCTCAGGGATACAGCCTGCCTTCACTCTTGACGAGGATGCTGAGTGTGTGGACTTCCTTTTGGCCTTCCTCGATGACGAAGTCATGCAGCACATATGTGATGAGACAAACAGGTACGAATCACAATGTGCTGCAAGTGGTGCAGGTGCAGCAGAGATGAAACAGTGGACTGTGCTGGGAGTGCAAGAGCTGTATGTGTTCTTCACCCACATGCTTCTCATGTCACACTCAAAGAAGCATGAGTTGGAAGAATACTGGTCCATGGACCCCTTACTACCCTCACCCACCTTCAATAAGTACATGGCCAGAGATTGCTTCTGGAACATCATGGGAAACCTGCACTTCGCCAGCAATGATGTACCTTCCCAAACCGACCCACTCTGGAAGATCTGGGAGATTCTGAGCAGAATGTAGGATAAGTTTATGTTGTTCTTCCACCCCTTTCAGAAGGTTGTCATAGACGAATACTTGGTTTTGTTCAGAGGACGTCTTAGGTTTGTACAATACATTCCAAGCAAACGCCATCGCTCTGGAATCAAGTTCTTTGTACTGTGCGACTGTAAGACGGGGTACATCCTTGACTTCGTCATCTATTCAGCCAGGACTGTCGATCTGGACAAAGCACACCCCCTTGGCTTCTTAGGCTGTGTAGTGAAAGTGCTGCTTGAAAGGTATTTTGGTGGGAATCATGTGCTGTATACTGACAATTATTATACAGCACTGAAATTTGTTAAATATCTTTCAGTTCGCGGCATTGGCTCCTGTGGCACTGTGAAGAGCAATCATGCCTACTTCCCCAAATTCCAAGAGGCAGGACACTCGCAGCGAGGAGACATGCACCTACGCAAGTCTGAGAAGATGCTGGCAGTATGGTGGCATGACAAGAGGGTCGTGCACATGCTCACCACTGTACACAAAGGAGAAATGAAAGACAGTGGGAATGTCAACTGTAGGACAGGCGAACCTGTGAGAAAACCTGATGCTGTCATAGACTATAATATCAACATGCGGCTGGTGGACAAGTCCGACATGATGATTGGAGAGATCGACTGCCTCAGGAAGAATACTAGGTGGTACAGGAAAGTTTTTCTGCATCTCATAGACATGATGATGCTGAACGCCTTCATCCTGTACAAGATGAAGGTAAAGCCACCCCAGTCCTTCTCCCTGAGGTTGTTCGCCAGGACTTGTGTTCAGCAGCTGCTTGAGAGATATGGTAGGGTGACAGCAGCAACTCAAGGCGCCATGCTGTAAGACTTCCTGACAGACTTGAGCAGAGGACGTACATGGATCGGCACAGACTGGTGCAAATGCCTGCCATAACCAAGAGGAAGGCTGCGATCCGCAGGTGCCAGGTGTGTTCACATACCACCCGACGCACACTTGAGCACAAACGCACCTCTTGGCAGTGCGCTGAATGCCAGGTTCCCCTCTGCATTACCTGCTTCTATGAATACCACAGCCTGAAGCAGTTCTAAAAGTGCAAGTGGAAAATGTAAATAATGTGTAAATAACAAGTGAAAGCAGTGGATGTATATAAATGTAATGGAACAGTGTAATATAGTTGTATAAGTTACTGCAAGTGACAGTGCATTACATAGTGTAAGTAAAATAGAAGTGTAAATGTTGAAAATACAATAGAAAATGTAAATAGAAATGTAAATAATTAGTAATATAAGAATATGAGTACAAATACTTGAAGTTATGACAGTCAAAGTGAAACCGTGGCTCTCTAAGTATTTTACTGAAAAAGGATGGTGAGGAGTTGGAAACTGTGAGTACGTTTAAGTACCTGGGTAGTGTGATGAGTAAGGGTGGAGGTTTGGAAGGTGAAGTGCTTGAAAGGGTACAGCAGGGAAGAAAGGTTGCTGGTTCCTTGAAAGCAGTGATAAGAAACAGGGAAGTGAGCATGGAAGTGAAAAAGTTACTACATGACAGTATTGTGATACCAACTCTGACGTATGGAAGTGAAGCTTGGACGTTGTTGGAAGGACACAAGTCAAGATTGAGGGCAATGGAAATGAGTTATTTAAGAGGAGCCTGTGGAGTCACATAGAGAGACAGGCTGACAAATGAGGATATAAGAGAGCGTTGTGGTGTGGATGTGGTTGTGATAGGAAGTGTTATGAGGAACACACTGAGATGGTTTGGCCATGTGGAGAGGATGGAGGGTGAAAGACTGACGAAGAGAGTGTATGTGAGTGAGGTGGAGGGGGGAAGAGGGAGGGGGAGGCCAAGGATGAGATGGAAGGATGGAGTGGAGAGGTATATGAGAGAGGGGAGTGTGAGTTGGGAGCAGGGCAGTGAAATTGCGGGGGACAGGACGACGTGGAGGCGATTTGATTGTGGCCACCCCAAACGGGATTGAGGCGTCTGGCAATAGATAGATAGATAGATAGAAATTGAATGCCTGCCGTGACAATAAACTACTATTATTAAAGGAAACTTATGGATAAAGACTGAAGATATATATAAGTGTTATATAGTAATAGGAATATAAAATGTGAGTGTTTTTATGAATAACAAATGACAGAATATCAGCAGTGAATGAGCACAAGTGGGAAGGTCATACGCATTCGTAATTTTCATTGCTTTTACAGTGTTTTTGTTTTTGGAGTATGGATTCCAAACTATTTGAAAATCATAGAATAGTGTTACTAGTGATAATATCAGGCTGTGTTAACCCCTTAACCGTGGGGTGTCACTTTCGTGACGCTTGGGAGCAAGGGATCCTACCGTGGGATGACACTTTTGTGATTCTGTGTTATTTTGAATTTGCCCGGGCTTTGAAGTGGTGGCTTGTATCATCTATCAGTACTCCCAATGTCCAACACTAGTCTGCACTCCTAATCTCATCTGTACTCCCATCCATTGTTGACAATTTAGCCATTTCTCCCCGTTCTTGACTCCCCTCCCTACCTCCCCTGCATTACCCTATCCTCTCGCCTGCCCGGCCGTGCTACGCTAAGTAAATCTTCCCTGGAATTTTTCACTGATTTCATCCATTGAAATAAGCCCTATGCCCTATTCTTTTACCAAATAATATATACAAGAAAGAAATAAGGTAAGTGAGAGTGCCATACACCTAGAATTGGCTGATTATCACCTGACAACACCTCATGTGCACTCGTTCGCTAATTTTCGCTTTTTATTTCCCCTTGAAATATGCCGTATAATCTATTTTCGTAATGAAAATATATATAAGACAGGAAGGGAGAAGCCTAAGTGATATTTACATTCACCTGGAACTACCTAATTATTGCAGGCCACCACACTGTATTCTGCGCTAAATAAATCTTCCATGGAATTTTCCACTGATTTCATCCATTGAAATAAGCCCTATGCCCTATTCTTATACCAAATAATATATACAAAAAAGAAATAAGGTAAGTGATAGTGCCATACACCTGGAATTGGCTAACTATCACCTGACAACACCTCACATGCACTCGTTCGCTAATTTTCGCTGTTTATTTCCCCTTGAAATATGCCGTATAATCTATTTTCGTAATAAATATACATATAAGGAGAGAAGGGAGAACCCTAAGTGATATTTACATTCACCTGGAATTACCTAATTTATTATGTATTGTCTTGGTTTCCTGCCAATCGTTTCATTGCTATATATTAGCAGGTCTCGTAGGGCTGAAGTTGGTAGTATTGGACCTACCCTAGCCAGGTGGCAGGAGGCCACCACTATCAGTTCACTGTCATCTTTGAAAGTGGGAGGATGTCTGATTTGCTCCTGCTAACTTCCGTCACTTTATAGCCCCATGCAAAGGGCCCTGTGACCTTTACCCCCTACTAAACCTCGTGTGGAAAGAGGTAAAGGGCTGACAATTGATAAAGAGTGACTATGATCTTTTTATTGAGTAAAACAGTGCAAGTGGAATTGTAAATAAAGTGTAAATAATGTGTAAACAGCAAGAAAGCAATGAATGTAAATATAAGTGAACAGTGGAAAATAGTTTATAAGTTACTTCAAGTGACAGTGCATAACACAGTGTAAATAAAATAGAAATGAGAAATTTTAAATAATGTAAATAAAGTAGAGAACGTAAATAGAAATGTAAATGAGTGGTATTATAAGAATACGAATATATATACTATGAGTAATGAAAGTGAAAGTTTCACTCTAGCATGTATGAATACTATGAGTTATGAGAGTGAAGGTGAAAGTGACATTCACTCTCAGTGCTAGTATACAGGACGAGAAAGTGAATGCTACGTATTTTACTGAAAGAAATTGAATCCCTACAGTGACAATAAACTACTATTACTGAAGGAAACTTATGGATAAAGACTGTAGATATATGTAAGTGTTATATAGTAACAGAAATATGAACTGTGAGTGTTTTTATGAATAATAGACAACACTAACGGCGAACGATCGGAAGTGGGATGGTCATACGCCCTCGTAATTTTCATTGCTTTCACAGTGTTTTTTTGGGGGAGTATGGATTCCAAACTATTTGAGAATCATAGATTAGTGTTTCTAGTGATAATATCAGGCTGTGGTAATCATATTACGAGTTGTCGGGAAGTGTAAAGTGGAGACTTCGTTACCCAACTTCAGAGGTCTCCACAAGTCCTACGGTACCCGACGAAGGTTCAACAAACACCCAAGGAGAAAGCTGAAGGTATGTGCCATAAGTATATGTGATTTTAATATTCTAGGACTAATGACTGATTTTTGGCAAATATTTTTAGAGAGTCTGTTGAAGCGCGAATATGCCCGCGGGAGCCGCAAGTCAAAGCAAAACAAGCCCGCGGTGTAAGGGTTAATCATAGTACGGGTTGTCGGGAAGTGTAAAGTGGATACTTCGTTACCCAACTTCAGAGGTCTCCACAAGTCCTACGGTACTCGACGAAGGCTCACCAAACATCCCAGGAGAAAGCTGAAGGTATGTGCCATATGCATATATAATTTTAATATTCTAGAACTAATAACTGATTTTTGACATATATTTTTAGAGAGTCTGTCGGAGCGCGAATATCCCCGCAGGACACGCAAGTCGAGCCAAAACAACCAGCGGGTTAGGGGTTAAGGTAGTACCACATATAATGGTGCAGTGTGTGGTTTTTGATGGTTTTGAGGGATTCAAAGATGAGACCCTACACAAGGAGATAATCCTAGTTGGTGGAAATTTCTAACTGTCCACCCTCTAGCCTTAGAAACCTTTTCTTCAAGCCCATCTCAGATCCACGTGGTACATGTTTCTTCCTTATTGTGCCTGTTTTATCACTTTCTGTTAATCTAACTATGCCTGTGTGTGTTTCTGGTACCATAACAGTATGTCTATCTATTGCCAGACGCCTCAATCCCGTTTGGGGTGGCCACAAACAAATTGCCTCCACGTCACCCTGTCCCCCGCCATTTCACTGTCCTGCTCCCAACTCACACCCCCCTCTCTCATATACCTCTCCACCCTGGAAGGAGGAAGACAACCTCTTCGACTGCTGGTTTTATTCTCACTGCCTCGTTAATAAACAGCCAACCCTTTCATCAGGTCGGTTTGATAACTGACAGATTCGAACAAAGTTCGACACAGGATGAATTCTTTTCTTAAATATACATAAAATGGGAAAAAGGGCAAATGGCATTATTACCACCTCTAGGATAAGCACCAACTTAACAGACATAGCATGACAGACATAGCATGACAGACATAGCGTGACATAGACATAGCATGACATAGACATAGCATGACATAGACATAACACTCCCCCCTGATCTTCTAAAGATCACTATATTGGAACGGCCGTACTGGACGGCGCTCCTTAGAACCTCGACGGGGCAGTGGTCTCCCTGGACTATCTACTTCGTCTTCACTTGACGTATCACTTGACGTAGACTCATTCAAAGGACCTCTCACATCGATTAGCAAATCATCTTCTGTTTCTGATTCAGGGCTTTCTTCAGCTAGTGAATCCTCTGGGGCAGTAGACAGCGATGTTGCCAGCCTTAGGTCACGCACATGACGAGGCATACCATCCACCTCGACGTTCTGGGCAGATACAACTCGTGTTACTGTGCCCTCTGTGCTTCGAGAATCGCAGCGTCTGCTGGGATGCCTGATCCATACACGATCACCGACGCTGAAGCGATGTTGTTCTTCCACCGGCTGATCTTGCAGAGTTACTCCATCGATACCCAGCAGTCTGACCTCGTATCTAAATATCTGGTTGGCAGGGGCAGATGAGGCATCATCACCTCGTGGCATAACATTGTAGCGGTACACTGCTTCAGCTACGGAACAGCCTTTCCGTGCCAGTATAGTTTTCACGGTTCGATGATTTCTCTCTGATATTCCATTACCAGATGGAGCGCTGGCACACCGATACCTGATGACCATACCCCAACGCCTGGCGAACTCTTTGATCGTTGAGCTACGGAAGCTGGCAGCATTGTCAGTTAATAGCTCCTTAGGTGCTCCACGTTCATAAAACACAGACTCTAGCTGTTCAACAACACTGATGACATCTTGCCGCCTGAGTCTTTTCCAGATGGCATAACGTGTTGTCCCGCAGTCGATGAGCGTCAGATAGTGTTGGTTTCTGACATGTCAGACGTCCATGCTAACTCTGCTCCAGATCTCTGAAACCCCCAACTCCCCTTTCTTCCACTTCTCTGGTGCCGGATCAAAGGATTGACATTCTTGACAACTCTGAAGAACACTGCGAACCTGCTGCCTCTGAACCGTAGGATAGAGCCTTCTGCAGAAGTACAGTGTACGCTTGATGCCGGGATGCCCGCTGGTTTCATGAATGTTAACGATGTCCCTGTCTGAAACACTGGCAACAGCTGCACAGCTTGTCTGCCCATTTGCTAGTGCCATCCACCTCTTCGGTACTCGTGTTAGCGCATCTGCTTTGTTTTCAGTAGAAGAGACAAACTTTACTTCCAGACACAGATTATACTCGACGATGATAGATTTAAAAGTCTCTAGGCGCCTACGGATCAACATTTCACTGGAGGCTCTAGTCTTCAAACGAGATTTTCCTAAGAGAGCATCCGCGATCCAGTGGAACACAGTTCTTGAGTCAGTCATAAGAGTCAGCTGTTTCATCTTCCAGGAGATTGCAAGATTTATCCCCTTAATAACAGCGTCCAGCTCCGCAAGATTAATGTGAGAGCACTCGTCCCGTCGTAACCAACACGAGTCTTCAATAACTTCACCTTTCACCTCCAACACAGCTCCCAATGCGAGTGAACTTGCATCTACCCATAGTATAGCTTCGTCTCCCGCCACATCCCATCGTCCTCGGGCTGGGTCTGAGTTCTTCACCCGCTCCAACGTGTCCGCAAGCATCGAGTGCAAACTGAGGTCATTAATCTCGTCGTCCCACGTAGTCGTGACCTCATTGGCCCGTCTTTTAATGTACGACGCCGCCACTCGCAACCAGCCACAAACAGGAAGGTGACTCGTTAGCTGCCCGCAGAGTGAAAACACTGTCCGCCTAGTCAGCTTTTCAGGTAGCTTGCCAACGCCGTTATCACGCTTCCAGACGAGACGATCGTGCTCCCCCCAGACTCTAATGCCCAGCACACGAGCTCCTTCAGACACAATCTCGGGAGGTTTGCAGAGCAGGCCGTGACGACTGAGGTGACATTCCACTTCTGCTGCACTCGCCACACTTTCGTCCACCAGAATATCGTCCAGGTATGGTGAAGTGGCGCGGTTTATCTTCTCGTCCATGCTCAACACACAACTCAGGACCTCCTTCAATACTAGTGGTGCGATGTTCAGTCCAAAGCCCAGTCTAGTCAAACAGTAATGTCTCCCACGGAACACCACTGTCTGGGACGACCATAGCGATCTGTGAATGTGTATCTGTAGGTAAGCCTTGTGCAAGTCAATGAGAGCGACCCTCTGTCCACGCCTGCGCCACTCCCGTATCTTCTCAGTGCAGACTTCCGCTTCAGCTGTGTGCAAATTAAGATGGGCATTCAACTCACGAAAATCAAGGACAGGGCGTACTTTTTTCTTGTTTTGCTGCACGACAGCCATCAGAGGGATAGTTCCTTTCACAGGGCCATGTATACTCTCGTTGTATGGAACCAGCCATCCGTCCTTAATCCATTCACACAGTTCATTTTCATATTCTTTTCGAGCTTCATTCGGCACCCTGTATTCAGAGACAGTATTCAGTAGTCGTGGAGGCTCTGAGTTATCACGCCAGTTCCACAACACTGTCCACTTTTTAGCTGCACTGTCATATGTTACTTCAAAATCCCTCTCGACAATATTTCGTTGTATGGTAGGTACTGTCACGGCTGAAGCCTGCACCTCCTCAATACCAAATTGCACTTTGTCCAGTGAATGCACTGTCACTCCCTGCAGGGCTTCAACACCGTTCATGCCCAGAATAAAGTCAAAATTAAGCGGCTTGGAAGGCACTACAATCACATTCACAGACACGGACACTCCTGACAATAGCTGGACTGTTACCACACCTGTTCCCATACACATATAAAGCTCACCGCTTACTGTCCTCACACTGATATTTCCTTTGGTCCAGCGAGAGCACATGGAAACGTGTGCAATACTCTGAGTACAGCCGGTGTCTACCAGGGCATCACAGTTCTTTCCATCAACAACCAAGCGAGTCACTGGTAAAGCACCTCTCACTGACGGTCTGGAGAGGAGGCTGGCGCTGGTTCCACCTCTCCTGATCCATTTCCCAAAGGGCATGAGGTAGCGATGTGGCCTCGTCCCCCGCATCTGAAGCAGCGCACATTACCTCGCCCACCTCTACCTCTGCGCACACTGCGTCCAGCCTGGCAGTCACGAGCGTAGTGGTTCGGCTGGTTACAGGAATGGCAGCGCACACCACCAACACCAACTAATGCAGGAGCCACTGTGTGCTGTCTGGAGCCGGCTGGTTGTGCTGATGCCCCATCATCGAGGTAATTATCAGCTAGAACAGCTCGAGCACGGTTCAGAAGTTGGTTAATATCCATAGTTTCCATGCGTGAACCAGCTCTCAGAATGTGGCGAACAGCTTCTGGAAGACCAGCTAAAAAAGCACAACATAGACCGGCGTCGGTCATTCCTCCAAATCGTGTAGCCAGGTGGCGCAGGTCAGCCAAGTACACGTCAACAGACTCGCCATCACGCAGCCTACGGTCCACAAACTGCTCATAGGCAACAAACTTGTCTGCAGCAAATACCGAGGTGAGTGCATCCTTTATGGTGTCGAAGTTCCCCTTGTCTACGCTGCTGAGCTGCTGATAAACAGAGAAAGCCCCGCCTATGAGTCGCAGTGGCACAACGGTGTGTAGATCAGAGATCCCTCGTAGCCGACAAACCAGCTCCAGCTTTTCGATCCACTCTACCACCGAGTGCGAAGTACCGTCAAATTCCGGGATCAGACGAAGTTCCGTCGTAAGGCTGTCTCCTCGGGCTGAGGTTGACGATGCCGGTTTGCCACTATCACTTCCGTCCATCATAAGTTGCGAGAGAATGCCTAGATAGCTTGTAATAAAGTCTGGGCACAGGCAAGGGAAGGAGGAAGACAACCTCTTCGACTGCTGGTTTTATTCTCACTGCCTCGTTAATAAACAGCCAACCCTTTCATCAGGTCGGTTTGATAACTGACAGATTCGAACAAAGTTCGACACAGGATGAATTCTTTTCCTAAATATACATAAAATGGGAAAAAGGGCAAATGGCATTATTACCACCTCTAGGATAAGCACCAACTTAACAGACATAGCATGACAGACATAGCGTGACATAGACATAGCATGACAGACATAGCGTGACATAGACATAGCATGACAGACATAGCATGACATAGACATAGCATGACATAGACATAGCATGACATAGACATAACACACCCCATCCCTCCATCTCATCCTCGGCCTCCCCCTCCCTCTTCCCCCCTCCACCTCACTCATATACACTCTCTTTGTCAATCTTTCACCCTCCATCCTCTCCACATGGCCAAACCACCTCAGTGTGTTCCTCATAACGCTTCCTATCACATCCACATCCACACCACAACGCTTCTTTATATCTTCATTCGTCAGTCTGTCTCTCCATGTGACTCCACAGGCTCCTCTCAAATAACTCATTTCCACTGCTCTCACTCTTGACTTGTGTCCTTCCAACAACGTCCAAGCTTCGCTTCCATACGTTAGAGTTGGTATCACAATACTGTCATGTAGTAACTTTTTCACTTCCATGCTCACTTCCCTGTTTCTTATCATTGCTTTCAAGGAACCAGCAACCTTTCTTCCCTGCTGTACCCTTTCAAGCACTTCACCCTCCAAACCTCCATCCTTACTCATCACATCACATTACATGAGTACTTAAACGTACTCACATTTTCCAGTTCCTCACCATCCAACCAAGCTGTACATTCACTGACTTCACCTCTCTCAAAGACCATCACTTTACTCTTCCCTACATTCACCTTTAGATTCCATTTCTTACACACTCTCCCAACTCATCCACCAAGCCTTGCAGCTCCCCTTCGACTTCACTCAACAACACAGTATCATCTGCAAACAACAGTACAGGGAGTTTCCAAACACTACCCTCTCTCACCAAGGCCACTCCAACATCCACTAGCCTACCTTGTACCTCTTTTATTACCCCATCCATGTACAGATTGAACAACCATGGAGACATGACACATCCCTGTTTCAACCCAGCCTTCAAAGAGAAAAATTCACTTAGTTCACCATCCACACGCACTGCAGCGTTAGCATCATCATACATATTCTTCACAGCATTCAACAACTTCCCATCTACTCCATATATTCTTAACACTTTCCACAATCCTCGTCTATCCACCCTGTCATGTGCTTTCTCCAAATCCATGAAAGCCACATACAACTTCTTTACCTTCTCTAGAAACTTTTCCACTAAAGATCTAAGAATGAATATCTGATCTGCACAACCTCTTCCCTTCCTAAAGCCTCCCTGTTCTCCAACTAATTCCTCTGTTCTTTCTCTAACTCTGTCAATAAGTATTGTACCATACATTTTTCCTGTTATACTAAGAAGACAAATGCCCCTATGATTACCACACACTTCTTTTTCCCCTTTTCCTTTGTACAAGGGAATAATTATACCTGACTTCCAATCCTCCGGGACTCTACCTTCCTCCCAGGCCAATCTGCACATCTTCCACATCTATTCTACTACTATCTCTCCCTCATGCTTCAGCATTTCACCACACACTCCATCAATTCCTGGGGCTTTCCCCGATTTAACTTTCTTCATTGCTTCCACAACTTCTATCCTACTGATTTCTTCCTGTCTTCTCACCTCCCTCCTTCTCCCAGCCATTCCCCAGCCACTTATACTCGCATTACTTCCATCCTCTATGTTCAACAATTCGTTAAATTGTTCTCTCCATCTGCTCACTTTTTCTCCCTTCTCCACTAGTCTATCTATCTATTCTATCTATTGCCAGACGCCTCAATCCCGTTTGGGGTGGCCACAAACAAATCGCCTCCAAGTCGCCCTGTCCCCCGCCATTTCACTGCCCTGCTCCCAACTCACACACCCACTCTCTCATATACCTCTCCACCCCATCTCTCCATCTCATCCTCGGCCTCCCCCTCCCTCTCCACCTCACTCACATACACTCTCTTCGTCAGTCTTTCACCCTCCATCCTCTCCACATGGCCAAACCACCTCAGTGTGTTCCTCATAACGCTTCCTATCACATCCACATCCACACCACAACGCTTCTTTATATCCTCATTCGTCAGCCTGTCTCTCCATGTGACTCCACAGGCTCCTCTTAAATAACTCATTTCCACTGCTCTCACTCTTGACTTGTGTCCTTCCAACAACGTCCAAGCTTCACTTCCATACGTTAGAGTTGGTATCACAATATTGTCATGTAGTAACTTTTTCACTTCCATGCTCACTTCCCTGTTTCTTATCACTGCTTTCAAAGAACCAGCAACCTTTCTTTCCTGCTGTACCCTTTCAAGCAATTCACCCTCCAAACCTCCATCCTTACTCATCACACTACCCACGTACTTAAACGTACTCACATTTTCCAATTCCTCACCATCCAACCAAGCTGTACATTTACTGACTTCACCTCTCTCAGAGACCATCACTTTACTCTTCCCTACATTCACCTTTAGATTCCGTTTCTTACACACACTCCCAAACTCATCCACCAAGCCTTGCAGCTCCCCTTCGTCTTCACTCAAGAACACAGTATCATCTGCAAACAACAGTACAGGGAGTTTCCAAACACTATCCTTTCTCACCAGGGCCACTCCAACATCCACTACCCTACCTTGTACCTCTTATATTACCCCATCCATATACAGATTGAACAACCATGGAGACATGACACATCCCTGTTTCAACCCAACTTTCGAAGAGAAAAATTCACTTAGTTCACCATCCACACGCACTCCAGCCTTTGCACCATCGTACATACTCTTCACAGCATTGCACAACTTCCCATCTACTCCATATATTTTTAACACTTTCCACAATCCTTGTCTATCCACCCTGTCATATGCTTTCTCCAAATCCATGAAAGCCGCATACAGAAGAAATATGTGCAGCATGTGATGTGGTGTGTAGGAGGAAGAGAAGACGGAGGGGGGTGCAAGGAACAGCGTGGTGGACTGAAGAGGTGAGACAGGCTGTGGCACAAAAGAAGAAAGCATACAATCTACCATTTTTATCTTTCACTCCCCTGCTAACCTCACTTCCACCCTCTCTTAACCTCTTTCCAGAACATTTTCTTACAGTCCCTCCACTTTACACTCAAATTCCTTCCAAATTCCTCATCCACTCTCTTCTTACTCTCTCATACTAATCTTTTCACCTCTCTCTTTCTTTCTACATATAACTCTCTCTTCCGCCTCTCAACTTCTTCCACACCCCTATTTCTCATCCATTCATTGTATGCTTTCTTCTTTTATGCCACAGCCTGTCTCACCTCTTCAGTCCACCACGCTGTTCCTTGCACCCCCCTCCGTCGTCTCTTCCTCCCACACACCACATCACATGCTGCACATATTTCTTTTGTAAATATCCTACACACACCTTCCACGTCCCCCATCTGTTCCAATTCCTATTTGGCCAATTGTTCCTCCACTTCTGTCTTATACTCTGCCTTCTTCTCATCCTCTTGTAACCTTTCCACTCTCCTTACAACTACTACTTCCTCTCATCTTTCCCTTCTTCTATTTCTCCATCTTACTTGGATCCTAATTCTGGCCACCACCAAGTAGTGGTCAGAAAATCCACTCCCCCAACCTCAATAAGCTCTTGCATCCATTACACATCTCTGCATCCTTTCATCCACACACACGTAATCAGTCATTGCCTTCCTTTCATGCAGTTCACCACCCACCCTTCTCATCACTCGCCATGTATTCCTGTGGATCATTTTATGCCTGAAGAAGGTATTAGCTATCACCAACCCCCTCCCAGCACAAATGTCCACTAACGCACTGCCATTCTCATCTATCTCAGCTGGTACACCCCACTCACCAACTATTCCATGCACCTTCACATTCCCTACTTTACCATTCATATCACCGATCAAAAACACTCTCTCATTCCTTCCAAACTTTTCCATGCACACATCCACATTTGTCCAGAACTCTTCTTTCACTCTACCTAAATTGTCATTAAGGGAATATTTTGGCTTGCACTTGGGATGCCTAGTAGCAATTAGGATAAATCCCATAGGTTCTCTGCTTTCATTATTATGCAATTCTGTTATCACGCACCATTTTCAATACCTGTTATGCCCAGTAACCAAGGGATCACTGTTTTTAATACAGGATATGTTAGTGAGGTGTGAACCCATTGGCTGCAGTAACTTTCAAATTGTCCATTCTAAGCTAAAGTATGAAATGCCCTTCAGGGCCAGAATGTTAATTATGATTGTTCTTAACATTTTTTCCTCCCCCTAGGTTATTGCAGTTGTTGACAGGACTTGAAATTAAGCCATTTTTCGTTATGCTGTTGCTACTTTCAATCACTGACATACCAGTTTTTATAATGTTTTATTTCCTGACAGACAGTGATTTCATTATTTTATGAAGGTTCAAGTCATCCACTTACTTGATGTAGTGCTGCTCTCAGGTGACTGCCCTTTCCTCTCTTCCTTCCTTCCTCTTCGGTCTTTCTTTCCTTCATTCTTTACTCCTCCTCCTGTCCATGGTTGACTCTACACTGAGTGATATGCCAAATGATTTACTGTACACCAGGAAACCAGGTGGTAACCATATAACCAAGTTATGGCATCTGGTGGCTTAGTGGGTAATTAAGGCACTCCAACTGGATTGAACCTGTGTAGGTTTATATCCAAGGGGTGGTTGTGGTTTATTGCTCACCTAATGCCACTCAGGGAAGTGTCAGGCTGGTCACTCTCATCTTGAATGTCAGGACCAACTTGTCTAGCCATGGGCTTCTGTTCACTTCATGGGGCAACACAGGATTAGATGATGATGATGATGAAGTTTTTCAAAGTCACCAGAAAATGAGATAGAGCAATGGATTCATGAGAAGGGGCTACAGTTTTGATCATTTTTAACCTCTTAGATATGCCAGTCTTTTCGAAATTCTTCCCGTACTCCTTTCCAGAGCTGCAAGACCCTTTTTCTCCTGAAGGGCTTCTGCACCAGACAGGCATTTATTTCAAAACCAGTGGGAGCCATAATGCTGATGATTATGCATAAACCTGCAATACCCCTCCTCAAGCTCCACACATGCAGAATAGATATGCACATTTCATTGCATTTGGCTAATTTAGCCACAGTGATTATATGTTAAAGACAGAAGAATAAAACATCTAAGCTCACATAAAATTTAGAAGCTAATGAAACAGTAAAGACAACTAAGAAGGGCAACCATCACCCTTGCTGATAATGATGATGATAATGATCTCTTTCCCAGGTTAAATGATGTATCAGCAATGCAGTCACCTGGTTTATCAGTTGTTGATTTGATACTGCCACATTGAAAGAGAAAAAATTATATGTAAAATACATGTAGGATGCTTCTTGTCTTTGAGGTAGAGGCAAAAGTTTGAAGATTTGGATGGTAAATGTATGGATCAGGTAGGCTGGTGCTTTGTTTTTCTGGGTCTTTTCCACCCCATTAACAAAAGGAATTATGGTTAGCATCATCGTGATGTATTTGATTTTGTGTGCTTATTAGTGCCAACTTATGATCACTTGCAGGACTGTGGGCTGGTGCTGTCTTCAGAAGCAGAAGGGCGTGGATGCTACCCTCTGGATGGCCATGTATTGTGCAAGAGCTGCAATGCACGCAGAGTTCAGGCCATCACTTCCAAAGTCACCACTGACCTTTAAATCCATCTTAACCTTGTAAAACCCACAACAGACACCTCACCCTCAGTTTTGACCATCTGACACCGCTTTCCATCACGTAATTCTAAACGTAATCTAAACATCTTTATTTTTCCGCATATCAGACCAGCTTCCAATTCATATCGTCATAGTCACAAAAATATTGTCTTCTTGATTCTTGCCCCACCTTAAGCTCAACAATCCCAATCCCCAGTCACCCCATCCTTTTCTGACTGCTCACTGCCCCGACCGTCCCAGTCTTCTCAGTGGCTTTAATGTCATTGTATTTTTTTTCTTTTTTTTTTCTTTTTTTCCATCTATCTAAAAATTGGGTCTGTTATTTATCTTGCACTCTATTCATTTTCACATACAGTCTTGCACCAACTCTTCCTAGTCCTTTTTATACTGGCACCATATCACTCTCCACTTGTCCCTGCAGTTAATAGCCAAATACCTCCCCCCCACTTTTTTTTTTTTTTTTTTTTTTTTTTCCCGTCTTAATTGCAGTTCACATATTACAGCAGTGGAAGCAGTGGAGTACTTTTGTACCGTCAGTTGCTAGTTTCTGTTCTGATTGTGATTACAGGAACCTGTGTATGTTAAGTAGTTAGGAAAAATCAGATTTTACTTAGCCTGAGACATCTAAAATCATTCTTATTGTCAAATGTGGTGACAAAGTATTTAATGAATTAGAATGCTTTACCTTTGATATTTGTGCCATAATTGATGGCTTGTGTAGATGTACATGTGCAGTGTTGCTCGGCTTCTCAAATGCTTGTGGTGTATGTGACATCCTGTAATTAGGTATCAGTTGTAAAGCATTCATGTTCCCCAGCGTGTGGTTAGAGTATAGTGAGGTTGCAACAGCCTTATCTGCCAAATGCAAATATTGTTATATTCAGAAAGCTATATTAATATGTAAATCATAAGTGTTCTGCAGATAGTATATAAGAATACAGTATCTCATTCATGGAATTTGCATTGAATGTTGGACATTGAACATTTGTACAATTTTATTTATAAACCTGAGAACTGTGTGGATTACATTTCCAGAAATGTACCCTACCAAGATGCTGCAAGAACATTGTGGATGTTGTTGGTAATTGTATACACAATCATTCCTTCTTGAGTATCTTCAGTTATTACTAAAACATCAGTTTTTCATCTAATGACAGATACTGTCATAACTGATTTATAATGATATTCATATAAACTACAGCACTGCAGTGGCAGTAATTGCCATACCATTATATTCAGTTAAATGGTGACAGTACAGTACTGTAGTTTTTAGTTTATATCCTGATTTTTTTAAATGTAAATAAATCTTTATTACATGACTATTGTACCATTGTTAAATATTATATTATTTTATGAAAAATGCAATGTAGGTTTACTTCATAAGCATGGGATCATAAGAATTGGTCTGTTTCATTTTATACTATATTGTACTCTCAGTTGCCAGAAGTGAAGGTAAGTTTTATCAACTTATATTGTTAACTAGTTGTCTCTCATTCTTTATATATACTTTTGGATTAATGCTCATCTTATAGTTGTTACATAGTGACAGCACTCCTAGTTTAGTTACCATGTTATGTATTTACAGTAAATCCTCATTTAACACACTTTCATTTAGCATGTTTTTCACTTTAAAGCTGCTAATCAACAAAGGAACACTTTTTGCATACCACATAGTTATTCATTCTGCAGTGACAGGCCTGAGTTGATGCATTTCACACTAGTTCAGATCTCGATATATCGCTGTTTCTTTAACCTGCTTATGAACTTCACCATTTAGTACACAATGATAACACCCAGTCACTACTTATAATCCATTTTGATAATTATTTGTACCATTGAATGATTTATTATTATGCAGAAGTATAATCTTTTTTAACTGGAACACAACCCTCAATGGTAGTTTTAACAACACATAATTAGTGATAAATGAGGAATTACTGTTTAATATTTTGTTGTAAAACTGATTTAAGAACATTTTGTAATCCATATCATGTTCATAGCTTATTTGAAATTGCCTACTCATATTCTGTAGGTTAGCATATTTAATGTCTTCACTATATTTCATAAAATTCCTGTAAATTTACTTCATAATAATATTTGGTTGTTGTTTCCATTTACTTTCTGTACAGATTATGCAATACACATTTCCTAATTTCATATAGTTCTGTAATTGTTGCTACTCCTGCCATAGCAGTAATCACTGCACAGTACAAACTCTCAAATCCCAGTTTCCAGAAACCTCGTTTCCAGAGTATTTTTTTCATCATCTATATCATCTGTCCTTACACAATCAGCTTTTCATTTAACTTTTTTTTCCTTTGGGGGAGGGCTCACAAGAATTCCTGTCATTAGTTTAATTCTTAAACAAGGTACTATATTTACTCTTCTTGGTACTGTAGGCAATTTATTACATGATTTTCTTATACAGTATTTATATTTATTTTACATTCCAAAACCCTTTTGGATCTGAGTGTTTGTACTGTATTTTCATGGCATTTTGAACATTAGCGGTAATCACAATACTGTATTTCCTCTGCATTTTGAACTGAAAATGAGTTACTGAAGAGTTTGAGGCTGGAGCTTATGGAATCTAGTCTACAAACTGGTCACCAAACAAAATAGTCAACATTACTGGTATGACCAGAGTCAGACTTGCACCTTCTCTAATCTCAGTACAATACTACAAAGTTCTCTTTAGTATTACAGTTACATCATGATTTTCTGGCATCTGACCGTCCAGGACCTCTTTGTCCAGGTAAAATTACAAGAAAGCACTTCAGATTCCTGCACTGTCCAGACTAGTTTATTGGGCAGCCACAGATGGCACCGAGTGTAATGCCTTCTTACTTGGATTGCATACACTGCATGTCTTGGTGGTGATCCCTGTAAAAACTGGACAAAACTGGACCGTGTGTTTCCACATGGAAGTTATGTGACTTGTATTGTACCGGTTCATCAGCCCTTAATGGTATAAGGAAGCAAAGTGAAATAATACTGAAATTCTATGCAGACAGTAAACTGAAGAGGCAAATGGATGATAAGAGTTCTTGGCATGATTGAGCGATGATGGAATGGTTAACTTATGTCAGAGTGATGGAGTGGAATTGTCGGGTAGTATGATAGTGATATCTACATAATTTGAAACATGGAAGGTGTATAAATCAGAGTGTTTGTATTTTTGAATTATTTATACACTACCTCCATTGGTTCCTTTTGAATAATTGTATGACATATGTCAGTAAAAAAAACTGGGATGAGGTCATGGTTAAGGGACTGAATAGGGTGGCTGCCAGATACTAAGCAGCATGGAGAGCCACCATTTGGTGACCAAGGATGAAGCAAGCAAGCATGCTGGAGCCTTTATAAATGAAGCAGAATGATATGTGACCAGTTATTCCAGTAAAATGGTTAATCTGGCAAGGCTCTGGAACTAAGGGTGCTGGAAAATTGGTAGTGTACCTGTATTATTAACTGCTGCAGTTTTATATTTTATTAAATTCACTTAGAATATTCTCCTTACATTTTGGAAAGTCAAAGGCAAATTTTAATTCTTTAGAATTTCCGTTTCGAATTCATTGTGAGTATAGTGTTTTACTGGCATGACATCATTGAACTTTTTGTGCAGTATAGTATGTATTTAAAATGTATGCTGAAACTAAAAAAAAATAAAGGGAATAGATGCTTTAATGAAAATATTTGGCAATCACAAGCCTTCATTTAGGCTTGCTGTATAATGTAAATGTGTACTCGGATAAGACTTTAAATAAATATCATTTACAGGGTTGAAGTTTGATGTTAATCCTGCTTGTGGTACTGCATTGTGCATCTTAGTCTCCATAGCACTAAAATATACTATGCTCTTAACCCGTCACGTCCCGAGCTGTTTCGCACCTCCAACACCCTCCAATAGACGAGTTGTCGGTTCTGGGTAAACATGGTCGGTGCACTCTGCCATGTACTTAAAAACTTACGGTATATGTATCTTTTAATTTAATTTATAATTTGCAATGAACAAGACGTGATAACTTTAATTTTTTGCGGCTGGAGGGAACGAGCCGCCATGTTGGCGATGATATCAGCATTCACACTGCAGACGACGCTTTAATCCATCACACAATACCAGTAACAGAGATGATAGTTGTACCTACATGGCCACCGTAGATCCAAACTACCCCCTTTAGGTATGTTGTGAAGGAATATTTTTCATGGTGTAAATGGGTGGTACTTGTTAGGTTAGTAAACTGTGGTGAAATCGACCAGAAGTAGCTTACAGCTACACCATTCCCGAGCGGTGCTCGTACCTCATGAGGTGGGAAGTGTTAAATGTATGCCGTACAGTATCAGTTGTATGAGTTTATGATGGTATTATGCTCATATTTAATATCTGACCTCTTCATTATTAGTTTTCTGAAGAAAAAAAAAAAAGTTTCAATGACTCAACTGCAGTACTTCAGGGGAGTGTGACGAAATACCGAATCGGCGGTCATTTACCGAATCAACACCGAATTGGCACTTTTTAATTAGTAAATGTTATAGATTTTATCACCATAGAGGTTCATACTCACCTAATTATTCAAAATCTGGTCAAATTTTTGTACTTAATGTTACCTTTTAAAAAATCCGGATTCTCAGCGAAAACAAGCTAAAATTAGCGGAAGTGTTTCTCATTTAGCTGAACAAGCCTTGGCAGACTTCTGCTTTGTATAATTATTAATTTAACATACAAATGCACTTTAAATCAGTATCTGTGCAAAACAGAAGTCTGTCAAGGCATGTTGGCGATCTAAAGTAGAAATACCCGCTAACCTTAGCACGTTTTTGCTCTGACTCCTAATATTCTGTTAATAATTAAAGCATAGTTTTTTTGTTGTTTTTTTTACTAAATTTCAGATAATTAGGTGTGTATGAACCTATATGGTGAAGAATATAATATTTTCACAACAGTAAAGACTGCATTCCAGCACTGGGAACTTCCGACGAGCAGCCAGCCACCCCTTTTCGTTTATTGTTTTTGGCTAGTATACAGAGGAATAATTTCCCTACTGTGCTTTTGTCAGTGCACTTACACATTGGAACGAAACATTAGCAATTACTCCTCTTGTCACTGGACATTCTTAGAGGTCAGAAATAAGCACAGTGTATCCTGCCTAAACGTTAACAAACCAGACTATGCTGCCTCAGTGTGAGTAGTGACATCACGACCAATCACAGGCCGTTTCAGTGTCGCATGATTTTTCGGCTACTTTATCTATTATTTTTGCATGTTTCTGCACGTTTTTATTGGAAATAATGGTTTACATAGTTATTTTCTGAGCATCTTTTACCCATACAAGTATCTAACTTCAAAAAAGTTTTGACCGGAAACTCGTCTATCCCGAGGTATTTTCGAAAAAAATTTTTTTGGCTAAAACCTCTGCTTTTGGTGAGAAACATCAAAAATTCATAGAGAAAACGCTCACCTGAGGTTTAAAATACTCGATCCAGCTAGCAGTACCTCCTTACCTTACTGGGTTTTCTAACAGGCTGGCACCAAAGAAAACGAGTTCACACCATTCATAAACGGTATTTATTTATTTACTTGGTACGAATTTATATGTAGTACGAGAGTATATTGGTTTTCAAACAGTAATATAGGCATCATAAGCATTGTTTCACCTACTAACTCATCACCATACCTGACCTGTTTTTGCCACATCACCTGATCATCATTTCTGACTGTTTCTTCTTCTAATGCTATGTAAACTTTGTCCTCCACATTGTCATCGATTGGGGAATCACTCTGGCCCTGAATGTCTTTATTGGCCAGGTCACTGGTAACAGGTGAATTGCCGAGACAATGGCATGCGGAGGGGGGGGGGAGGTTATGTGGTGTAAGGCATTGTCCCTGTTTGGCATCTTGTAGAGGAATAGAGGAAGGTGTCCCGTATATGCGTACGAAAAATCACATGCGAAAATTGAAAATTGTGCAAATTATGAACCTTGCAATTACGCAACTTACCAGTACGTCGTCGGGACTGGCAAATGCAAAATGTTGCAACGTATCCATACGTCGACGGGATGGGGCGGGTTAAACTGCTGGAAATTATTAGTGCTTCAATAAAAATACTGCAAAGTAATAAAGTCTTTGAAGAACAGTGCTGCCACACGTGTTATCTTATTCTGGGTAATCTCAGATTACTTTCTCAGCTGAAGAAGTCCATTCTGATCTCAAAGTGAATGCCAAATTTTGCACTTCTGGAGTTATACGTATAACTACGTAGAGATCTTAGCATGATATTCATTCATTCATTCATTGCCAGACGCCATGTATCCCAAACGGGGTGGCATATACGAGTTAAAAAAAAAATAAGCAATCTTATAAGCAAATTTTATAGGTAAAGTATGACACTTTCCTTTTTATTTTCCTTAACTAATGGAGGATCTTGAATCTGGGAAATACAGTCAGGTCTCAATATCTGTGTTATGTTCCAAGTACAAACTGTGGAAATTATTTCCACTGTAGACAGTTTCCTTTGAGGCACTGAAAACATCAAGTGATAAGTGTATTTATAAAGTATTATGTTGTGCAAGACAAAAAAAGGTAGCAGACAGGAATTTTATGTAATGTGAGTACATATTTACTTGACTTTGCTGTCTTTGTTGTATGCGACAAAACACATTTAGATAAAACTTGTGCCACACGTGAATCATAATACCGAACTTAGGAGTAAAATATAATCTAAATTGGCACAGGGTGCATTCCTGATATCTGTGCAAATACTTATCTTAACATGGATGTGCATAATGTACAGTCATGGCCATAAATAATCACCTATCCTCCTGTACCCCTTGCCTCAGACTGGCTTGTTCATGCGCGGCAAGTCACACTGGAGTAAGAGGTGAGGGGCTGAGAAGAGGGGCCAGAGAGAGAAGGGAAGGCGGGGGGGCGGGAGGGGATGAGCGGTGGTGCTGGGGTGGATTGAGAGAGAGGAGGGAGGGTAGGTAGGGGAGGGAGAATGAAATACGAAGTTGTGGCCACATAATTTGTCTATTTTCTTTCATTCAGGGCATCATACAAAGGAGTTATTATTCTGTAGATTAAGGCGCATCACACCTTGTATAGCGGCGTCAGATAACAAGCTTTAGATAGGTGGTGATATCAAGGACTGGCTCGTGAGAGAAGTATACTGACGCGACAGATCAAATGTTAGTGCAGAACCAGATATTTGTGTTTATCCGTGTATTTTGACTTCAGACGCAGAATGGAATCTGGATAGATTTGACTTCCGTAATGTTTGTGTAAGAAATGTCGTCTACCTTTACATGTAACTACTTTTTGGAAATAATATTATATACAACCTTTGACAAGGCTGTGTCCACTGTAAATATGATCACCCTCGCGGTATACACTCCCTCTGTACAGTCACCATCATGTCAATTCAATAATCATTTAATGACATCTTCATATGAAAAGGCTATTTAAAATAACTGTGCATAAAAGGTAAATAAATTTGATGTCTGTGCACATGGATGGATATGATAACGGTATCATTCATAATCTGTTAGAGGGAAAATGAAACAAAATCCTACCCAAACTCCCAAAATATATCAGTGTCAATGGTTACCGACGCTGGTCAGGCGAAAGCAACCAGGAAAGGCTTAGTAAGTAGTCCAGTGGCCTCCTGCCTTAAAAACCTCATGCAGGCGTCGCAGCACCGGGGAAACAATGTTGTTGATGGTTTGCTGATTTCGTTTGAACAGCTCCCACTCGTCCTTGGTGTGCTGGTCCTGAAGGAGGCGGGCCCGTGTCCTCTCGTTCTCTGGCTTCCTCGCGTTGACAATCTGGGCCCACACAATCTCGATGGCTCTGCACTAGTATTTGATATCACGTCAGTATACTTCTCTCACGAGCCAGTCCTTGATATCACCATCTGATCTGTCACGTCAGTTTACTTCTCTCACGAGCCAGTCCTTGATATCACCACCTATCGAAAGTTTGTTGTCTGACGCCGCTACACAAGGTGTAATGCAGCATTATCTAGCGAATAGTAACTCCTTTATCTGATACCCTGAATGATAGAGAATAAACGAATTATGTGGCCCAGCTGCCCGAATATTTCGGGAGAAGATATGAAGGGGAGGAACAATTGAAGCAAGTTCGTCAGAGCACTTATGGTAAAAATAGCGGTAAAATAATGCTAGAAAAGCAACATCTCTACGTACCGGTACTGATGATGGAGGAGGGTCCTGCGTAATGGCAGGATTATTGATGAATCTAATGGCTTTATTTTGAATTTTGTCCAACTGCCTCAATGCAACCACTCCACATCCACTCCACAGTGGCGAACAGTATTCATTCTCCCTACCTACCCTCCCTCCCCTCCCTCACTCCACCGAAGCACCATCGCTCGTCCCCCCACCCACCTTCCCTTCTCTCTCTGGCCCCTCCCTCTCAGCCCCTCTTACTCCAGTGTGACTTGCCGAGCATAAAGGAGCCAGTCTGGGGCACGAAGTACAGGGGGATAGGTGATTATTTATGGCCACGACTGTACAATAAACAACTCGGTAAGAGAAATGATAACCAGGAATAGGCTATGTCATCACAGGATGTTCTTAGTATGACCAAATGAAAGAAAATGAGATACAATACTGAAGGGAAGACACCAACTTTGAGAAACTTGAGTTATGGTCAGTACTGAATAGGCAAAGCCTTTCTCCACTGACTGGTATAGAGGTAAAAGTGAATATCCATTAACCCGTGGATTGCGCAATTACCTTTTTTTTTTTTTTTTTATCCCACCCCCTGGTGTGCAAAAAATGAAGGAAAAAAAAAATTTTTTCTTTTAGTTTTTGTTTATTATAAACTTGAAGATAAACATCCAGGGCATCATCTAGTGAAAAAAAAAAATCTCGCTCCATCTTTGCGTAGGGCCATGCGTAACTTTATGTAGGTGAGTAATGAAAAAATGAAATGTTATGGTAGGTGTTTTTAGGTCAGCTTCCCGTCCTAGGAACACCTATGATATAGCTGGGTTCTTTGTCTAGACCGGAGCTAGTATACACCACAAGAGGAACAGGGCACAACAATTAACTACCTTACACGTATATTACTATATTCTTCAGTACAATACAAACAGAAACACACAGTACTCTATACCATGTCAGGGGGTGTTAGACAGGACTCAGACTGGCTGATATACGTATCTCGCAGGATACTCTCAGTCACGAGGATATAGGAAGACACTTAAATAATTAAGTTGAGGTTGCACACAATTTGAGTCTAGGGCTGTGTGTATCTCACAGTCTTGGTGCTAGCATCCCGTTTTACACCAAGTAGTGGTAGAGTATTATTTCCAACACTGTAAATAGGCAGGTATGCACTGTCCAGGGAGTTATGATTCGAGCACTGCCTTCATCACTCACTATCTTCACCATTCACTGTACAGGCACTTTACTCAGTCTTTCTGGAACAGTCACTGTTTGTTGGGAGAGGGTCGAGGGCTCGGGCCAGGCAGAGGAGGCCCGGGAACTCGCAGGTGTCGGCCAGGTGTTGGCGGAGTCCCTTCATGTGTCCTTTCTGCCAAAGGCCATGGGACCTACCCGCAGGGGTGTCAACGCCCATCGTGGACTGGAGTCGGGCATGGTAAACGGCCCCTTGCTGGTGGGGCTGGTTATGGGTGTCTGGCCCCTTGGGCTGGGGCTGAAAAACTCCCGCAGGTATTCCTGTCTGCGCCTGGTTTGGGAAGGGCATCGCCATTGTCTGGGACTGGAGAGGTCACACCCCGGGGTACTGGGGGAGCCGTCAAGGGTCTGTCGGCTGCGGTCTCTCTCCTGTTGCTCCATCGTCAGGGTCTTACTGCGACGTCGCCTCCGGCAGGAGTTCATCAGGTTCTGCTCTCTCTCTTGCGCCAGCTGGATGGCGTACACTCCCAGGAACAATACAGGGCCTCTCCACCAGTCCTCTAGGCAGAGGTTCTCCTTCTGAGGGCTGCCTTAGTCTGGGGAGGTGGAGGCACGACCCGCTATGCCACAGGAGGGGCGGGCTGAGCAAGGGTCACCCTCAGGTTGCGAAGTCACAGGAGGTGAGAGACTTTTTAGGCATTTCTTCCTGGCGTGGCTACAGGCCATCACCGAGGCCCGACTTCCTGACGGGACCATGGGTGAAGTGAGGCTACATGCTGTCACCTGTCCATGGGAGCGGCTACAGGCCATCGCTGAAGTCCCACGTGAGGGGCGACATGTAGGCAGGGAGCGGCTACAGGTCATCTCCTGCCTAATGGTGCGGTTACCGGCCATCACCGGTGTTATGCCCCTCAAGGCAACGGCAGAAAGAGAGGGGGCATACCACTCTCTCCTCAAGTGCGGCTGCAGGCCGCCACTGGTTCTGCAGGGGGGGTTTGGCAGTACCTGGAGCAGCTACAGGCTGTCTCCTTTTGGGCGCGGCTACAGGCTGTCTCGTTTATTGTGCGTCTACAGGCCGTCACTGGGGTGCTGCCTGGAACTGAATTCTCATCTCCACCTCGATCCTGGCGAGGGCTGGCTCAGCTGGAGGGTAAGGTACCCAGACTGAGATGTTTGCGCTGGGTGCACTCCATGGAATAGGGGTACGCGGCCATATGGGGCATATGCCCATATCGCACGGACTGCATACGCACCGGAGGTGTGCACCCGGACTGAGATGTCTGCGCAGGGCGCGCTCCATGGAATAGGGGCATGTGGCCATATGGGACATATGCCCATATCGCACGGACTGCATGCGTGCCCTAGAAACCCTTCCGTAGTCGCCTCCTGGGGGTGTTGTGGTGCCTCCAGTTGCCACGGCTGGTATTTCACCACAGTCTTGGTGGGAAAAGTCACGTCCCTGAGGCTGGAGGTAGTACAGTAGGTCTTGGTGGTGTCGGTGCTGTGGGCTGGAGTCAGCTGCTGGAGGAGGGTGTTCCATTGCGTGGTTGCCAGGTTTTGGTGGTGGTGAGGGGGGCAGGTGATGTAGAGAGTGGATGCTTGGGAGGCCATGCGGAGGAGCTGGAGGAGGTGATGGGGCCCACAGACACGCTGCTTTCTGCCTTAGGTTGGTGCCCAGGTGCCATGTCGTATCCTCATGGCTGGAGATGGTCACTACTCTGAGGGCCTCAGCTGAATGCTGGCGACTGGTGAGGTGGCGGTGGTTTTATGCAAAGGATATGTGCAGGTGTTTTCCCAAGGGGTAGAGGCGGGTGGATATTTCAATTGGGTTTGATGTAGCATGAGGGTGATGGGTGTTCTACTGGGGGTATGGGGGCTGTGGGGTGACTGGATCTACAGTCTTTCTAA
Organism: Coenobita brevimanus; assembly: GCF_032717465.1. Lineage (NCBI taxonomy): Eukaryota > Metazoa > Arthropoda > Malacostraca > Decapoda > Coenobitidae > Coenobita > Coenobita brevimanus. Next base: position 15,882,795 of record NC_137042.1, read on the forward strand.
AATATCAAGATCGTTTGGGCGTTGTCCCTCACGGGAATTCCCCCACCCGCGGCGCTGCCGAATGTTCCAACACACACCTCTGTGTCTCATGTCAGCTATTTACTACTTCTAGTGAAATTTATTTACAGTATACATATATATATATATATATATATATATATATATACACACACACACACACACACACACACACATATAAATAGAGAGAGAGAGAGAGACAGACAGACAGACAGACAGACAGACAGAGAAAGAGAGAGAGAGAGAGAGGAATAGAAGAAGGGAAAGACGAGAGGAAGGAGTAGTTGCAAGGAGAGTGGAAAGGTTACAAGAGGATGAGAAAAAGGCAGAGTATAAGAGAGAAGTGGAGGAACGATTGGGCAAATATGAATTGGAGCAGATGGGAGACGTGGAAGGTGTGTGTAGCATATTTACAGAAGAAATATGTGCAGCATGTGATGTGGTGTGTGGAAGGAAGAGAAGACGGAGGGGGGTGCAAGGAACAGCGTGGTGGACTGAGGAGGTGAGACAGGCTGTGGCACAAAAGAAGAAAGCATACAATGAATGGATGAGAAATAGGGTCGTGGAAGAAGTTGAGAGGCGGAAGAGAGAGTTATACGTAGAAAGAAAGAGGTGAAAAGATTAGTAAGAGAGAGTAAGAAGAAAGTGGATGAGGAATTTGGAAGGAATTTGAGTGTAAAGTGGAGGGACTGTAAGAAAATGTTCTGGAAAGAGGAGAAAAGAGTAATACAGGGTGGAAGTGAAGTTAGCAGGGGAGTGAAAGATAAAAATGGTAGATTACTAGTGGACAAGGGAGAAAAAGTGAGCAGATGGAGAGAACACTTTAAGGAATTGTTGAACATAGAGGATGGAAGTAATGCAAGTATAAGTGGCTGGGGAATGGCTGGGAGAAGGAGGAAGGTGAGAAGACAGGAAGAAATCAGTAGGATAGAAGTTGTGCAAGCAATGAAGAAAGTTAAATCAGGGAAAGCCCCAGGAATTTATGGAGTGTGTGGTGAAATGCTGAGGCATGGGGGAGAGATAGTAGTAGAATGGATGTGGAAGATGTGCAGATTGGCCTGGGAGGAAGGTAGAGTCCCGGAGGATTGGAAGTCAGGTATAATTATTCCCTTGTACAAAGGAAAAGGGGAAAAAGAAGTGTGTGGTAATCATAAGGGCATTTGTCTTCTTAGTATAATAGGAAAAGTGTATGGTAGGATAGTTATTGACAGAGTTAGAGAAAGAACAGAGGAATTAGTTGGAGAAGAACAGGGAGGCTTTAGGAAGGGAAGAGGTTGTGTAGATCAGATATTCATTCTTAGATCTTTAGTGGAAAAGTTTCTAGAGAAGGGAAAGAAGTTGTATGCGGCTTTCATGGATTTGGAGAAAGCATATGACAGGGCGTATAGACAAGGATTGTGGAAAGTGTTAAGAATATATGTAAAATGCCCGCGGCCGGACCTTCCGCCCCGCCACCCCCCACACCACCACCGGGCCACCACCACCCCACCACTCGAGGAGGAGATAACGGACAGGTTAATGACCCAGGGCAAAAGGGTCATCCAACCACCACTGACCTGTGCCCCTTCTTCCCGCAACTGCCCCAACGCCAGGTGAGCCTAGATCCGCAACAACTTACACGGCGGGTTGACGATCGACAGCAGTGGGGTGGGACTGATATAAAATCAGTCCCTAGTAGTATTGTGGTGACAACCACAGCTTCACCCCAGAAGGGCAGGAGGTCCCTTGGTGAGCCACGAGGTGTTCGCACCTCTGCCACAGTGAGCCACGAGGGAACACCACCCTCTGCCACTACTCTGGTGAGCCACGAGGGGCTAGTACCCTCTGCCACAGTGAGCCACAAGGGAACACCACCCTCTGCCACTACTCTGGTGAGCCACGAGGGGTCAGTACCCTCTGCCACAGTGAGCCACGAGGGAGAAATACCCTCTGCCACTACCAGGACAGGAGGTCCTTTAGTGAACTGTGAGGGAGAAATACCCTCTATCACAAACAGGGCAGGAGGCCCAATAGTGAACTATAAGGGGCCAACACCCCTAGCCACCCCAAGGGTAAGAGCCCCTTGTATAAAGCCAAAAGTGGGTCCCAGGGCCGATCGACCTGGCACCACGGCTGTGTCGGAGACAAGAGAGAGAGTCGCCTCTGTGCTACCCTCCCTGTGTAAGAGAGAGAACACGGCCTCCGTGTGTCCTCTACCTTCAGTCAACTCCTGCAGCAGTAGCTGGACACCACTCGGGAGAGTTGCCCCGAAGGTGTCCCCCGAGCAAAGACCCAGTCCCAGTTGGGACCTACCTCCCACTCCTGGGAGATTCTTGTCTCCCCCAGGCACCAGCAGGAGACGAGGCCGCAGCCCACACCTGACGGCGCGTCCCCTGACAGACCTCCACAGTCCCCGGACCCCCAGGCGAGCCCAGCAGCCTACCAACGCTGTCCTCCTCCTGCCTCAGAACCTCCGACACCAGACATGACTTCACCTGTTTGGCTCCAGTCCTGAGGGCCACCACACCAGGTCGAGGCCCCACATAGACGGGCCTCCCTGCACCACAACGACGAGACCCTGAGAAGAGGGTCTACATCAGGTCGAGACCCCAGGCAAGAGGGTCTCCCTGCACCGTGACGACGGGACCAGAGAGGAGGGTCTACAACAGGTCGAGACCCCAGACAAGAGGGTCTCCCTGCAACGCCTCAGTGGATCGGACCCGGGTCAAGTCTCGCCCCAGCGGGTACGGTGATTCCCGCCACGGGTAGAGCCCTCGGAGGTCCCCTTAAAGTGACAGAGTGATATCGCCCCAGAAAATCGGGCAAGAGTAGTGACATTCCCTCGTACATCTGAGGAAGTGAAACGGGGACAGTGATACAGTGACAGAGTGAATAAGAGGGATCCCATCTATAAGTGCCCGTGATTACTTTCCCTTGATTAAAGACTATAAATTCTGGGCCCGTGAATCTAGTGTTGTTCCCCCAGCCCAGAATAGAGGAGTTCCCCCCTACCAGTGTACGCGCGGGTGAGAGTCGCCGCGCTGAGCCCAGCCAGTCAATTGTAGTGATCTGCTCCCCCTGTTCTTTTATAGTAATATTCCTCCGCTGGACCATTAAGCCTATATATCCCTCTTGTACCAGTGAACTAAGACCTTTTGGACTTTAATGAAAGACAGTCACATCCACTTATAGAACCCTAACCCATTGTAAAGTGTAATTACAGTGTGTGTGAACATCCCGTGCTATCTTAACGTAACTTTGTATATCTGTATCCCCTGTCCAGAATATCATTCTATGTAACATTGTCACGGTGTTAGAATTAAGGTAATAGATGTGTTAAAGGTGGACTGCCTAGTTTTTATGTCCTGTTCCTTTGTTAGTGCTTTACTTCCGGTCCGGAAAGAGGACCCCGCTCAGTAGCTAGTGTTTCTAGTACGAGGAGTCGGCCTAAAAACACTCAGCATAACACTGGTGGCAAGCGGTGGTTCTGGATCTGAGTAAAAGCACGGAGGAACGTAAAAGGAAACTTGCACAATGGCAGCTAAACCGCACATTCAGTTACCTAAATTCAACCCGGACCAATGTGACATGGATGTTTATTTGGACATGATCAAACCCCTTTTAGACATAGGGTTTAACTCAGATAAGGAGAAAATTGCCGTCACACTACCGAATCTGGGGAAAATTATCACAAATGTCGCACCAAAAATAGTCCCAGAACTGTCATGGGACCAGTTCACTCAGATAGTGAAACAGGCTTTTATGCCTTGCATGGGCAGAGTTGTCGCACTCTCACAACTCGACGCCCTCACCTATGATGGTAACCTGGATGACACTTTCATCCAGGCTCGGCGCCTCGTCACCGCCGCTTATCCTGAAGCAGAAATAAATACTCGGGATACCCATACCTTCAACGCCCTGCTGAGGATCCTCCCGAGCATAGTCAGGGAACACTTCTCCATATATGAGCCCTCAGGAAATATGGATCAAGACCTGCAGCTCGTCAGGCATCTCCTCGCCGCCCGTCCCACACCACAACCGCTTCACGCAGTGACAAAGTTCCCCACAAACCACAACCCCCCACCAAAACCCAAGCCGCCGCCACACCAGTCGCCTGCAGAACCGCCTCCCACAGTACCCAGGGCTTACCCGCACAGGAAGCGCCACAACCCCAGGGAACAAGGGAACTTGATCAGTATAAACCCTTGGGAGTTCACGGCTTGCAGCCGCACCTGCCCCCTTCATGACATATGGGAGCAACTCAAGGCGAATCGGCAGAAGAATCCCCAACAAGGCCATAGGAAAGTTTCCTCCCTTGATGACGACGCCCAGGAGGACGACGTACCACCACTGCTGTACCAAGGACCGGACGACGACTACCCCCATCCTCAGCAGATGGATTTTTAGGCCCGCCCCCGCACCTCCCCACAGGGGCAGGGGCCACCTCACATAGCTACAAATCCCCAGTCTACAACAAGATATGGCTGAACGGGGTCAAGGCAAGATTACTGGTGGATACGGGAGCAGCCAGGTCTTGTCTCTACTCCCATTTTTACTCCCGCCACATCTCAGCATTTGGCCCCCTTCTCCCCACTTCAGCCAACCTCGTAGACGCCGGGGATGGCCCCCTACCCATCCGTGGGGAAACCAGGGCCTTACAAACTACCACCCACCAATGAGTCTCCACCGACCACCCATTCATCATTTTTGACTCCTCATGTAACCAATATGATGGTTATCTTGGCCTGGACCTGCTTCAGAAACTCCACGCGACCATTGATTGCTATCAACGTCGCCTCCACTTCGGTCCAGCCCACTCTAACCAAGCATCCACCAACAAGGAAAGAAAAAAAAAAGAAAAAAAAACAACACCACCACCCCCACACCGCCCACACACACACCACCCCACCACACTCTCCCTCTCCAACCCACCTGTACATGTAAGCCCAACCTAACGTCCCCAAATGCCTCATTTCATTCCCTTCCAACCCCATCCCCCACTCCACCCTTGCCATCCCAGACTCCCTCATTCCCTGCCACTATTGCTTCCACCGTGACCATTCCACCTCACCACGAAGCATGGGTTACACTCACCAGACCCTCAGGTACATCAGTCCTTTTTTCACCGTCCATCCCCACCGGACCCCTGTCATCATGCCTAGTCTCCCCCGCTTTCCTCCCCCCCCACGCCCACCAAATCCGTATTGCCAATCTCGCCACAACACCTTTAACCCTGCCTCGAGGACTCATCATTGGTGACACAGAAGAGGCAGAACCATGCTCAACACCACCCCGCAATCACCCCACCCTCCCCAACATACCACCATATCTTTCCCCTGCCCAGTCAGACAGCCTCCACCAACTACTCCTGGACTTTCAGGACTTATTCTCCATCGGCCTGACCGATCTTGTCCGTACCACCTACCTAAGCCACGAAATTCACACTACAGGACCTCCCATTCGCCAACCATCTCGCAGAAAAAATCCTAAACAACGGGCAGAAGAAGACCGGCAGGTCCAGCTTGAGGCCGGTGTCATATCAAACTCCACCAGCCCGTGGTCCTCACCTGTAGTACTCGTGCGAAAAAAGGACGGAACCATGCGTTTCTGCGTCAATTACCGCAAAGTGAACGACGTTACCATCAAAGACGCTATGCCACTACCCAGGATCGACGACTCCCTAGACTCCCTACATGGATCTACCTGCTTCTCTACCTTAGACCTGCAATCAGGCTATTGGCAGGTTCCAGTCCACCCCGACAACAAACACAAAACCGCCTTCTCAGCATCAAATGGGAAGCACTACGAATTCAACGTCCTTCCCTTCGGACTCTGCAATGCCCCTGCTACATTCTCCCGCCTGATGGAATCTGTGCTGAGCGGACTCACCTGGGAAACCTGCTTAGCTTACCTGGATGATGTAATTGTTTTCAGCCATACCTGGGCTGACCACCTCCACCGCCTCAAACAGGTATTCCAGTGCATACGACAGGCCGGACTTAAGCTAAAACCAACCAAATGTGTTCTAGCTGAAAGATCAGTCTCCTTCCTCGGACACCTGATCAACGCAGAGGGCATCTCCCCCGACCCCAACAAGCTATGTGCAATTGCCGACATTCCACCACCCCGCGATGTGCACAAAACCTGGGCCTTCCTAGGACTAACCTCCTATTATCGGCGTTTCGTGAAAGGTTTCGCGAACATCGCCAAACTCTTGCACGACCTTACAAAAAAAGGAGAACCCTTCGTCTGGACTGAACCCCGGCACAATGCATTCACCACCCTCAAAGCCAAACTCACCTCCGCCCCAGTTGTCGCCTTCCCAGACTACAACCTACCGTTCCGCCTGTACACAGACGTCTCACTCCATGCAATAGGGGCAGTCCTTGCACAAGTACAAGACGGCCGCGAACACATCGTCGCCTGTGCCAGCCGCACCCTGAACTCGGTGGAAAAGAATTACGCGGCCACCAAACGTGAATGCCTAGGGATAATATGGTCACATGAGTACTTTTGCTCATACATCTCAGGCACCCATGTGATCATCATCACGGATCACCAGTCCCTACAGTGGTTGCGCCAATCCAACACCACGAACGCCCAGCTCATGAGATGGCGCGAAACCTTAGAAGAATACGATTTTGAAATATTGTATTGTACAGGCAAGCTCCACACGAATGCCGACACCCTATCAAGACTACCCATCAATGCCATCTCACCAGAACCCGACCTCATCAAGATGTGGCAAGAAAACCAATGCCCTACCTGGATTCCGCCAAACATTTTCAGCAAGCTCCACCTACACGGCGAACACTTGTTTGACCCTAACGGCCACATAGTCCTGAGCCCCACAACCGCCCACGACACCATGCTCCACCTCCATGCCGACAACGGTATCCACCTAGGCACCAAGAAACTCACCCAAGTGTTCAACGACATGTACTGGACACCGAACCCCACCACCATCGCCAAAAACATCGTACAATCCTGCCGGGCCTGTGCGTTAGGAAAAGATATCACCCGCACACCAGACCCGTCTGGAAAACTAATGGCAACAAAACCCTGGCAACTACTATCCCTTGACGTCGTCGGACCACTAACCCCCAAAGCAGGATATAAATATATAATCACCTTCGTGGACATCTATTCCAAATTCATTATAGCATGTCCTGCTAAAGATCACAATGCAGTGTCTGTCGCTGATGCTCTGACTTGCCACGTATTTCCATACTTTGGCATTCCCCAGGCATTACACTCCGACAATGCACCAGAATTCACCAGAAAAGTCTGGCAAGAATTAGCTAAAATATTTGGATTCCACATCTTCCACTCATCCCCCTACTGGCCACAAGGCAACAGCATCTGTGAAAGAAGCCATCGCTCCCTCCTCAATCAAGTTCGCACTCACATTACGCAGACAGGAAATGAAGACTGGCCTGCTCACGTCAAAATAGTTCAACGGGGCCTAAACACATGCCCGTGAGAAGACGGCATAACACCGCACAAGCGAGTATTCGGGGAAACCCCACTCCTCCTCCCGCTCTGCCACCACCTCCAGCCACCCTCCCCACCCTCCACCACCGACCCTCTCCACCATCTCAAATGCCGCCTCCACCACCTGCAAGCAGAACAAGACCTTACACCCGACACCAACCACACCAACCCCTACAAACCTGGCCACTCCGTTGTTGTCGCCCAACTCCCTACCCCAAATAAGATTGCACCACGATTCATCGGACCCTTCACCATAACCCAAGTCCCCAACCCGTATCAAATGATCATCAATCAACACGGCCAGCAACGCACGTATCGCAACCGCCACGTGCGACCTTTCCACCCACCCAACAATGACCACCCCCGCACCCGCGCGCCCAGCACCTCTGCCCGACCACCTGGCCACGACAACGTTTCCGGGAATTACCCCCCACACTCATACGCCTACTACTTCTCACCCCCACCCAGCACCTCACCTACAACCACATCACCTCCCACCACCCCGGATCCTGACTCGCCTCACCCGCCGCCCTCACCACCACCCCCACCCAGCACCACCACATACTCAACAACTCCCACACCACCTTCCACCACCCATTCCCATACCACCCCCCAAACCACGCCCTCTTCATCGCCTGCCTCTCCACCGCCACCCCAAACCACTACCTCCTCAAACCGCATTCCTCAACCTTCGCCCACCTGCGCCCGCACCACGCCCAGAACCACCCAAACAAACGCGCCCGCCCTACCCAGCGACCATGCTCACTATACCCGCCACACCACACTGCCACCCACCTCACCCCCCAACGTCCACACACCCTCACCACCACCATGTGCTCAACACCCTCACCACCCACACCCACACTCACCACCACCACTACCAGATCAGGCCGCCTTTCACGCCCACCACCCAGATACACACCAACACCACCCCCTAGTAACCAACCAGCCCACCACCCACAACCACAAAACCCCCCTACCCCAAACACCTCCCCCATCACTCTCCCTCTCCACCAAGCACGATGGAAAAATCCCAAGTCCCAATTCCCCAGAGTCAAATCCCTCACCCACAGACCCATCCCCCATAAAAGCACCGACCCACCAACCCTCGCCAGCATTCAGCTATGGCCGCCTCACCAAGCACCAACCACCAGCATGAGAATCACCCGCGTCCAGTGGCTACCTTACAGCCAGCCGCCCTTCAGAATCCGACAGACGCCCCAGCTTCTTCGCCGCCTACGCTGCACAAACCGCCCATCCTCCACAAACCGCCCATCCTCCATCCACCTCTTCTTCAACCCAGCCCAGGAACCGAAGACGATGACCAACCACTGGATCAACCTCCTGCAGCACCTCACCCCAGTCAACAAGACATTCACCACAAGACAAATCAGTCCCTAGTAGTATTGTGGTGACAACCACAGCTTCACCCCAGAAGGGCAGGAGGTCCCTTGGTGAGCCACGAGGTGTTCGCACCTCTGCCACAGTGAGCCACGAGGGAACACCACCCTCTGCCACTACTCTGGTGAGCCACGAGGGGCCAGTACCCTCTGCCACAGTGAGCCATGAGGGAGAAATACCCTCTGCCACTACCAGGACAGGAGGTCCTTTAGTGAACTGTGAGGGAGAAATACCCTCTATCACAAACAGGGCAGGAGGCCCAATAGTGAACTATAAGGGGCCAACACCCCTAGCCACCCCAAGGGTAAGAGCCCCTTGTATAAAGCCAAAAGTGGGTCCCAGGGCCGATCGACCTGGCACCACGGCTGTGTCGGAGACAAGAGAGAGAGTCGCCTCTGTGCTACCCTCCCTGTGTAAGAGAGAGAACACGGCCTCCGTGTGTCCTCTACCTTCAGTCAACTCCTGCAGCAGTAGCTGGACACCACTCGGGAGAGTTGCCCCGAAGGTGTCCCCCGAGCAAAGACCCAGTCCCAGTCGGGACCTACCTCCCACTCCCGGGAGATTCTTGTCTCCCCCAGGCACCAGCAGGAGACGAGGCTGCAGCCCACACCTGACGGCGCTTCCCCTGACAGACCTCCACAGTCCCCGGACCCCCAGGCGAGCCCAGCAGCCTACCAATGCTGTCCTCCTCCTGCCTCAGAACCTCCGACACCAGACATGACTTCACCTGTTTGGCTCCAGTCCTGAGGGCCACCACACCAGGTCGAGGCCCCACATAGACGGGCCTCCCTGCACCACAACGACGAGACCCTGAGAAGAGGGTCTACATCAGGTCGAGACCCCAGGCAAGAGGGTCTCCCTGCACCGTGACGACGGGACCAGAGAGGAGGGTCTACAACAGGTCGAGACCCCAGACAAGAGGGTCTCCCTGCAACGCCTCAGTGGATCGGACCCGGGTCGAGTCTCCCCCCAGCGGGTACGGTGATTCCCGCCACGGGTAGAGCCCCCGGAGGTCCCCTTAAAGTGACAGAGTGATATCGCCCCAGAAAATCGGGCAAGAGTAGTGACATTCCCTCCTACATCCGAGGAAGTGAAACGGGGACAGTGATACAGTGACAGAGCGAATAAGAGGGATCCCATCTATAAGTGCCCGTGATTACTTTCCCTTGATTAAAGACTATAAATTCTGGGCCCGTGAATCTAGTGTTGTTCCCCCAGCCCAGAATAGAGGAGTTCCCCCTTACCAGTGTACGCGCGGGCGAGAGTCGCCGCGCTGAGCCCAGCCAGTCAATTGTAGTGATCTGCTCCCCCTGTTCTTTTATAGTAATATTCCTCCGCTGGACCATTAAGCCCATATATCCCTCTTGTACCAGTGAACTAAGACCTTTTGGACTTTAATGAAAGACAGTCACATCCACTTATAGAGCCCTAACCCATTGTAAAGTGTAATTACAGTGTGTGTGAACATCCCGTGCTATCTTAACGTAACTTTGTATATCTGTATCCCCTGTCCAGAATATCATTCTATGTAACATTGTCACGGTGTTAGAATTAAGGTAATAGATGTGTTAAAGGTGGACTGCCTAGTTTTTATGTCCTGTTCCTTTGTTAGTGCTTTACTTCCGGTCCGGAAAGAGGACCCCGCTCAGTAGCTAGTGTTTCTAGTACGAGGAGTCGGCCTAAAAACACTCAGCATAACAGTATGGAGTAGGTGGGAAGTTGTTGAATGCTGTGAAGAGTATGTACGATGGTGTGAAGGCTGCAGTGCGTGTGGATGGTGAACTAAGTGAATTTTTCTCTTTTAAATTTGGGTTGAAACAGGGATGTGTCATGTCTCCATGGTTGTTCAATCTGTACATAGATGGGGTAATGAAAGAGGTACTATTGCAGACAGGAGTTCTTAACCACCCTCGTCCAGCCAACCTGTGTACGTGGCAGAGTCGCATTCACGAGCACAGAAGTTGCCTTCGATGTATTTCTGTCGAAAAATATTCCTTCAGCTTTGGGCTTGTACTAATGGATAAAGCAATAGTAATATTTACTTTGAAGGTTTGACTCTGATAACACGAATATATCATACTGATTATTTAATAACTTGTTTCTCGTATAGAGCCAAGCAAGTGATAAATATGGATATTTGGTTCCACTCCACGACTTCCTGTAGGTCTGAACCAGCGAACATAGAGTGAACAAGTTCGAAGCATTCATTTGTTAACAGGAGAGAGAGAGAGAGAGAGAGAGAGAGAGAGAGAGTAGCGGGTGCCCGTGAATTTTAGAGGAATGAGGTGGAGAAATGAGGTGCACAACACAGTTAAACAGGGATTTTTCCTGTCGTTTCGGTTGGCTTTCTATGCTTAAATGGCTAAATGAAGGTAAATTATGAAATATAATAACTGGATGACGAAGTGGTAATAGGGTCTGGCTAATGGTTGTTTGGTGCAAGGTGTGCAGTGGTAAGCCTAATTCCAGGCAACGGTCGCTGTTAAAAGTTGGATGTTTTAGATTCCATTTATTTTAAATATTTCCATGTATGTTTACAGTACGTGTATGCCCCTATGGACCTATTTTCACCCCATGAATATTTTTATCAATGGACATTTTCACCACTCGGAGCACAATCCCTTATGGACCTATTTTCCTTAATGACTTTTTTTTTTTTTTTAAGACGCCTACTTCCCTATGTAACCTATTTTCCCCCGAACTAATTTTCCCCATTGATGTATTTTCTCCCCATGGAACAATTTTTCCGTCGACCTTGAAAATCTCTATGAATGCAGGTTTCCTACATGGTCGTATACCCATGGATGTATTTTTCACAATGAACCTATTTTCCCCATAAACCTGTTATCCGACGTGGTTATATCACCCACTGATGCGTGCAGTTGAAACACAGACCTCTTAACCAAAAGACGTATTGCTCGATGGACCTGTTGTAACCCACTGGATATATATACCTACTTCAGCATGATTCCAGAATAATATCCCCTGTGGACCGATTTTCCCAACTCGGACATTAACTCAATTCACCTAATTCCAGTGGCCTGTTTTCCCACAATCCGTTCATCCATCTACACACCCACCCATCAACGCACATAGCCACAACCTTACTCAATACAGTATGTCTCAAAAGTAGGACGACACAAACCCGTCTCTTGCCTTGTCCTACAGGTAGCCCCGCCACCCACCTCACTTAAACAATGCACGAACCCATCTCCACCCCACTTAACCAGCCCAACAACCCTTTCCCTCCCTCTCGCCCACTCACTCCACCTAGTCCGCCTGTGAAACAACCATCCTACACTAACCAATCCACCCACCCAGCTACCAGCCTACCAATCCGCATATCATGCTCCACAAGTCAGATGACTCTCAATTCAACACACACACACACACACACACACACAGAGGCAGTCAAAGGAGGCAGACGTGCGACATCGGCGCTCCGTACCAGACTAACACGGCCACTGGCATTACCTAAATTAGTATCTTTGAATGAGTCAAGCTCTGTACCAGGTTAGACTAAACGATTTTTCATTATTAAAAGGAAAAAAAAAAAAAAGTTTAGACAAGACTCGTTCAAACAGAAAAAAAAGAACCACGAGGAAAAAAAATGCGCTGAGTCAGCTGGGTTAGTTTAGACTACAGCAACACGGGGAAAGTGTACATACTCTGTAAGTACATACTCTATTCTTTTAGTATTGCAAAATGGATACATACTTCAGGAAAACAAATTTGGAAAAGAAAAGAGATAAAAGTAAAAAGCAAAATGATGATTTCTACCAAGAACTGGTTGAAGTGGAGACTCACAATACACTGGTTGAACGTGTACACAAACTAGAAATGGCTTTCAAAAATGAAATTGATGAAATAAAGAAGCAAATGCACTTGCAAAAGGAAGAGATAGAAAAACTAGGAAGGGAGGCCAATAAGAAAGACACAACCATCAGTGAACTAACAGTGGAATTGAGTACGCTTAGGAAGAAAGTGAGTGAAATGGCAAGTACAGTAGTCAATCACGAGAGTGTTATGGAAGAGTTAAAAAATGACACAGAGACAATTAGACAAGCAAGCAGTCTTATGGACCAGAGCAGTGATATCGAGGAGAAGATAACACAGGTGAATGAAGTGTGCAAAGCTACAAAAATGATGTAGAAACCACGTATGCTGAAATGGTGAAAGTAAAGAAAGACTTAGAAACAAGGGTGGAGGAAAAAAGCATTAAAAAGGAAGTGAAAAGAATAATCCAAAACAATCCAAAGTTAGTCAGAGATTTAGTAGAGATAAACAAGTATATAGTAATCACTGGTATAGAAGAGGAAGAAGTAAAAAACAAGATCACAAGAGACAAAAAGGAGATGGCAAATGTAATGAGCTTACTGAAAGAAGTATCAGAGGAAATCTGTAGTAAAGACATAGAGGAACACAAAAGGTTAGGGAAATACGAGAAAAGTAAGACAAGACCTCTAAAGGTGACTTTCCAGAGTGTAAACACTGTGGAAGAGATACCAAAAAATGCAAAGAATCTTATGGAAAAAGAGGAGTTCAAAAATGTATGGATAAAAAGATGCCTAACACAAGAGGAACTGGAATTACTGAAAGAGAAAAGGGAGGAAACAAAAACAAAAAATGAGGAAAGATCAGAAGAGGACAAAAAAAATTTTTTTTACAAAGTAATAGGATTGCAGGTACGAAAGTGGAACACAAACAGGATGGAAGAAAAAGGAGGAAGGTAGTAGAACCATGTCATGACAAATATATAAACAAGATGATAAAGTTGATGTACTCAAATGTGGATGGAATGGTATCTAAATTACTAGCGATGAATGATTATGTCAGAGAAAATGAACCACAAATAATATGCCTAACTGAAACAAAATTAACACCAAGGATACCCAACGACATACTAAACTTAGAGGAATACAGTATATGGAGAAGAGACAGAAATTTAAAAAAAGGTGGAGGAATTATAATATTAACTAAGAGAAATCTAAAAGTCAAGGAAATAAAACTAGATATACCACACATACGCATGTCCACACATACTAAAAGATATACAAATAGCAGAAAAAGTAATACAGGAGGAGTTAAGTAGATTAGACAGAGGAAAAGCAAGTGGTCCTGATGAAATTTCATGTTGGGTGTTATAAGTAGAACTGATTGCAGTAGAGATCGACACATCTGAAGGTAAAGTAATTATAGCCAATTTGTATATGCCACCCAGATCAAACACATGGGAAAGAGACGAATATGAGGACCTGACAGAGAGTACAATTCAGAGTATAAGATCCTTGCTACATAAAATGGAAGAGAAATCGGAAAGAATTATACTAACTGGGGATTTCAATACAAATATAAATTGGAATACTCTAGATATAAATAGCCAAGAAAGCTGTTGGGACCAAAAGCTCCAGGATCTCGTACAAGAGTTTTTCTTAACGCAACATGTGAGGGAAACCACTAGAAAAAGAGGACTTGATGTACCTTCAGTGCTAGATCTAATATTTACTAGGCAAGAAAATGACATTGACAGTTTAATATATCACCATCCACTCGGCGAAAGCGATCATGCAGTACTAAATTATAACTTCAGGATAGCATATGACAGAGTAAACAGCAATGACAGTTACAAAAAGAGACTAAACTATAAAAAGGGAAATTATCAAGACCTAAAGAAGTATTTTTTAGAAGTTGATTGGGAAAATGAGCTTAGAGGACAAGATTTAAATGCTGTATATAAAATTTTTTGTGAATTTTATGAAATAGGAGTCCAGAAGTACATCCCACAGCACAAAGAAGCAGGTAAGAAAATACAGAAATGGTTCAATACAGAATGTAAAAAATCAAAAGAAAGAAGAGATTTGTTGTGGAATAGATACAGAAGACACAATAGTGAAAGGGCGTATAATAATTACAAACAGGCAAGAAACGACTATACAAGAATAAGGAGGGAAGCCCAAAAACAGTTTAAGGAGAATATAATAAATAAAAGTAGTGATCAACCAAAGCTGTTTTACAGCTATATCAGAAGCAAAACCAAAGTAAAAGATATAATACAATCCATCACGGACGAGGGAATCACTTATACACAAGAGAAAGATATTTGTGAAGCACTAAATAAGAATTTCCAATTAGTTTTTACAGAAGAAAAAATTTTTGAGAGGGAATATGTGGAACACGCATGTCCACACATACTAAAAGATATACAAATAGCAGAAAAAGTAATACAGGAGGAGTTAAGTAGATTAGACAGAGGAAAAGCAAGTGGTCCTGATGAAATTTCATGTTGGGTGTTACGAGAATGTGCAAAGGAGTTAAGTAAACCATTATTTTTAATTTTCAAGAAATCCTTGAGTTAAGGGAAACTACCTGATATTTGGAAAAAAGCAAATATAGTCCCCTTATTCAAGAAAGGAAATAGACAAAATCCTCTCAACTACCGACCAGTATCACTGACCAGTGTTGTAAGCAAGGTATTAGAAAAACTTATAAGAAAAGCTTGGGTAAATCATCTAGAAGAACACAGTATGATAACAGAAAGACAGTTTGGTTTCAGAAAAGGAAAATCATGTGTTACTAATCTGTTGAGCTACTATGACAGAGTAACAAACACAATACAGGAAAGGGAAGGATGGGTGGACAGTATCTATTTAGATTTCAAGAAAGCTTTTGACACAGTACCACACCAAAGACTTTTATGGAAGCTGTACCATCAAGGAGGAATTCGAGGCAAACTGTTTTGTTGGATGCAAGACTTTCTCATAAAAAGAGAAATGAGGACAGTACTAAGAGAAAACTACTCATCATGGAAAGAAGTGACTAGTGGAGTACCACAGGGTTCGGTGCTGGCATTAATCATGTTTCTAGTGTACATAAATGATATAAACAGTAACACTGGTAATGAGAGCTATCTGAATATGTTTGCAGATGATGCAAAAATACAAAGGAGAATTACTAGCACAGACTCTTGTAGGGAGCTACAAGAAGAATTAAATAAACTTCATGAATGGAGTAGTACATGGCAAATGGAATTCAATGTGGACAAGTGTCATGTAATCAAGTTTGGTAAAAGTGGAAAAAGACCTGATTGGGATTATAAGTTAGGAAATAAAACCCTATTACAGATCAGAAAGAGAGAAAGACCTAGGTGTGATTATCAATAACAGACTATCTCCGGCTGACCACATCAGCGAGAAGGTACGGAACATGTATACACTGCTTGCAAATATGAGAATAACATTCACATACATAAATGAAGACATGCTAAGAAGAATAACAACATCATTCATTAGACCAACCCTGGAATATGCATCAATAGTCTGGAGTCCTCATCTCAAACAGCATATAGACAAGATTGAAAAAGTTCAAAGGGCCGCTACAAGATGGATACCAAGCTTTAGGGACCTAAGCTACAAAGAAAGACTAAATAAACTGAATCTACCAACACTACAGGAGAGAAGGAAAAGAGGTGACATGATAATGCTATATAAGTGCATATCAGGAAAGGAGAAAATAGACATAAATGATTACTTAACATATGAAGAAGCATCAGCAAGAGGACACTGCAAAAAACTGCCTAAGAAGAGAGGTGATAAAGACGTAAGGAAATTCAGTTTCCCAGACAGAGCAATTGATCAATGGAATGCACTACCGAATGAAATAGTGTGTGCCAAAACAATTCACAAATTTAAGGATATGTACGATAAATATTGTCTAAGACACGGGACAATACGAGCTTGACTCATTCCTGTAAAGATACAATTAGGTAAGAACAATTAGGTAAGAGCACAGGCGGGGTGGATTTCCTTACACGAAAGATGAGTCTCACCGCTTAACTCAGTCTGTCGATAGAAAATAGTACCGGGTACTCTTTACAGGCAGTTTGCCAGGCCATAGATAAGGGGATTCATTCCGGCTACATACACATGATTTTATGCGATGAGTAAATATTGTGCTGGAGCTAAACAGGGAATTTTTCCTTTCGCTGATGACGAAGGAGTTTATTTATCCCAGGATAACTTCTCGTCGGACAAAATGAAAGATGGCTTTTATTATGGGTTACGCCAGTTGACTTTGTCAAATAATTTGTTAGGCCGCGTAACTTCTGTTAGATGCCTTATGTTCGCATTTTTTTCTCTCTCTGGTGGTTGGCACCTGGAGATTTTTGGCGAAATCATAAGTATTTTTCTCATTAATTGGATATTTCTCTCTGGACAGAGAGGCAAATGACTTTCTTAAGCACAGATTTTGTTAAATCAACAGCATTTATCTCCTAATTCATCATTCCAACGAAAGCAATCCTATATATATATATATATATATATATATATATATATATATATATATATATATATATACTGTACCCACCATACACGCTCTCTCTCTCTCTCTCTCTCTCTCTCTCTCTCTCTCTCTCTCTCTCTCTCTCTCTCTCTCCTGTTAACAAATGAATGCTTCGAACTTGTTCACTCTATGTTCGCTGGTTCAGACCTACAGGAAGTCGTGGAGTGGAACCAAATATCCATATTTATCACTTGCTTGGCTCTATACGAGAAACAAGTTATTAAATAATCAGTATGATATATTCGTGTTATCAGAGTCAAACCTTCCAAGCAAATATTAATATTGCTTTATCCATTAGGACAAGCCCAAAGCTGAAGGAATATTTTTCAACAGAAATGCATCGAAGGCAACTTCTGTGCTCGTGAATGCGACTCTGCCACATACACAGGTTGGCTGGACGAGGGTGGTTAAGAACTCCTGTCCGCAATAGTACAAGGTAGGGTAGTGGATGTTGGAGCGGCTCTGGTGAGAGAGGATAGTGTTTGGAAACTCCCTGTACTGTTGTTTACAGATGATACTGTGTTGTTGAGTGAAGACGAAAGGGAGCTGCAAGGCTTGGTGGATGAGTTTGGGAGAGTGTGTAAGAAACGGAATCTAAAGGTGAATGTAGGGAAGAGTAAAGTGATGGTCTTTGAGAGAGGTGAAGTCAGTGAATGTACAGGGATGTTGGATGGTGAGGAATTGGAAAATGTGAGTACGTTTAAGTACTTGGGTAGTGTGATGAGTAAGGATGGAGGTTTAGAGGGTGAAGTGCTTGAAAGGGTACAGCAGGGAAGAAAGGTTGCTGGTTCTTTGAAAGCAGTGATAAGAAACAGGGAAGTGAGCATGGAAGTGAAAAAGTTACTACATAACAGTATTGTGATACCAACTCTAACGTATGGAAGTGAAGCTTGGACGTTGTTGGAAGGACACAAGTCAAGAGTGAGAGCAGTGGAAATGAGTTATTTAAGAGGAGCCTGTGGAGTCACATGGAGAGACAGGCTGACGAATGAGGATATAAAGGAGCGTTGTGGTGTGGATGTGGATGTGATAAGAAGCGTTATAAGGAACACACTAAGGTGGTTTGGCCATGTGGAGAGGATGGAGGATGAAAGACTGACGAAGAGAGTGTATGTGAGTGAGGTGGAGGGGGGAAGAGGGAGGGGGAGGCCGAGGATGAGATGGAGGGATGGGGTGGAGAGGTATATGAGAGAGGGGGATGTGAGTTGGAAGCAGGGCAGTGAAATGGCGAGGGACAGGGCGACTTGGAGGCGATTTGTTTGTGGCCACCCCAAACGGGATTGAGGCGTTTGGCAATATATATATATATATATATATATATATATATATATATATATATATATATATATATATATATATATATATATATATATAATGTTCTTACCTAATTGTATCTTTACAGGAATGAGTCAAGCTCGTACTGTCCCGTGTCTTAAACCATATTTATCGTACATATCCTTAAATTTGTGAATTGTTTTGGCACACTATTTCATTCGGTAGTGCATTCCATTGGTCAATTGCTCTGTTTGGGAAACTGAATTTCCTTACGTCTTTATCACCTCTCTTCTTATGCAGTTTTTTGCAGTGTCCTCTTGCTGATGCTTCTCCATGTGTTAAGTAATCATTTATGTCTATTTTCTCCTTCCCTGATATGCACTTATATAGCATTATCATGTCACCTCTTTTCTTTCGCTCCTGTAGTGTTGGTAGATTCAGTTTATTTAGTCTTTCTTCGTAGCTTAGGTCCCTTAAGCTTGGTATCCATCTTGTAGCGGCCCTTTGAACTTTTTCAATCTTGTCTATGTGCTTTTTGAGATGAGGACTCCAGACTACTGATGCATATTCCAGGGTTGGTCTAATGAATGATGTTATTATCCTTCTTAGCATGTCTTTATTTATGTATGTGAATGCTATTCTCATATTTGCAAGCAGTGTATACATGTTCCATACCTTCTCGCTGATGTGGTCAGCCGGAGATAGTCTGTTATTGATGATCACACCTAGGTCTTTCTCTCTTTCTGATGTATATAGGGTTTTATTTATTAACTTATAATCCCAATCAGGTCTTTTTCCACTTTTACCAAACTTGATTACATGACACTTGTCCACATTGAATTCTATTTGCCATGTACTACTCCATTCATGAAGTTTATTTAATTCTTCTTGTAGCTCTTTACAAGAGTCTGTGTTAGTAATTCTCCTTTGTATTTTTGCATCATCTGCAAACATATTCAGATAGCTCTCATTTCCAGTGTTACTGTTTATATCATTTATATACACTAAAAACATGATTGGTGCCAGCACTGAACCCTGTGGTACTCCACTAGTCACTTCTTTCCATGATGAGTAGTTTCCTCTTAGTACTGTTCTCATTTCTCTTTTTATGAGAAACAAAACAGTTTGCCTCGAATTCCTCCTTGATGGTACAGTTTCCATAAAAGTCTTTGGTGTGGTACTGTGTCAAAAGCTTTCTTCAAATCTAAATAGATACTGTCCACCCATCCTTCCCTTTCCTGTATTGTGTTTGTTACTCTGTCATAGTAGCTCAACAGATTAGTAACACATGATTTTCCTTTTCTGAAACCAAACTGTCTTTCTGTTATCATACTGTGTTCTTCTAGATGGTTTACCCAAGCTTTTGTTATAAGCTTTTCTAATACCTTGCTTACAACACTGGTCAGTGATACTGGTCGGTAGTTGAGTGGATTTTGTGTATTTCCTTTCTTGAATAAGGGGACAATATTTGCTTTTTTCCAAATATCAGGTAGTTTACCTTGACTCGAGGATTTCTTGAAAATTAAAAATAATGGTTTACATAACTCCTTTGCACATTCTCGTGGTACCCAACATGAAATTTCATCAGGACCATTTGCTTTTCCTCTGTCTAATCTACTTAACTCCTCCTGTATTACTTTTTCTGCTATTTGTATATCTGTTAGTATGTGTGGACATGCGTGTTCCACATAGTCCCTCTCAAAATTTTTTTCTTCTGTAAAAACTAATTGGAAATTCTTCTTTAGTGCTTCACAAATATCCTTCTCTTGTGTATAAGTGATTCCCTTGTCCGTAATTGATTGTATTATATCTTTTACTTTGGTTTTGCTTCTGATATAGCTGTAAAACAGCTTTGGTTGATCACTACTTTTATTTATTATATCCTCCTCAAACTGTTTTTGGGCTTCCCTCCTTATTCTTGTATAATCGTTTCTTGCCTGTTTGTAATTATTATACGCCCTTTCACTATTATGTCTTCTGTATCTATTCCACAACAAATCTCTTCTTTCTTTTGATTTTTTACATTCTGTATTGAACCATTTCTGTATTTTCTTATCTATATCTTTGTGCTGTGGGATGTACTTCTGGACTCCTATTTCATAAAATTCACAGAATTTTTTATATACAGCATTTAAATCTTGTCCTCTAAGCTCATTTTCCCAATCAACTTCTAAGAAATACTTCTTTAGGTCTTGATAATTTCCCTTTTTATAGTTTAGGCTCTTTTTGTAACTGTCATTGCTGTTTACTCTGTCATATGCTATCCTGAAGTTATAATTTAGTACTGCATGGAAGTTAAGAAGTCACTGCATGATAGTATTGTGATCCCTACCCTGACGTATGGAAGCGAGGCATGGACCTTGCAAGAGGGGAACAAATCAAGAGTGAGAGCAGTGGAAATGAGTTACTTGAGAGGAGCATGTGGAGTGACGTGGAGGGACAGGTTGACGAATGAAGAAGTGAAGGAACGCTATGGGGTGGATGTGGATGTGGTTGAGAAGATTAGGAGAAATACACTGAGGTGGTTTGGACATGTGAAGAGAATGGAGAATGAAAGACTGACTAAGAGGGTGTATGTAGGTGAGGTGGAGGGAGGGAGAGGGAGAGGTAGACCGAGGATGAGGTGGAGGGATGGAGTTGAGAGGTATATGAGGGAGGGGGGGGTGAGTTGGGGGGAGGGTAGTCAAATGGTGGGTGACAGCGACTTGGAGGCGTTTTCTCTGCGGCCACCCTTTGCGGGATTAGGGCGTCGGCCTATAGATAGATAGATAGATAGATGATCGCTTTTGCCGAGTGGAGGGTGATATATTAAACTGTCAATATCATTTTCTTGCCTAGTAAAATTTAGATCTAGCACTGAAGGTACATCAAGTCCTCTTTTTCTGGTGGTTTCCCTCACATGTTGCGTTAGGAAGAACACTTGTACGAGATCCAGGAGCTTTTGGTCCCAGCAGCTTTCTTGGCTAATTATATCTAGAGTATTCCAATTTATATTTGTATTGAAATCCCCAGTTAGTATAATTCTTTCTGATTTCTCTTCCATTTTATTTAGTAATGATCTTAAACTCTGAATTGTACTCTCTGCCAGGTCCTCATATTCATCTCTTTCCCATGTGTTTGATCTGGGTGGCATGTACAAATTGGCTACAATTACTTTACCTTCAGATGTGTCGATCTCTACTGCAATCAGTTCTACTTGTGATGGTATATCTAGTTTTATTTCATTGACTTTTAGATTTTTCTTAGTTAATATTATAATTCCTCCTCCTTTTTCTAAATTTGTCTCTTCTCCATGTATTGTATTCCTCTAAGTTTAGTATGTCATTGGATATCCTTGGTGTTAATTTTGTTTCAGTTAAGTATATTATTTGTGGTTCATTTTCTCTGACATAATCATTTATCTCTAGTAATTTAGATACCATTCCATCCACATTTGAGTACATCAACTTTATCTTCTTGTTTATATACTTGTCATGACATGGTTCTACTACCTTCCTCCTTTTTCTTCCATCATGTTTGTGTACCACTTTCGTACCTGCAATCCTATTACTTTGTAAAAAAAAAACTTCTTCTCCTCTTCCGATCTTCCCTCATTTTTTGTTTTTGCTTCCTCCCTTTTCTCTTTCAGTAATTCCAGTTCCTCTTGTGTTAGGCATCTTTTTATCCATACATTTTTGAACTCCTCTTTTTCCATAAGATTCTTTGCATTTTTTAGTATCTCTTCCACAGTGTTTACACTCTGGAAAGTCACCTTTAGAGGTCTTGTCTTGCTTTTCTCATATTTCCCTAACCTTTTGTGTTCCTCTGTCTTTACTACAGATTTCCTCTGATACTTCTTTCAGTAAGCTCATTACATTTGCCATCTCCTTTTTGTCTCTTGTGATCTTGTTTTTTACTTCTTCCTCTTCTATTCCAGTGATTACTATAGATTTGTTTATATCTACTGAATCTCTGACTAACTTTGGATTGTTTTGGATTATTCTTTTCACTTCCTTTTTAATGCTTTTTTCCTCCACCCTTGTTTCTACGTCTTTCTTCACTTTCACCATTTCAGCATACGTGGTTTCCACATCATTTTTGTAGCTTTGCACAGCTTCATTCACCTGTGTTATCTTCTCCTCAATATCACTGCACTGGTCAATAAGACTGCTTACTTGCCTAATTGTCTCTGTGTCATTTTTTAAATCTTCCATAACACTCTCGTGATTGACTACTGTACTTGCCATTTCACTCACTTTCTTCCTAAGTGTACTCAATTCCACTGTTAGTTCACTGATGGTTGTGTCTTTCTTATTGGCCTCCCTTCCTAGATTTTCTATTTCTTCCTTTTGCAAGTGCATCTGCCTCTTTATTTCATCAATTTCATTTTTGAAAGCTATTTCTAGTTTGTTTACACGTTCAACCAGTCCATTGTGAGTCTCCACTTCAACCAGTTCTTGGTAGAAATCATCATTTTGCTTTTTACGTTTATCTCTTTTCTTTTCCAAATTTGCTTTACTAAAGTATGTATCCATTTTGCAAAACTAAAAGTGCAAAGTATATACTTACAATCCCCGTGTTGTTGTAGTCTAAACAAACCTCAGATGACTCAGCATATTCTTTCGTCTTGTTTTTCTTTCCTGTTTGAACAAGTTTTGTTTAAACTTATTATTTTTTTCCTTTTAATAATGAAAAATCATTTAGTCTAACCTAGTACAGAGCTTGACTCATTCAAAGATACTAATTTAGGTAATGCCAGTGGCCGTGTTGGTTCGGTACGGAGCGCCGATGTCGCACGTCCTGCTCGGTTGAATCCCTCTACATGTGTGTGTGTGTATATATGTATATATATATATATATATATATATATATATATATATATATATATATATATATATATCTGATTCTCTAATAAGGCTATATAGTGTAAGAAATGTATATATATATAGAGATATATATATATATATATATATATATATATATATATATCTGATTCTCTAATAAGGCTATATAGTGTAAGAAATGTCTATTGTATTTAATAATAACAATGACTTTTTTATAAGTACCTCAACACTTGGCAACGGTGCTTTCCAACGCTGTCACGCTTGTAGGTGAGTCAGTGTGGGTGGGTCAGGTCACTTCCTCTCTGACCGTCACCAAAGATGGAAGCTCCTACCCATGCTACTCATATAGACTTTTTATAGAACTGTTATGCAGCGTATTCTGAGCCCCGAATTCTCGAGCTCAGGTACGGTGCATCCTTGGGTTCTTTGTTCTCGACCGGGTCAGTCACAGGCAAGGAAGGGAAGTCCAAACACGACTGGTCAAAGGCACACATACATTAACAATAACCAATTACACACCACAATCCGTGATCAAAACCTACGTGATACAAAATAGCAAGATAACTCAGAAGACTATGTCCTACACTGAATACCTCCACCTAGTTCAGAGAGTTTGACCAACACACAGTAATATACCTCTTCTCGTACAGGGCAGTTCCCACACAGTGATACACATATATCTCTTACGATATACCAGGTGTGCTCTGTTCTCGTTTATATAGTATGTACAATCCCATCTATTTCAGTATATCTAATGCGTGACATGGACGGCAGTATATTCTAGTTCTCATACACGTTTGCGTGACATGAATGGCATCCTATGCTAGTTATATACATCCACGTGACGTAGACAATATCCTAGCTACCCTTATGGTACGTGAGCGTGACAGAGAAAGGAAGAATATACTGTACTGTAGCATTTACTGACTACTCACGTGGCAGGGACAGAAAGGGGGGGGGGGTGCTATGATGGTATAGTACCCCTACATGGGCCAATCACAGGGAGCATATCTTACATATACACTCGGCATATGCTGACTTAGGCTGGTCCGGAGGGGGTGAGGGGGAGAAGGGAGGGAAAACACGACAACTATGGGGACAAGAGAAGGAGGGGGGCACGACACTGGTAATGAGTGAGAGTCCATTGTGTATAGCACCTGGGGGGCGGGGGTAGTTCACACTTGGGGACAACCCGGGGCCTTTTGCCCCATACTCGATGCATGAGTTTCTCTGTAGCGGCAAGTACACTGATTTCACGTGGGGGAGATGGGGGGGACACTGGGGGCACTGGAGAGGGGGGGCTGGTTCACTGGCGATCGTGTCTTTTGGTCACTAGGGGACAAACAACAACCTCAGAGTCTTTTTACTCAGGGGGCAGGCGGAGAGGGGCGTTAGGGCGCGCCGGCCAGGAGGCCCTTACACCAGTAGCCGCAGGGGACAGCCAGGCATCGGGGGCGGGCCGTCACGAGTGTAGTCCGGGTGTAGGTTGTCTGTGAGGTCGCCACGGGTCCTACGGGAGCTTGTGGGTGGCTTAGTAGGTGGCCCTCTTTCTGCAGGGGCCCTGGGTGAGCTAGGGCCCTCTGGGCTAGGGCCGAATAGGTCCAGGAGGTGCACAGCACGGCGCTGGCCCTTCATTGTAGTCAGAGTCCTAGGGGTGGACCTGGTTAGGCCTGGGCCGAGGGTCGGCTGCGGAGAGAGCGGCGCCCCAGCTGGGACGTGGTCTCGTCCAGCAGGGGCAGCTGTCAGGGGCAGGCTGCTGCCAATGCCAGGGGAGGTCCAGCGGCTGCAGCGGGCATCGGAGGTGTCCTTTCGGCTCCAGGGGCTGCGGCCTTGTCTGGGGGAGGAGGCCGTCAGGAGTGGGATGTGGCCTCTCACTCTGGGAGAGTCTGGCAGTGCCTGGGAGTGGTGAAGAAGGGGCTGCAGCAACAGAACACCTGGCCTCGGGATCGTCTCGCCCTGGCTGGTCTCTTGTGGGGTACCTGCAAGGGAGCAGTTCCCACCCTCTGGAGAAGAGGGGTGGGGAGAGGGGCACCTCGCCCTGCCACAGGAAGGGTGGGCTAAGCAAGAGGCACTGCCCTCAGTAGGAACTCTGGGGGTTGCAGATGAGGAGCGACCAGTGGTCTGCTCCCCAGCTTGGTGGACCTGATGGTCCCTGCTGAAACTCCAGACCGAGGCGCGAGAGGAAGACCCGATGGTCACTCCTTCGGCCAGGCAGTCCCGATGGGCACTGCCTTAGCTCCTACTCGGGACAGAGGTGGAGAGAAAACCCAAGGGAACTCCTCCGGGTGCTGCAGAACCTGGCGACAGCGGGAAGAGGAGGCCCGGTGGGCTCTCCTGGCGACTGACGCAGCTCGGGTGGAGTCTGCTCTTCTGCTGTCAGGACTGGGGCACCTGTCCTAGGGATGACAGGAGGGGGAAGCCCAGTGGGCACTCCTGCCCTAAGCTGCAGCTCCGGTGGAGTCTGTCCTCTGGCCGTTGTGGCTGGGGCAGCTTTGAGGGACGACTGGTGGCCTGTCCATAATGGTAGCTCTGGTGGAGTCTACCCCTGGGCCCGCCACCCTCCTGGGGAGCCCCGGTGAAGGTCATCCATAGGACGTGCCGATGTGCTGGCTCCTGAAGGTGGGTGGCAGAGGATGGAGAACCGTTGGTCACTCCACCCACAGTAGACCTGGTGGGCACTACTGTGCCGCTGCTCCCATGGGGTGTTGCAAGACTAGAGGCTCCTCCTGAGTCCCCCTTTTATGGAGGCCGATCTGGTGGACATGGCGTCTGAGGGCTTGCTTGGGACTTTGTGTGTACAAGTCCCACCCTGATTCTGGTGAGTGTTTCCTCCACTGGAATGTAGTGCACTCACACTGTACAGTGCCCTGTGGTCTGGCTGCGAGGAAGAGGGGCGGCGGGTCATGGGAGAGATACGTTGTTCCTGCCTGGAATACTCATCAGGTAAAACAATCTCCCTGTCATCTCCTCGTTGGGTGGGGGTCACCTCCCTGTACTCTCCTCCTGGGGTGGTGGCGTCGGGCTCACCCCACCGCACAGGTATTTCACCACTGTTGTAGGGGTCCCGTGACTGGAGTTGGTAAAAGTTGACGGTGGGAGTGCGGTGCAAGGGCATGAGGTGGTGTAGGAGGGTCGTCCAGTGGAATGTTTGCTGGTTGGGCTGCTGGTATGGGGAGAAGACAATGGTGAGGGTGGATGGTACAGGTGTGTGCTGCAGAAGATGGAGGAGCTGTGCGGTGCCCTTGATGCAGCTCTTGCGCCCTAGGTTTGGGGTCCAGAGATAACGTTTGATCCTCATCTCGGGTGGCAGGGGCGGAGGGGTGTGATGGATGGTGTCCGGTTGGAGACTGGAGAGAGATGAGGCTGCCTTGCTTTTAAGAGGCCGTCTGCAGTTTATTGGCTTAGCAGGGCTGGCAATTGGGATATTCCATGGGGAATGGCATGGTTCGAGGGTGAGGGGAGCAGTGTTAGGGGTAGGGGTTGATGGTGGGGAGGGTGTGTGGATGTACTGGGTTGGGGGGCAGGATAATCGGCCTGATCTGGTGTGGGTGGTGGTGAGTACAGGTGTGGATGGGAAGGAGGAGGTTGCAAGTGGGCGAGTGGGTGGTGTGATGGGATGAGGTGGCAGCGGGTGTGGTTGTGCTGGAGGAGTGCCGTGGATCTGGGGGTGGGCGTCTGGGGCTGGGACGGGTATGGGAGTGGATGCAGGTGGAGAGTGGGTGACGGTGGTTGTAGGAGAGGACAGCGTGGAGGAGGTGGGAGGGGTGCGTGGTGGCGGGGATGTTAACAAAGGAGTACAAAGGAAACCAAACAGCAACAGACCTTATAGTCCTTTCAAGGTTGTTTGTTACAGAGTAGACTATGATTACGAGATCTAACTCTAAATGCTGAAGGCTATGGATACTAAAGCAAGAAGGCTCCCCCTGCCTTCAAACCCTCCAGTTAAAACTGGCAAGAAAAAGCGAGAAAAACCACCATGCAGCATGAAAAAACTGACGTGGAAATTTCATATGAAAGACTGAAAAGGAAAAGCTACATCCTATAATACTTTATCTATAAGCTATCAGTATGAATAACCTGAAAGAGAAAGTAGTAAAGTAAAATGAATAATCGAATAAATTAATAACTAATGCATGTCACTATGTACGGGTACGTTGAGTTGACGGGGCGTCTGCGGACACAGTGTGGAAATTGCACTGTGCACAGTGTGTATATACAGGGATGATGCGGCAGCCTTGCCTGGCACTATTAAGGCAGGCAGCAGTCAATCAGGCCACAGTTCTGTTCATTCCACTGAGACTAGAAACTTTCCCATGCGGGACAAGCACACAAGTCACCTCCTGAAGCAGTGACCCCTGGTACATTAAAAAAATCCTGATGGAGGCCATGTAACTAACAGGGACCCTCAGTGATCCACAGCTCATCACAGGTCGAAAGTATGAGTAGTGACCGTTAAATCAGGGCTATCTGTGCATATCCTGGTCTTTGCATTTAAAAAATTGATCTAGGCTCTAAAAAAACTAAAATAAAATAGAATAGAAAATTATACCTACTCAAGTGTTTTATTCAAAAGTAAACATATTAAGCTGGGTGTTATGCAGGATGTTTTTGTCCGACCTCTCGTCCTAAAAACGCCCGCGACTGAGCGGGGTCCTCTTTCCGGGCCGGAAATAAAGCACCAACAAAGGAACAGGGCATAAAAACTCGGCAGTACACCTTAACACATCTATTGCATTTATTCAATACACCTTACAATATAGAAACACTGGATATGGTATGAACAGGAAGACAGAGAAGGTTTACTAACACACACTATAAACACAGGAATGTCAAGGGCAGAATTCATACATATATTACAAATTAACAATCACTAGAGTATGTTATCAGTATTATGAATAGTGAATAATTGTCATTGGTGTTCTAGACAAGATGCACAGTATATAATTGGAACAACGGGTCTAATTGGCTTATATTTGCATATATCTAGCATGCGGCACGTCCTCAGGGATTGTCACTTTGCCGCGGCTACACTGTTATACTGGATTCTGATCTTCTCACTACTGAATTTGTTTCTCTACATTCAATCACTTTATATATATGTTCTCTGGCCCTGGTTCACTGCCTTGAGGTTCGTCACTATAGTGTATCACTTCACATTAATTTCCACACCGTTTTACTGTCACTGTCTCTGAGGGTTGCACTTATACTTTACGGGCAAGATGCGTTGAGATCGCCACGAGTACCCGGTACCTGGGTTAGCAGAGGTGGCGTCCGGGCATGGGAGGGGGTCCTCCAGGGGAGCCCTCCTGCAGGAGACAGTATCGCCCGCAGGGGCGTCGTCTCTCGGACTTCCTTCATCCAGGGGGTGCAGGGAGGCCCTTCACTCTGGGGACCTCGACCTGGTGAGAGGCCCTCATGTAGGAGCCTTGTCGGTGGGGTGCAGGGAGGCCCGCCGGTCTGGGGGCCTCAACCTGGTAGGTAGCCCTCAGGGCTAGGGCCAAACAATTCTAGGAGCCGGGCCTGCTGCCTCTTGCTCCTGGCGGAGGGCCGTGGGGGAGTGGGGCCCAGACAGCCCTGCTCAGGGGCCTGCTGACCGGCACTGGAGGTCCAGGTGCTGCGGTTGCCTATAGGGCAAGGCGCCATCAGGAGGGAACTGCGGCACCTCTTCCTTGGGGTGTCGGTCAGGGGCCGGGGTCGTCCAGGGGTTGGCTGCAGGGCCGGTACAGGACCGCTCCACCACTCTAGGAACGGCAGCACCTCCGGGAAACCACACCTGGAGGGAGAGAGAGAGGGAAGGGCGTCCCACGCAGCCGAGAGGTAGGGGACTAGCAGTGCAAGGGACCTTCCCCTCTAGGAGAACCCTAGGAGCTGTAGATGAAGGGCGTATGATGGCCGCTCCTTCCCCCACACGTACGATGGCCGTGTTGGCAGTTCCACAGCTCCTGAGGGTAGCAGCTGAAGGGCGTACGATGGCCGCTCCTTCCCCTGCATGTACGATGGCCGTGTCAGCGGTTCTGCCTGCCCAACGGGAAGTAACTGAAGGGCGTACGATGGCCGCTTCTTCCCCCACGTGTGATGGCTGTGTTGGCTGTGCTGCTCCCGAAGGAGTAAGAGGCAGATGAGGGGCGTACGATGGCCGCTTCCTCCCCTGCATGTACGATGGCCGTTTCCTCCCCTGCATGTACGATGGCCGTTTCCTCCCCTGCATGTACGATGGCCGTGTCAGCGGTTCTGCCTGCCCAACGGGAAGTAACTGAAGGGCGTACGATGGCCGCTCCTTCTCCCACATGTACGATGGCCATGTTGGCGGTTCCACTTCTCCTTCCTTTGCCTGTGGTGTGTGCTCAATAGCTACTCCACTGAGGCCTTCTCCAGAAACGTCTGTAATCGAAGGGTGTATGATGGCCGCTCCTTCCCCCACACGTACGATGGTCGTGTTGGCGGTGTTACAGGGGGAAACAACTGAGGAGCGTATGATGGCCGCTCCCTCCCCAGTACGTATGATGGCCGTATCTGCAGTGTTGCTTGGGACTGTTTCTGGAGCAGTCCCACCCCAAACCTGGTGAAGGTTGCCCCGCTTGCAGGGTCGTTCCCTCTTCCTGCGTGGTCGCCATTGGGTTGGTTCCGCGGAAGAGGGACCAAAGGTGGGGGCGCCCCGGCGACCTTCTTGCTCTGGTCCAGGCTTACCTTGTCCTGGCCTGCCGTGGTGTCCTCCTGGGGTGGTGGTGGGGCTGCAAGTTGGGAGTAGGGTGGGGGGTGGTGGGGTGGTTGGTCCAGCAGCGGCGGTGGTGTGTATTTTACCATCCTCCGTGGTCAAGAAGTCACGGTCCTGTGCCTGGAGGTGGTAGGTGGTGGTGGGGGGGATCTGGTGAGCCAGTTCGATGTGCCAGAGGAGGTTTGTCCACTGGTACGTGGCGATGCTTGGCTTCTGGTGGGGGTTGAGAGTGAGCCGGAGCGATGACAGCTGCGTGGTGTGGCGTAGGATGCGGAGGAGTTGCTGGGTCCCCCGTAGTCTGACAGGTGGGCAGTCGTGTGGGCGCCATTGGATGCGGTCAATTCACATCTCGGGAGGGTAGTTGGGGCAGAGGTAGAGGCTGTATGCTGGTTAGGGAGGAGGGGATGGGTCTTATATGCAGGAGGATATGGTGGGAGGAGTGTTGTCCTTTGGGGAATTGGGACTTGGGGAGTTTCCACCTTGCTTGATGGATGGGGAGCATGATGGGGGTGGTGTTGGAGGCATGGGTGGTATGTTTTGGGGAATGTCAGATAGTAGGAGAAGTGGGGGTGGGCGTTGGGGTGTATCTTGAGGGTGGGCGTGGTAGTGGTGGTGAGGGTGGGTGTTGGTGGTGAAGGGGGGGAGGTGTTTGTTACCTTTTTGTAAATATTATATAGTATGTAAATATAGTATGTAAGTAGTTGTAAGTAGTTGTAAGTAGAATCCAAGTAGGGCGTCACCGCCCAGTGTTATGTCTACGAGCTTATGAGTCACTACTTCCGTAGTCACACCGCCTCTCTCTCTCTCTAGCCGGTGGGAGCCGACGATCAGTAGCTGTCTGTACGGGTCTGGGGATGGACACAGAGTTTGTCTGGTATCGCTGTATATTGATTCAAGATGGTGTTTAATATATTGTCAGAAAACTACTACAAGACTTTGCCTTCACCTGCAAGTGACGTAAAGGGGGGCATTGACAGCATTAACATTTGGTGGAAAGCGAGTGGGATTATAGTGAATTACGACTTCTGTGGGCCGGCTTAGCTGTGTCTGTCTTTCCATGCTGCTGTCGCTGCTGTTCTTCCCACGACAACACACAGTCTATCTCCTCCCTAGCCTCCAGCCCTGTTTGGAGTCTTGGTGTGGAATCGTTCTTGCAGTTTTGACGTAATTTTGGAAATTTCCTCCACATTAACACCCCACCTATCACCACACCACTACAGCCAGTGAGCCACGAAAGGCTCCTGCTCCTATCAACCTACAACCTGCCCTTGCCTGCCTGCCTGTGTTTCTGTCCGGCCTGCTGTAAGGGTTAGTTTCAGCCCCCACAAACTCCACCCCAGACCCCACTCCAGGAAGCAGCCCCCAGCTGTCGCCCGACGCCGTTACGTCATCGTTTTCCCCACCCACCACACACACCGACGTCACCCAGGGAGCGTGGCCACTCACACCGAGCTACGTCACAGTCTCCTGCTCCTATCAGCTTCTCGTTCCGCCCAGTGGAGGGCCGCCACCCAGTGACGTCACGGACACCTCCACCCAATCACGAGGAGATGAGAGCCTCACTTTTTCTCCAGCCTTGGGACTGACCACATCTCACTACAAAGTATTTCCTACCTGCATTTTCATGCAATTCCTCATTCCATCACATTGATTAATCCCTTTCTACAGAGAAGCCAAGCTGTCTCTATAGATTGTGATATTTTAACCATTTACTCTCATCCATTCTTTGCATTTTCGTCCCTCATTTTTCATTCAGTCAGAATTTTTCGTTCACTTACTCCTACTTCATCCCATTTTCTCCCACTCATACTCAGCTGTAAATAACGCATTCATTTTCACTCATATTCATTGTATATAAATCATTTCTTTACAAAGTACAAATATTTTAATTTATTTATTCTCATTTATTCATCCATTTGTTCATTTAGTTTCATTTGCTTACTTCCTACTCTGTTAATGTCCTTTTTTGAAAGGGTAGATCTCTCACCTATTGAACCTGACGGTAACACAGATAACGCTGTATGTAATGATAATATAAATCTTCGTAGTGGCATATCTTATACCAAACCAACCGTAAGTTCCCTACCTGTTTCTACTACACCTGTTACTCCTACCCTAAATCCAGATATATTAACTCCAGATACTCTATCATCTTCTCCAACTGATTCTCCTGAAACCACTCAGTCTTCTCCACAGCCTTCATCCTTCCATACTACTACACATACACACACCACTACCGCCACGACACTTCCTTCCCACACACTGTCTCAGTTCACTACCGTGCCTACTTCCTCACCTTCGCAGTCTCACCCTCTTCTTACGATGGCGACTCAGAACCCTCCACCTCCCCAATCCATATATTTGGATGATGTGAATAGACCGAAATTTACAGGAGAGGATAGTACTGTTTCGATTTACGATTTCCTCAGAGAGGTCGAAAACGACATTCATAATCGCCAGATCGTAACTGAACCCTTGAAAGTTTCATATCATCTCAGTCGACTCCATCATGGTAGATCATTAATAGGAGCCGCTATTCGTGCGGGGCACTTCGAAGATTGCCAAACGTTTGACGCGTTTCGCCAACGGTTTATTCAATATTGTTGCCAACATTCCAATTCTGCATCCCTTATAGGGTTAACTAATCTCCTCAAGCAAATGCAGGAAGACATAAAGGTACCTCCCCAACATGCAAAAGTAACTGAGGCAGCCGCTACTATAAGGGCGACGAGTTCAGAGTTGCGCCAATTATTCCATGGTACTCAATGGGTAACGCAACACAACGGGAAGATCATGATTACATTAAATAATTTTGCTAACTTGTTCGGTTACTTTAGATTTCTCAATTGGCTTTCGAACTCCTAGAAACAAATAGCACTACAAGTTGGCTTTAACCCAGGAGACAAATAATGGATATTAGTAAGACAATCGTTGAAAGGTCAGGAACGGACTTCATTCTCCAGGTCGGTTCTTACAGTTCACCCTCTCCCTCTGCAGGTGGTACTGCGAGAGTACTACACACCAGCATCACTTCATCTGATTCCTCTCGTTCGCGGCCAACTACAAGAACCAAACCTAGTAATCGGTCTCACTCACACTATCGTTCACCTTCTAGTGGTCGTGACAATTCAACTCTGCGAAGAAGCAAACAATCCTCAATTGTGTGCTGACACTGCGGTAATGTAGGTCATCGAGAATCTAGTTGTGCAAGCAAAGAAAGACGTTTTCGCTCACGGGAACCCCCGCGCGCACCCTCACGGTCCCGACGTCTAACATGCAAATACCATAAGAGTAGCACAACTCACTCCACGGACGAGTGTCGTTACCTTAAGAGCCGTCAGTCGGTCGAAGACGAGCGCTCGGATTGGAGAAATGTAACCTAACAGTAGAAGATCCGCCGGTGTCTGAAAATAAGGTAACAGAAAATCAACTCCCCATTCGTCAGGTAGGACCTATAACATCTTCAGGCTTAATCATTCTAGGATGGAGCGAAGGGGTACAAAGCTCTTTCTTTATGGACAGCGGATCTATGGTAAATCTAATCTCAGATACCTCTTTAAACAACATCAGGGAAATAACTAAAAGAGTTGGGCTCCTCGAACCACCTGACATTCGCCTATGCGGTGTGGATGGCTCAGAATTTCAGGTCAAAGGAAAGATCACACTAGAAGTACAACTTGATAAAGCCTTAAGACCTTTTGACGTAGAGTTTCATGTTACTAATGATCTTAAGTATCCAGCGGACACTCTCATTGGCTTTTCGACAATGGCCCAAGAAGCCATTGCTCTCCTCCCTGCTTCTCGTTGTGTACACATCAATGGTTTCCCAATATCTAGTATGGAATATCCACGTCCGGTACTTTCCCAAACCGACTCAGTTATTAAGTCTCACATGATTCCAACAGTAGTCAAGAGTAACCAAATACACACGCTGTTACCTGAACAGCCAGGTACACTACCATCTAGTACTACATCCTCTGAGCATTCAATTATAGATCGTATCAATGCCTCTGACAGTGGCACACTCGCCGACTCAGACACGTCTCATTTAACTACCTCAGATAGTGTGATTGATGTTTTACAACACGCAGAGATAAGACGTGCAGTAACAAATCAGTGCACAATTTTGTTGCCGCACAAGTTTACCAAAGTCTCTGTTCGTGTTGTGGGTGCGAAAGCAGGAGTGGATGTACTAACCTTATCTGAGACGTGTTGTATGAATGGGTTAGCTTATGAGTCGGCGTTGTGTACGGTGCTGGAGGATGGTTTATGCTACTTGTACATTGCCAACACCACAAACGCCGCGTTCACCATACGAACGGGAACACAGATTGGTGATTTCTTGGTATACCCAGCGGCCGTACGTGTGTGCCAGGATTTCCCATACCCTGTTGCTGATGTGTACTCAGTTGCTCAGTCCACCAATATTCCATCTAATCTTGAATCTCATGTGAAACAAAGTGATTTCCCGGAACACCGACATCAATTAATTAATCTCTTGCGAGACTATCGCGAAGTAGTAGCCCTACCCGGTGAGAATATGGGCAAGACAAATTTGGTAAAGTATAATATTACATTACAGCCAGGTGCTCAGCCAGTATATATACCTGCCTACCGTTTACCACATAGCCAACGTCAACAAGCCGATCGTCGTATTCATGACATGTTGGATAATGAGGTCACTGAACACTCTGATGGCCCGTGGAACAGCCCACTATTTCTGGTTCCAAAGAAAGGTGGTGAGTTACGACCAGTCATGGATTACAGACGCGTGAATGCACTGACTGTCCCGGACAGATTTCCAATTCCTGTACTCATGAATTTGCTGGAATCCTTAGGCGAAAACAATTGTGTTTTTTTCCTCCCTTGATCTTTTAAGTGGCTACTGGCAAGTCGAGATGGAAGAATCATCTCTTCTTATCACTGCCTTCAGTACTCCATCCGGACATTACCAATTCCGTAGACTTCCATTCGGTTTGAGAAATGCACTTTCAGCGTTCATGCGACTAATTCATACAGTTTTCGCCGGCATGATAGGTCACTCAGTTTTTGCATATCTAGATGATGTCATAATCGCTAGTCACTCGATGGAGGAACACTTAGAAAAATTGGCCGAAGTGTTCACTAGACTCAAACAAGCTGGACTTAAGATCAAACTATCAAAGTGTAAGAAACTCCAATTCCTAGGACATGTTGTTGACGCTCACGGAATTCACACATCAGATGACAGGGTTAGAGCCGTGACGAATTTCCCAACTCCAACCAACACCGATGCTGTACGCAGTTTCCTCGGTCTCAGTGGGTATTATAGAAGGTTCATTAAAGGGTACGCCCAGATAGCTGCGGCGTTAACAAAATTGCTAAAGAAGGATGCATCTTTTTTGTGGGCTGATGAACAGGCAACCGCATTCACAACACTGAAAACTGCTCTAGCACAATCACCAGTTTTGGCATTCCCTGAATATTCTAAACCATTTCTTCACTGTACTGATGCTTCCGGAGTAGGCCTAGGTGCCGTTCTCATGTAGTATGACTCCGAAGGAAAGAAACGTGTCATTGCCTATGCTAGCCGTGTGCTAAACTCCGCGGAAAAGAATTACAGTGTAACTCACTGGGAAGCCCTTGCCGTGGTCTGGTCCCTAAAACATTTCCGCGACATCATCTACGGATATCCTGTTCACATCCAAACAGACCATCTTCCCTTATGTGACTTGTTTCGGGGACGTAACCTTACTGGTCGACTTGCACCTTGTGCAGTCACTGTGACTGACTATAATCCGACATTTGAATACGTTCCTGGAAAATCCAGTGTCGTAGCCGATGCCCTCTCGCGGCATGTTGCCACAGTCTCAACCGGTTACGACGTAAACTTGGCGTTCAGTTATGACACACTACATAGGTTCCAGCGCGAGGACCCCGTATGGTCACAGGTCCTATATTTCCTAGAGTCAGGCAATGATTCTTCTCTGCCAAAGTTACCAGTCCCTGTATCTGATTTCTTCCTCAACAATGAATTGCTCTATAAAAACTCAGTACTGAAAGGTAACAACGTACCTCATCGCGAAGTTAAGCTACTAGTCATTCCAACAGACTTAATTCCTGCTGCCCTTCATTTAATCCACGACACCCCTCATGCATCACACCCTGGCAAAGACAGAAGCTTACGGCAAGCACGTCTGTCATATTATTGGCCCACTATGCGAAAGGATATAGAAGTGCACTGCGATGCATGTTAATCATGTGCCCGTCACAAGGGGACAACCTATCAACCTGCTCCTATATTGCAGTACCCAGTACCATCAAAACCTTGGCAAACTGTCTCTCTTGATCATCTGAAGCTGCCTCGTACAGAATCTGGCTTCGTTTATCTGTTTGTGGTAGTCGATCATTTCTCTAGATTTATCTTAGTTCCATTGCGTGAAAAGTCTGCTAACGCAGTAGCACATGCCTTTATTAATACAGTTATTTGCCCTTTCACAACACCAGAAGTAATTTTAACTGATAACTGGTCAGAGTTCAATAATTCAGTTCTGGAAGAAATTTGTCTTCGATACGGAATTAAGAAATGCAATATAGTGGCCCATCATCCAGCCTCGAATGGCCTAGTAGAGCGCCAGAATAGAAAGATATTGGAGAGTCTGCGCCACATAGTGGGAGATCAGACTTCCACCTGGGATGAGTGGATTCCGCAGGTAGCTGCTTTAATTAATTCATGCATCAATAAGTCAATTGGGGAAACGCCATTTTTCATCATATATGGCTTTGACAAAAGACTACCTTATTCACTGTCGCAATCCAAACCTGATCCGATCTACGACTACGATAACTATGTGCGAGTAAACCTATCCAACTTCCAGAAAATTCATAAATATGTTCAGGATAATCTGGCCCTTACAAATGAGGAGATGGTACGTAACCAACATGCCGCTGCCACAGATGTTACCATCCAAGTAGGTGACTTAGTTTTTACCCTAGATCATGACAAAGAATCAAAACTAAACAATAAATTCTTGGGTCCTTTCCGTGTCATATCTCGTAAAGGTAATAAATTCGAATTAAGAGATCCGCACAAGGCAGAGACGACATGGGTGCATGCAGATCATCTCAAAGGTGCATCAAAACGCATGGTCTTGGAGGAACCACTAAGAGAGACCACATCCCCACAACAAACTCCTACTCAGCCTTCTTCCTCTTCTCTAAACCTTCCTTCTGACACTACTATTCAGCCTTCCCCTACTGTTAATGACTATCGTGCCAAGTTGCGTTCTGCCACTAAGTCTCTTGCATAACGTTATCATCTCACACTGTCGTTACCAAGTGTATCAACATCACCTCTAAGATCACCTCATTTTATAGGAAAGATGCTGTGGGTCTACGTGCTGACAGTGCTGACTCTGGTTGGGTCTGGATCGGGTGAGGACGATGGTGCCGTACGACCCGGGGCCTTGGTTGGCGCAGGAGGCGAGGTAATGGTGGTTAAGTAGTCTCATTGCGCTACGACCCAGAGCCGCTGGCCGCCGTGGCCATCGCCCTGCCTGACCTTGCACGTCAGCTAGACAACCTGCAGGGACGCTTGTCAGAATTTAAAAATCGACATCCCAGTGACACATTTTTGTACCCACTCTACCTACCCATCTGCTGGAAATTAGATTATATTCGTTATCAGTTCAACGATCTTCAAGATTCCTTCCCTCACCAAACGCCAGTAGGTCGCTCACGAGTGAAACGTGGACTCTTTGACCTTGGAGGAGAAATCCTCAGTGGATTATTTGGTGTAGCGACTAACCGTGAACTTTCTGGTTTCAAAAGGGACTTAATCCAATTAGCCAATGCCCTCGAGTCACAAGACAAAGTGTTACGTGTTCAACATTTTATGCTGCAACAGATGAGTCACCATTTACATGATGTTACTAGTACTTTAAATAATTTTACGAGTATGTTAAATTACATGT
The DNA here is from genome assembly GCF_032717465.1 of Coenobita brevimanus. Taxonomy (NCBI): domain Eukaryota; kingdom Metazoa; phylum Arthropoda; class Malacostraca; order Decapoda; family Coenobitidae; genus Coenobita; species Coenobita brevimanus. The sequence continues at coordinate 15,920,792 of NC_137042.1, forward strand.
TGATAATTTGCAGGTTTCTCTGGACTCTCTTGTCTCCCAAGTTTCTAGCCTACTTCGTATTTTAGTCAATGCTGTTGATAGTCGTGTGACCCTAGATTTAGTATCTCTCTCTGACCTTCGTTCTACCTTGGAATGGGCTCACTCAACATTCGGCTTGTCTTCTATGATTCCATTTTCCTCTTTAGAACACTACTACCCAATACTAGAAGCCACATTCCTTACTAAGGATATAATTGTTCGTATTCCTCTTCGTTCTTCCATCATACTCGATCTCTTTCACATCATTCCTTTTCCCTTCTGGTACAATAACTCCCTGGTACAAGCCTCTGTCTCTTCAGAGTACCTTCTTCTCTCCCATGATCATCTCTATATTGCCTTCCTCTCCTCAAGTGACCTCGGTAGATGAGCCCTTCTCACAACCAACTCTCGTGTTTGTGCTGCGTACCTCCTAACAATTTTTCCTGGCAGCGTTGCTCCTTGCGAATCTGCCTTAGTCCGTAACTTCTCAGTACAACCTGTCTGTACCTTTGTTCCGGCTCCCAAAGGCCAGGTATACCATGCTCGTCTAAATCACATCCGCTATTTCTTCTTTAGTGTCTCAACTCCTGTCAGTCTTATTTGTCCAGGGACCCCTGTCCGTTCACTATCCACATTTGGTTTATATAAGGCCCCTGATTACTGTACAGTAAAGTCTGAGTCCATAATAGCCCATGCCACACATTATCACTTCGCACTCCGCTCCCACAAGTATGACATCTTCAAACCTATTAATACTACTTTTCATCTACCAACAGACAATCTATCTATCATATCAGAGAACCAACGTATGTTGACCTATCTAAACAAGTCTGATTTTATTATGAACCAGTTCTCTTCAGCTTTTAACCGATCCTGGTCACATCCAGTCTTTGTATTTCGTCCGGTTGTCTTATGTTTTCTATGTTTTACTGCAATTGTTTGTATCCTGTATTGTTGTCTCAAGCGAATGGACAAAAGGTTGCATGAGATCCGTGTAGCAACAAGGTTAGTGCGACAACCAAAAGACCTGGAAAATGGTACTTCTGAGTAAAACTCATTTTGTGATTACATATATATATTTGTAAATTGACCAAACCTATATGTTTATGCTATTTTTCCAACATGGCCATGTACTGTAAATATATTAATCCTTTCTTACATCCAGCTTTGTGAATTATGTAGCAATATCTCATTTATTATTGTACTCCCATGTAGTCCCGGTTGACTGTATACTCAGACCACTTGCATTCTTGCCATATTATGATCTACTGTCTCACCACTGTGTCAGGAGACACTCTTTTTGATGAGGGGGAAAATTGTTTGTAACCATTTTGTAAATATTATATAGTATGTAAATATAGTATGTAAAAATATAGTAAGTAGTTCTAAGTAGAATTCAACTAGGGCGTCACCGCCCAGTGTTATGTCTACGAGCTTATGAGTCACGACTTCCATAGTCGCACCGCCTCTCTCTCTCTAGCCGGTGGGAGCCGGCGATCAGTAGCTGTCTGTACGGGTCTGGGGATGAACACAGAGTTTGTCCGGTATCGCTGTATATTGATTCAAGACGGTGTTTAATATATTGTCAGAAAACTACTACAAGACTTTGCCTTCACCTGCAAGTGACGTAAAGGGGGGCATTGACAGCATTAAGAGAGGCACGTGGTGGCGTGGGCGTTCTAATTTGGTCAGAGGCGGTTGTGGGTGGGGGTGCTGGGTGACGTGTATAGTGAGAATGATCGGTGGGCAGGGGGTGGGCCGGAGTGGGTGCGTGGGCGGTGTTGTTGGCAGGTGGAGTGTGTACATGTGGTGGGCTATTGGGTGGCGTGGTGCGTGGAGGGGTGTGGGAGGGGTCTAGGGGTGGCGGTGATGGTGTGGTGGTGGTGGGTGTGTATTCCGTGTGGCAATGGGGTGTGGGGTGGGTGGTGGGCGCCGCTGGTGGTGGTGGAGAGTGGTGTGGTGGAGATGGTGCTGTGGGCGTGAGGGAATCATGAGAGGATGGAGGTGGTGAGGGGTCAGAATCGGGGAGAGTTGGTGATGGGTTGGGTGTCGGTGTACGGGGCGGCGGGGTGGCGGTGGGTGAGGCGGAGGCGGGGGGGTGAGGAGGAGTAGGTATATGAATCAAGGGGGTGATTCTCGGAAGACACCGAGGAGGGTGGTGTGCGGCGGGAGGTGTATGGCGCACAGGTGAGTGTGGGTTCATTGTTGGAGGGGTGGAAGCAGGGCTGTTTCTAGCCTTTTGGGGGCCCTAGGCAGAATGCTGTTTGGGGGCCCCTATCTTATGAAACTATGGGATGCCAGACGAAAAGGCGCGAACAAAAGCCAAGAGAGCCAAGAAATAGCCAAGCACCACAACCTCCAGTCACTTTACACATATTTTAATTTCTTAAAAAGCTAATATTGGCAGCTTGGGGGCCCCCTAGTGGCATCGGGGGCCCTAGGCAACCGCATACTTCGCCTATAGCAAGAAACGGCCCTGGGTGGAAGAGACGCACGTGTCTGTTACGGTATGTGCGTTTTTGGCCATGGTGGCTGGTAGTGACTTGGTAGGGATTGGGGATGTGGGTGATAGTGAAGGGACCGTCGAATCCGGGGGAGGTTTTGCTGGGGATTGGCAGACGTGCCATGACGACGGAATCTCCTGTCTTGTAGGGGTTGGAGAGTGTGTCGGGTTGTAGGTCCTGTTGGGCTTGGAGGTGGTAGAGGCGTTATTTTAGGTGGTGTTGGGGGTCAGTGGTGGAGGGTGGGGTGGGTGGCTGGAGGTGTTGGTGGAGGGGTAAGAGGAGCGGGGCTTCCCCTAAAACTCGCTCGTGGGGTGTTATGCCGTCGTCTCTGGGGCATGTGTTGAGGCCCCATTGTATGATTTTAATGTGGGCCGGCCAATCATCATTGCCTGTTTGCACAATTCTGGTTCTGACATTGGTTTAGGAGGGATCTATGACTTCTCTCGCAAACGCTGTTTCCCTGCAGCCAGTATGGAGAGGAATGGGAAATATGGTAGCCAAAGATTGTTGCGAGTTCCTCTCAGATTTTGCCCGTGAATTCTGGGGCGTTATCTGAATGTAGGGGTTGGGGAATCCCAAAGTAGGGAAAGACATGGTGGACTAATGTGTCGGCGACTGTGATGGCATTGTGGTCTTTAGCGGGGCAGGCGATGATGAACTTGGAATAAACATCAACGAAGGTGATGATGTATTTGTATCCCGCTTTGGGTGCAAGAGGGCCGACGACATCAACTGAGAGCAGTTGCCACGGTTTTTGAGCTGTGAGTTTCCCCGATGGTCCAGGCGTGCGTGTGATATCTTTCCCCAAGGCACAGGCTCGGCATGCTTGAATGATGTTTTTGGCGATGTTGGAGGGGTTTGGTGTCCAATGTATGTCGTTGAAGATATCCAGGAGTTTTTTTGTGCTGAGGTGAATGCCATTGTCAGCGTGAGGGTGGAGCATGGCATCGTGTGCAGTGTTGGGGTCGAGGACGATATGGCCGTCGGGGTTGAAAAGTTGATCGCCTTACTGGTATAGTTTGGCGAAGGTACGTGGCGGGATCCAGGTGGGGCATTGTTTGTTCCGCCACATTTTCAATAGGTCGGTGTCGGGTCGAATCGTGCCGACGGGGAGGCGGGAAAGGGCATCGGCATTGGTGTGTAATTTTCCTGGCCAGTAGGATATTTCGAAATCGAATTCCTCCAGAGCCTCTTGCCAACGAATGAGTTGGGCATTGGTAGTGTTAGATTCTCGTAGCCATTGGAGTGATTGGTGATCTGTAATAACGACTACGTGGGTGCCAGAGATGTATAAACGGAAATAGTCCAATGCCCAGATGATGCCAAGGCACTTGCGCTTGGTGGCAGTGTAATTCCGTTCGGCCTGATTGAGGGTGCAGCTGGCACAGGTGATGATGTGTTCGTGGCCGTTTTGTACCTGAGCTAGTACAGCCACAATGGCAATGAGGGAGACGTCGGTATAAAGACGGAAGGGGAGGTTATAGTCCAGGAAGGATACGATGGGGGCTGAAATGAGTGTTGATTTGAGGGTGGTGAATGCTGTTTTCCTCGCCTCCGTCCAGATGAATGGTTCGCCCTTTTTTGTGAGGTCATGCAGGGGTTTGGTGATGTCCGCGAAGCCTTTGACGAAATGTCGGTAGTAAGAAGTTAGGCCTAGGAAGGCCCGTGTTTCATGAACATCTCTGGGTAAAGGGAGGTCGGCAATGGCGCGGAGTTTGTCGGGATCAGGAGATATGCCCTCGGCTCCAATCACGTTCCCTAGGAAGGAGACGGATCTCTCGGCCAGGACGCATTTGGATGGTTGTAGTTTAAGTCCGGCCTGGCGTATACAGAGGAAGACTTGTTTAAGGCGGTGGAGGTGGTCTACCCAAGTACGGCTGAATACAGTGACGTCGTCGAGATACACCAGGCAGATCTCCCAGGTAAGGCCGCTCAGGACTGACTCCATGAGACGGGAGAATGTAGCTGGGGCATTGCAGAGTCCAAAGGGGAGGGCGTTGAACTCGTAATGTTTGCCGTTTGAGGTTGAGAAGGCCGTTTTTTGTCTGTCTTCCGGGTGGATGGGGTCCTGCCAGTAACCCGATTGCAGGTCGAGGGTGAAAAACCATGATGAGCCGTGTAATGAGTCGAGGGAATCGTCAATTCGGGGTAGGGGTGTGGCGTCCTTGGTGGTAACATCATTGAGCTTGCGGTAGTCCACACAGAGCCGCATAGTGCCATCCTTTTTTCTAACCAGCACGATGGGGGAGGACCATGGGCTGGTGGAGTTAGAAATAATGCTGGCATTGAGCATGTCCTGGACCTGCCGGTCTTCCTCTGCTCGCTGATTGGGTTTTTTGCGGCGTGAGGGTTGGCGGATGGGTGGGCCGGTGGTGTGGATCTCGTGATTGAGATAGGTAGTGTGGCCAATGTCTGATGGGCCTGATGAAAGAAGGTCTTGAAAATCCAGGAATAACTGTCGGAGGCTGTTCGTTTGCGTGGGGGAGAGGTGGGAAGGCAGAGTAGGTAGAATGGGAGGGATGGAGGGAGGGGAATCGCAGGGTTCTGCTTCCTCCATATCGCATATGATCAAACCTCGTGGTAGGGTAAGTGGTGTGGGGGTGAGGTTCGCGATACAGACTGCACGGACATAGGGGGGGAGGAAAGGTGGGGATACTAAAAAGGATGAGAGGGGTCCCGTGGGTAGGGCTGGGTAGAAGAGGACGGAGTTACTGGAGGGTCGGTTGAGTTGTAATCAAGCCTCATGGTGATGTGGAATGGTGATAGCTGAAGTGATGGTAGTGGGAAAAGTTGGAGGTGAAGGTGGAACAGGTGAGGGAGAGGGTGAGGGGTGGGGGTGAGGATGTGAGATATGGGGTGACAGGGTTGGTGGGTTGCATGTGCAGAGTGGTTGGGGGGAATGAGTGGTGGGTGATGATGGTGTGTGTGTGTGTGTGGTGTGAAGGGTTATGTTGTTGTTGTTTTTTTGGGGGGATGTTGGGGGCTGGACAGAAGTGGAGGCGGCGTTGGTAACAGTCTATGGTGGTGTGCGGCTTCTGTAGGAGGTCCAGCCAAAGGTAACCGTCGTATGCATGGCAGGTGGAGTCAAAGACGATGAAGGGGTGTGTGGTGGAAGCATGTTGGTGAGTTTCAGTCCGCAGGGCCTGTGTTTCTCCACGGATAGGCAAGGGGCCATCCCCCGCGTCTACGAGGTTGGCTGAGGTGGAGAGAAGGGGGCCAAAGGCGGAGCTGTGGCGGGAGTAAAAGTGTGAGTACAAGCATGACCTGGCAGCTCCCGTGTCCACCAGTAGCCTTGCCCTGACCCCGTTCAGGCGTATTTTGTCGTAGACTGGGGGTCTGTACTTGTGTGAAGTGGCCCCCGCCACCGTGGGGAGGTGGGGGAGTGAACCTAAAAATCCATCTACTGAGTGTGGTCTTCCTCGTTGGGTTCCTCGTCGCCTGGCTCTGCGTACATTATGGGTGGGACATCATCGTTTGAGGCATCGTCCTCCAGGAAGGATACCTTTCTGCGCCCTTGTGTGAAGGGCCTGCGTCGGCTAGCTTTCAGTTGTTCCCTGATGACGTGCAGGGGGCAGGTGTGACTGCAGGCCGAAAATTTCCAGAGGTTGATTGAAATGAGATTGTGGTTTTCCCTAGGGTTAGGACTTTTCTTCAGGGGATGGGCCCTGGGGACAGTGAGGGATGGCTCCATGGTAGGCTGGGTGGGTGGCGTCCTAGGTTTGGGTGGAGGAGCCTCGGTGGTGGGGAATTTGCTAATAGCGTGGATAGGCTGGGGCATAGGGCGGGCGGCGAGGAGACGTCGTACGAGTTGTAGATCTTGATCCATATTGTTAGAGGGATCATGGATCGTAAAATGCTCCCTGACTGTGCTTGGGAGGATTCTCAGCAGGGTATTAAATGTGTGTTGATCCCAGGTGGCTGCAGTCGCTTCAGGATAGGCGGCGGTGACGAGTTGCCGTGCCTGGACAAAAGTGTCGTCTAGGCTACCATCGTAGGTGAGGGCGTCGAGTTGCGACAGGGCGACGACTGTGCCCAGTGAAGGCGTGGCGGCCTGTTTCACGATGTGTGAGAATTGACCCCATGTCAATTCCGGGACAATTTCTCAGGCAACACTTGCAATTACTCTACCCAGGTTGGGTAGCGTGACTGTTATTTTCTCTCTGTCAGTGTCAAACCCGATATCTAAGAGAGGTTTAACCATATCCAAGTAGATGTCAATGTCATATTGTTCGGAATTGAACTTTGGCAATTGGATATGAGATTTGGCTGCCATTGTGCAAGTTTCCCTCATTGTGTTCCTTTGTGCTTTAATCGGATCCAGAACCACCATTGGCCACCAGTGTTATGCGGGATGTTTTTAGTCCGACCTCTCGTCCTAAAAACGCCCGCGACTGAGCGGGGTCCTCTTTCCGGACCGGAAATAAAGCACCAACGAAGGAACAGGGCATAAAAACTCGGCAGTACACCTTAACACATCTATTGCACTTATTCAATACACCTTACAGTATAGAAACAGAGAGACACTGGATATGACATGAACAGGAAGACAGAGCGGGTTTACTAACACACTATACACACAGGAATGTCAAGGGCAGAATTCATACATATATTACAAATTAACAATCACTAGAGTATGGCATCGGTATTATGAATAGTGAATAATTGTCATTTGGTGTTCTAGACAAGATGCACAGTATATAGTTGGAACAACGGGTCTAGTTGGCTTATATTTGCATATATCTGTTCTAGCATGCGGCACGTCCTCAGGGATTGTCACTTTGCCGCGGCGACACTGTTATACTGGATTCTGATCTTCTCACTACTGAATTTGTTTCTCTACATTCAATCACTTTATATATATGTTCTCTGGCCCTGATTCACTGCCTTGAGGTTCGTCACTATAGTGTATCACTTCACATTAATTTCCACACTGTTTTACTGTCACTGTCTCTGAGGGTTGCACTTATACTTTACGGGCGAGATGCGTTGAGATCGCCACGAGTACCCGGTACCTGGGTTAGCAGAGGTGGCATCCGGGCATGGGAGGGGGTCCTCCAGGGGAGCCCTCCTGCAGGAGACGGGATAGCCCGCAGGGGCGTCGTCTCCCGGACTTCCTTTGTCCTGGGGGTGCAGGGAGGCCCTTCACTCTGGGGGCCTCGACCTGGTGAGAGGCCCTTGTGTAGGAGCCTCATCGGTGGGGTGCAGGGAGGCCCGCCGGTCTGTGGGCCTCAACCTGGTAGGTAGCCCTCGGGGCTGAGGCCAAACAATTCTAGGAGCCAGGCCTGCCGCCTCTTGCTCCTGGCAGATGGCCGAGGGGGAGTGGGGCCCAGACAGCCTTGCTCAGGGGCCTGCTGACCGGCACTGGAGGTCTGGGTGCTGCGGTCACCTATAGGGCAAGGCGTTGTCAGGAGGGAACTGCGGCACCTCTTCCTTGGGGCGTCGGTCAGGGGCTGGGGTCGTCCAGTGGTTGGCTGCAGGGCCGGTACAGGACCACTCCACCACTCTAGGAACGGCAGCACCTCCGGGGAATCACACCTGGAGGGAGAGAGAGAGAAGGGCGTCCCACCCAGCCAAGAGGTAGGGGGCCGGCAGTGCAAGGGACCTTCCCCTCTGAGAGAACCCTAGAAGCTGTAGATGAAGGGCGTACGATGGCCACTCCTTCCATCACACGTACGATGGCTGTGTTGGCGGTGCTGCTCCTGAAGGAGTAAAAGGCAGATGAGGGGCGTGCGAAGGCCGCTCCCTACCCGGCACGTATGATAGCCGTGTCCGCGGTTCTGCCTGCCCAACAGGAAGTAACTGAAGGGCATACGATGGCCGCTCCTTCCCCCACATGTGTGATGGCTGTGTTGGTGGTGTTACTCCCGTAGGAGGAGGAGGAAGTGGATGAGGGGCGTGCGATGGCCACTCCCTCCCTGACACGTACGATGGCCGTGTTCGTGGTTCCACTTCTCCTTCCTTTGCCTGCCGGTGTGCATTCAATAGCTACTCCACCGAGGCCATCTCCAGATAGGTCTGTAACTGAAGGACGTACGATGGCCACTCCTTCCCCCACACGTACGATGGCCGTGTTGGCGGTGTTACAGGGGGAAACAACTGAGGGGCGAACGATGGCCGCTACCTCCCCGGTACTTACGGTGGCTGTATCCGTGGTGTTGCTTGGGACTGTTTCTGGAGCAGTCCCACCCCGAACCTGGTGAAGGCTGCCCCGCTTGCAGGGTCGTTCCCTCTTCCTGCATGGTCACTGTTGGGTTGGTTCCGCAGAAGAGGGACCCAAGGTGGGGGCGCCCCGGCGCCCTTCTTGCTCTGGTCCAGGCTTACCTTGCCCTGGCCTGCTGTGGTGTCCTCCTGGGGTGGTGGTGGGGCTGCGAGTTGGGAGTGGGGTGGGGGTGGTGGGGTGGTTGGTCCAGCAGCAGCAGCGGTGTATATTTTACTGGGGGTTAGTTGCCAAATACTTATCTGGGCGACCTTTAAAGGTATGTACTGTATTACAATTTACTACGTTGGAGGGCAATTTATTCCATACATTTACAACTCTATTGAAAAAGAAATGCTTAGCTTCATGCGACTGGAATCGTTTGCCAACTATTTTATGCCCATTGCCTCTAGTGTAATTTGAGTGATCAACTGTGAAGTAGTTATCGACAGCCATGTTATCGTGTCCTTTGAATATCTTGAATACTTGAATTAAATCTCCTCAAATCCTCCGTTTTGTCAGGGTAAAGAGATTCAGGGTTTCTAAACGTTCCTCGTATGGTTTATTTCTCAATCTAAGTATAATCTTTGTCATCCTTCGCTGCACTCTTTCAAGCTTTTCCATATCCTTTTTATAATACAGTGACCAAAACTGAACGCAATACTCCAAGTGCGGGCATACTAAGGAATTGTACAAAGTGAGGACAATATTATCGGATTCATATTCAAATGCTTTGCCTATGAATCCAGTCAGTGTTATGCATGCTTTGGACAGGGACACAGAGTTAGCCTTCAATATAAATGTTCATAGTTACTCTCAGGACATAGTATTCTTCACTTATACATGGATAATGAATTATAATGTCGTGATACCCGTATTCTGTTTATAGGCAGAATTGATATTTTATATATTAAGTCTGATGCACTAGGGGTGGACAGGGCCAAGAGTCAGGGGAATGAATATTACTATAAGTGTGTGGGGTGCGGGCCGCGACACTCGAGAAAGTCACTTAGTCGCAGTAACACTTATTCACAGGTCTTTGATTCTCCCATGCACCACTGGTCTTGACCCACGATTTCTATAAGTTCTTCTGTCTATATTTATTGGTATTTTTTATTCTGCTGGGTATTGGGCCTTAATGTGTCATTGGTAACTTAGTCACTTATATTATTCTGGCCCTCACTTTGTCACTTGTCACTATACACTCCCGTCTCGACAGTTCACGACACAAGAGGCGTTGATGTCACTGTATACCTGTGTTTCCTGGGTATAATCTGATGTGGTGGCTGGGCGTGAGGGGAGGCCCTATGGGGAGCCTTCCTGCAGGGGGCAACACACTGCCCGCAGGGGCGTCACTGCCCGGGTCTTAGTCGTCGGCAGTGTACAGGGAGGCCCTCCTGTCTGGGGGCCTCGACCTGAGAGGAGGCCCTCCTGTCTGAGGGCTTCGACCTGAGAGGAGGCCCTCATACTGGAGCCTCGTCGGTGGGGTGCAGGGAGGCCCTCTGGTATCTGGGGGCCTCGACCTGAGTGGTGGCCCTCAGGACTAGGGCCGAACAGCTGCAGGAGGTGGGCCTGTCGCCTCTGGCTCCGCGGGGAGAGAGAGCCTGGGTTGCCCGGGTCTGGGGGCTGTTGGTCAGGCCTGGAGGTCCGGAGGCTGCGTTTGCCTGCAGGGGGGAGCGCTGTCAGGGGTGAACTGCAGCGCCTTCTCCGTCGGGCATCCAGCAGGAGCAGGGACCTCCCAGGGGTAGGTGGTAGGACCTGGATTGGGCCATGCCACCACTCCTGCAGCACCTCCTGTGAACCACTCCTGTAAGGAGACAAAGGGCGTCCCACGCAGCCGAGAGGAAAAGGATCGGTCACACAAGGAACCTCCTGCTTCGGGAAGACCTTCGGAACCACGAATGAAGGGCGTACAGTGGTTGCTCCTTCCCCGTCATGTACAGTGACCATGAGCGCGGTTTCGTGACTCCTAGGGCCCACAGCTGAAGGGCGTAAGTGGCTGCTCCTTCCCCCGCACGTACAGTGGCCATGCTGGCGGTGCTGCTCCCGAAGGAGGAAAAGGCAGGAGAGGGGCGCACGGTGGCCGCGCCCTCTCTGGTACATACAGAGGCCGTAGCCGTGGGTCTGTCTACCCTGGTACATACGGTGGCCGTAGCCGTGGGCCTGCCTGCCCTTCGGGAAGTAACTGAAGGCCGTACAGTGGCCGCTCCTTCCGTCACGTACGGTGGCCGTGAGAGCAGTGTTACTCCCGTAGAAGGAAAAGGCAGGAGAGGGGTGCACGGTGGCTGCGCCCTCTGCGGTACGTACAGAGGCTGTACCCATGGGTCTGTCTACCCTGGTACGTACAGTGGCCGTAGCCATGGGCCTGCCTGCCCTTCGGGAAGTAACTGAAGGGTGTACAGTGGCCGCTCCTTCCCCGTCATGTACAGTGGCCGTGAGCGCGGTGTTACTCCCGTAGAAGGAGGAGGTAGTGGATGAGGGGTGTACAGTGGCCGCTCCCTCCCCATCACGTGCAGTGGCAGTGAGCATGGCTCCATTACTCCTGTGTCCGCCAGTCGGGGCGTGTTCAATAACTAATGCCCCGAGGTTGTCCCCAGAGGTGGCTGTGACTGAAGGGCGTACAATGGCCGCTCCTTCCCCCTCACGTACAGTGGCCGTGATGGCAGAGTCACAGGGGGCAAACAACTGAAGGGCGTACTGTGGCCGTTCCTTCACCAGCAAGTACAGTGGCCGTACCACAGTGTTGCTTGGGACTGACTCTGGATCAGTTCCTTCCCGAACCTGGTGAAGGCTGCCCCGCTCACAGGGTCGTTGTCTCTTCCTGCTTACTTGGTGTTGGGACAGTTGCAGGGAAGAGGGACTCAGGACAGGAGTGTCCCGGTGACCCTCTTGTTCCGGGTCAATAGCCCTGCCGTGGTGTCCTCCTGGGGTGGCGGTGTGGTAGTGACTTGGTGGTGGGGTGCGGGGTGGCAGAGTGGGTGGTCTGGCATCAGCAGGTATTTTACCACTCTCCGTGGTGAAGAAGTCACGGCCCCGTGACTGGAGGTGGTATGTTGTGGTGGTGGATGTCTGGTGGGCCGGGGTGAGTGTCATAGGAGGTTGGTCCAGTGAAGGGTGGTAGGGTTTGGCTCTCGGTGGGGATTGAGAGGGAGTCGGAGGGAGGATGGGTGGTTGGTCCGGCATAGGAGGCGGAGAAGCTGGTGTGTTGCCCTGATCCTGACATGTGGGCGGTCGTGGGGTTGCCAAGAATCCTCTCGATCTTCATCTCGGGTTATGGTGCTTGATGTAAAGGCAGGAGCTGGATGCTGGCGAGTGAGGGGAGTTTGGGGCTTTTATGGGGGACGGGTTGGTGGGAGGAGCATTGTACTTTGGGGAATTGGGATTTGGGGAGATTCCTTTTTGCCTGGTGGAGAGAGAGGGTGAAGGGGGAGGTGTTTGGGGTGTGGGTGGTTTGTGGTGGTGAATGGTGGGTCGTGTGGGCAGTGGGTGGTGGTGTTGGTGTGCATCTGGAGGGTGGGCGTGAAAGGCGTCCCGACCTGGTGATGGTGGTGGTGAGGGTGGGTGTCAGTGATGAGGGTGGTTGGCCACGTGGTGGTGAGGGAGCGTTTTCGGTGCTGGGTGGGGTGGCGGGTGGGGGTGTGGTGTGTGGTGTGTAGTGGGAATGGTCATGGGGTAAGGGGGGTGTGGTTGGACGGGTGATGCGTGCGTGTGATGGAGTGGTTGCACATGGTGGGCTGGAGGGCGGTGCGGTGGGTGAGGTGGTGTGTGGACTGGTGTGAGGGGGGGTGAGTGGTGGGTTGTGGTGGTGTGGCAGTGTCGGGCAGGGGGTGGTTTAGCTGGTGGGCCGGAAGTTGGGTTGTGGGAGGCGGGGATGGTGATGCAGGATGTGGCGGTGGAAATGGTGGTGCGGAGGGGTGGTCATGGGGGGGAGTGGGGTTTTGGGGGTCGGTGTCAGTGAGAAGGGGTGGTGTGTTGGGGGTAGGTATGGTGGGAGGCGGCGTGCTCGTGGGTGAGTTGGAGGGTGGGGGTGAGAAGGAGTAAGAGTAGGAGTCTGGGGGGTAATTCTCAGAAGACGCCGAGGGGACAGGTGCGCGGAGGGAGGTGCTGGCCGCACAGGTGTGTGTGTGGCCATTTTGGAGGGGTGGAATGGGCGCACGTGGATGTTACAATATGTGCATGGCGGGGGTGGGTAGATGCGCCACGACGACGGAATCTCCTGGTTTGTAGGGGTTGGAGGGGTTAGTGTCGGGTGTTAGATCTTGTTGGGCTTGGAGGTGGTGGAGGTGCCGTTTGAGGTGGTGAAGGGGGTCAGTGGTGGAGGGAGGGGTGGGAGGGTGGAGGTGGTGGTGGAGGGGTTGGAGGAGCGGGGTTTCCCCGAATACTCGCATGTGGGGGGTTATGCCGTCATCTCAGGGGCATGTGTTGAGGCCCCTTTGAACAATTTTGACATGGGCAGGCCAATCGTCATTCTCCGTTTGGATGATTCTTGTCCTGACTTGGTCCAGGAGGGACCGATGACTTCTCTCGCATATGCTGTTTCCCTGTGGCCAGTATGGGGATGAGCGGGAGATGCGGTAGCCGAATATTCTCGCGAGTTCTTCCCATATTTTGCCAGTAAACTCTGGGGCATTATCTGAGTGTAGGGCTTGGGGAATGCCATAATAAGGGAAGACGTGGCAGGTCAGGGCATCGGCGACTGATATGGCGTTGTGGTCTTTGCCGGGGCAAGCGATAAACTTTGAGTAAACATCTACGAATGTGATAATGTATTTGTATCCTGCTTTAGGTGTGAGGGAGCCGACGACTTCAAGAGGGAGCAACTGCCACGGTTTTTGTGCAGTTAGTTTGCCTGAAGGGCTGGGTATGCGATTGATGTCTTTACCTAAGGCACAGACGCGACACGTTTGGATAATGTTTTTAGCAATAATGGATGGGTTAGCTGTCCAATACATGTCATTGAAAACTTGTAAACGTTTCTTGGTCCCGAGGTGGATGCCGTTGTTGGCATGAAGGTATAACATAGTGTCATGTGCAGTGGTAGGGTCGAGGATGATGTGGCCGTCTGAATCGAACACGTGATCGCCGTGGAGGTGGAGCTTGGTGAATGTGCACGGTGGGATCCAGGTAGGGCATTGTTTATCACTCCACATTTGAATTAGGTCTGGTTTTGGGCAGATTGTGTTGATGGGTAGGCAGGAAAGGGCGTCGGCATTAGTGTGCAACTTCCCTGGCCGGTATGATATCTCAAAGTCGAACTCTTCTAGTGCTTCCCGCCATCGGATGAGTTGGGCATTGTTGGTATTAGACTGGCGTAGCCATTGCAGTGATTGGTGGTCCGTGATGATGACTACGTGGGTGCCGGAGATATATGAACGGAAGTATTCTAGAGCCCAGATGATTCCGGGGCACTCGCGTTTGGTGGCCGTGTAATTCCATTCGGCTTGATTTAGGGTGCGGCTGGCACAGGTGATGATGTGTTTGTGGCCGTGTTGTACTTGAGCGAGGACAGCCCCTATGGCTATGAGGGAAACGTCGGTGTACAGACGAAAGGGGAGGTTGTAGTCTGGGAAAGCTACGATGGGGGCTGAAATCAGCTTGGATTTGAGGGTGCTGAATGCGGTCTTTCTTGGTTCTGTCCATATGAATGGTTTGCCCTTTTTTGTGAGGTCATGGAGTGGTTTGGCGATGTCAGCAAACTCCTTAACAAAACGTCTGTAATATGAAGTTAGGCCTAGGAAGGCCCTGGTTTCGTGGACGTCTCTAGGTACAGGGATGTCAGCAATCGCACGTAGTTTGTCGGGGTCAGGTGAGATGCCCTCGGCTCCGATCACGTGTCCTAGGAAGGAGACGGATCACTCGGCTAGGACCCATTTTGTTGGTTTGAGTTTAAGTCCAGCCTGGCGTATGCATAGGAACACCTGTTTGAGGCGGTGGAGGTGGTCGGCCTAGGTGTGACTGAAGACTATGATGTCATCTAGATAGGCCAGGCAGATTTCCCAGGTCAGACCACTCAGGACGGATTCCATGAGGCGGGAGAATATGGCTGGGGTGTTGCAGAGTCCAAAGGGGAGGATGTTAAACTCATAGTGATTCCCGTTTGAGGTTGAGAAGGCAGTCTTTTGTTTGCCGTCTGGGTGAACAGGGACCTGCCAGTATCCCGATTCTAGGTCTAAGGTGGAAAACCATGTTGAGCCGTGTAGGGAGTCGAGGGAGTCGTCGATTCTGGGTAGGGGCATGGCGTCCTTGATGGTGACATCATTGACTCTGCGGTAATCAACACAGAATCGCATGGTTCCGTCTTTTTTTCTCACGAGTACGACGGGGGAGGACCACGGGCTGGTGGAGTTGGAGATGACACCGGCATCGAGCATGTCCTGGACCTGCCGGTCTTCTTCTGCATGCTGCTTAGGGTTTTTGTGGCATGATGGTTGGTGAATGGGTGGTCGTGACTGAGCTAGGTGGTGTGGCCGAGGTCTGTTGGGCCAGATGAAAAGAGGTTCTGAAAGTCCAGGAGTAATTGTTGGAGGCTGTTGGTTTGGGAAGGGGATAGGTGCAGAGGTAGGTCAGGGAGAGTGGGGTGGTTGGAAGGTGGTGCTCGGCATGGCTCGGCTTCTTCCGTGTCGCCAATGATGAGTCCTCTTGGTAGGGTCAGTGGCGTTGCGGCGAGGTTAGCGATACGGATTGCTCGGGCATGGGGGGGAAGGAAGGTGGGGGTTACTAAACAGGACGAGAGGGGTCTGGCAGGTAAGGAGGGGAAGAAAAGGACGGAGGTACCAAAGGGTTTGTTTAGCTCTACCCAAGCTTCATGGTGGGGCGGGATGGTGACAGTGGGGGCGATAGTGGCGGGGAAAGATGGAGAGGGGGTTGGTATAGATGGGGAGGAGTATGATGATGTAGAGTGGGGAAGTGAGGTGTTGGGTGAGGTTGGGGTGGGGTTACATGTACAGAGGGGTTGGGGTGGGTGAGTGTCGGGGGGGATGCGTGTGCGTGGGGTGTGTGAGTGGTGGTGGTGTTTTTTTTTTTTTTTTTGATTGATGCTTGGTGGGGGGGGCTGGACTGAAGTGGAGGCGGCGTTGATGACAGTCGATCGTGGTGTGAAGTTTTTGTAAGAGGTCCAGCCCTAGGTATCTGTCATCCTGACGGCATGTGGAGTCTAATATGATGAAGGGGCGATTGGTGGATGCTAGTTGGTGAGTGTCAGTCCGCAGGGCCCGGGTCTCCCCACAGATGGGCAGGGGGCCATCCCCCACATCTGTGAGGTTGGCTGAGGTGGGGAGAAGGGGGCCGAAAGCGGAAGTGTGGCAGGCGTAGAAGTGAGAGTACAGACATGACCTGACAGCTCCCGTGTCCACCAGTAGTCTAGCCTTGACTCCATTCAGGCGAATTTTGTTGTAGACTGGGGGCCTGTACTTATGTGAAGTGGCCCTCGCCACCATGGGGAGGTGCAGGGACGGACCTAAAAATCCATCTGCTGAGTGTTGACGTGTTCCTCGTGTTCCTCGTCGTCTGGTCCTGGGTAGACTAGGGGTGGAGCATCGTCTTCTGGGGTATCATCCTCTACGGAGGATACCTTTCTACGCCCCTGTGTGAGGGTCCTGCGCCTGCTTGCCTTGAGTGCTCTCTGATGTCGTGCAGGGGGCAGGTGCGACTGCAGGCCATAAATTCCCAGGGATTAATTGAGATGAGGTTGCCCTGGTCCCTGGGGTTGGGGCATTTTTTCTGTGGGTGGGCCCTGGGAATAGTAGGAGACGGCTCCGTGCTGGGTTGGTGGGGTTTGTTTTTGGTGGCGGAGTCTTGGTTGTAGGGAATTTGCTCACCGCATGGATAGGTTGTGGCATGAGATGGGCGGCGAGGAGGCGTCGGACGAGTTGTAGGTCCTGATCCATGTTCCCCGAGGGGTCATAGATGGTGAAGTGCTCTCTGACTGTGCTAGGGAGAATTCTCAGCAGGGCGTTGAAAGTGTGTTGATCCCAAGTGTTTGTGGGTGCCTCGGGATAAGCGGTGCTGACGAGGTGCCGTGCCTGGACGAAAGTGTCATCTAGGTTACCATCGTAGGTGAGGGCGTAGAGTTGAGAAAGGGTGACAACTCTGCCCATAGAAGGCATGACAGCCTGCTTCACGATGTGTGAGAATTGGTCCCAAGTTAATTCTGGGACAACTTTTGTTGCGACAGTGGAGTTTATTTTGCCCAGGTTGGGTAGTGTGACGGCTATCTTTTCTCTGTCGGTGTCGAACCTGATGTCTAGGAGGGGTTTGACCATATCCAAGTATACGTCAATGTCATATTGCTCCGGGTTGAATTTTGGCAATTGGATGTGAGGTTTGGCTACCATTGTGCAAGTATCCTTTATTGTTCCTCCGTGTTTTAATCGGATCCAGAACCACCGCTGGCCACCAGTGTTATGCTGGGTGTTTTTTAGTCCGACCTCTCATTCTGAAAACGCCAGCGACTGAGCGGGGTCCTCTTTCCGGACCGGAAGTAAAGCACCCACAAAGGAACAGGACATGAAAACCAGGCAGTATACCTTAACACATATATTGTCTTAATTCCTACACCGTTACATTATAAAACAGAGAGACACTGGATATGCTTTGGACAGGGACACAGAGTTAGCCTTCAATATAAATGTTCATAGTTACACTCAGGACATAGTATTCTTTACTTACATATGGATAATGAATTATAATGTCGCGATACCCATATTCTGTTTATAGGCAGAATTGATATTTTATATATTAAGTCTGATGCACTAGGGGTGGACAGGGCCAAGGGTCAGGGGAGTGAATATTACTATAAATGGTCAGGGTGCGGGCTGCGACACTCGAGAAAGTCACTTAGTCGCAGTAACACTTATTCACAGGTCTTTGATTCTCCTGCGCACCACTGGTCTTGACCCACGATTTCTGTAAGTTCTTCTGTCTATATTTATTGGTATTTTCTATTCTGCCGGGTATCGGGCCTTAGTGTGTCATTGGTAACTTAGCCACTTATATTATTCTGGCCCTCACATTGTCACTTGTCACTATACACTCCCGTCTCGACAGTTCACGACACAAGAGGCGTTGATGTTACTGTATACCTGTGTTTCCTGGGTATAATCTGATGCGGTGCCCGGGCGTGAGGCGAGGCCCTATGTGGAGCCTTCCTGCAGGGGGCAAAGTACTGCCCGCAGGGGCATCACTGCCCGGGTCTTAGTCGTCGGCGGTGTACAGGGAGGCCCTCCTGTCTGGGGGCCTCGACCTGAGAGGAGGCCCTCATACTGGAGCCTTGTCAGTGGGGGTCAGGGAAGCCTTCTGGTCTGGGGGCCTCGCCCTGAGTGGTGGCCCTCAGGACTAGGGCCAAACAGCTGCAGGAGGCGGGCCTGTCGCCTCTGGCTCTGGGGGGAGAGAGAGCCTGGGTTGCCTGGGTCTGGGGGCTCCTGGTCAGGCCTGGGGGTCCGGGGGCTGTGGTTGCCTGCAGGGGGGAGCGCCGTCAGGGGTGAACTGAGGCGCCTTCTCTGTCGGGCATCCGGTAGGGGCAGTGACCTCCCAGAGGTAGGTGGTAGGACCTGGATCGGGCCACGCCACCACTCCAACAGCACCTCCTGGGAACCACTCCTGTAAGGAGACAAAGGGCGTCCCACACAGCTGAGGGGAAAAGGGTCGGCCGCGCAAGGGACCTCCTGCTTCGGGAGGACCTTCGGAACCACAAATGAAGGGCATACAGTGGCCGCTCCTTCCCCCTCACGTACAGTGGCTGTGAGCGCGGTTTCGTGACTCCTAGGGCCCGCAGCTAAAGGGCGTAAGTGGCCACTCCTTCCCCCACACGTACAGTGGCCGTGCTGGCGGTGCTGCTCCCGAAGGAGGAAAAGGCAGGAGAGGGGTGCACGGTGGCCGCACCCTCTCCGGTACGTACAGAGGCTGTAGCCATGGGTCTGTCTACCCTGGTATGTACAGTGGCTGTAGCCGTGGGCCTGCCTGCCCTTCGGGAAGTAACTGAAGGGCGTACAGTGGCCACTCCTTCCCCGTCATGTACAATGGCCGTGAGTGCGGTGTTACTCCCGTAGAAGCAGGAGGTAGTGGATGAGGGGTGTACAGTGGCCGCTCCCTCCCCATCACGTGCAGTGGCAGTGAGCATGGCTCCATTACTCCTGTCTCCGCCAGTCGGGGCGCGTTCAATAACTAATGCCCCGAGGTTGTCCCCAGAGGTGGCTGTGACTGAAGGGCGTACAGTGGCTGCTCCTTCCCCCCCACGTGCAGTGGCCGTGATGGCGGAGTCACAGGGGCAAACACCGGTGACCCTCTTGTTCTGGGTCAATAGCCCCGCCGTGGTGTCCTCCTGGGGTGGCGGTGTGGTGGTGGCTTGGTGGTGGGGTGGGGGGTGGTGGGGTGGGTGGTCCGGCGGCTGTGGGTATTTTAATGTTTATTGGCTTTTTCCACAGCTTCAGTACATTGTTTGCTTGGTTTCAAATCGTTTGTTATTATAACTCCCAAGTCTTTATCATGGTTTACCCTATCAAGTTGAACATTATTCATGCTATAACTAGCCCTTACATTTTTACTGCCAATGTTTACCACTTTGCATTTGTTAATATTGAAATCCATTTGCCAAACTTGGGCCCAGTTAAAGAGTTGATCTGAATTGCCTACCTTTGCAGTGCTGTGTCTGCTCTGTTACCTATTTTAGTATCTGTAATTGTTATGCTGGATGTTTTTAGTCCTAAAAACGCCCGCAACTGAGTGGGGTCCTCTTTCGGGACCGGAAATTAAGCACCCATAAAGGAACAGGGCATAAAAACTAGGCAGTACACCTTAACACATCTATTGTCTTAATCCAATACACTGTTACAATATAAAAACAAAAAGTTACAGGATATGATGGAGACAGATTTGCAGAGTTAGCTTATCAATATAATGTATCACACACAGCACAGGCAGAGAGTGGAGATTTTCAGTTATACATCGATGGTGAGTGATAAATTCTCTATACCTGTATTATGTCCATAGGCAGAACTAGCATTTAATAGTCTAAACCAGATGCACTAGAGGTAAAGAGGGCCAGGGGTCTAGAGAGTGAATATTACTATAACCTGTCAGAGTGCGATTCGCAACACTCGGGATAGTTACTTAGTCGCGGAGACACTTCACAGATTTTTGGTTTTTCCTCGTGCCCCACTGTTTCCGTATGTCTCTGTGCACGTATTTGCTAGTCTTATCTGTTCTGCCCGGGTATTTGTCTCATTGTGTGTCACTTATATTATTCTGGCCTTACTCTTTCACTGTCACTGTTCACTCTCGTCTCTGTGGTTTTTCAAGACACACGAGATGCTTTAAAGTCACTACTTGCCCTTGTTTCCTGGGCTTAACAGAGGAGGCGTCCGGGCGTGGGAGGGGGCTCTACTGGGGAGCCCTTCTGCAGGAGACAGTGCACCACCCACAGGGGTGTCACTGCCTGGGCCTTCTTCATCAGGGGGGTGCAGGGAGGCTCTCCCGTCTGGGGGCCTCAACCTGAGAGGGCCTCGTGCTGATGCCTCGTTGGTGGGGTGCAGGGAGGCCCTCCTATCTGGGGGCCTCGACCTGAAGGGCGGCCCTCGGGGCTGGGGCCGAACAGCTGCAGGAGGCAGGCCTCTTGCTTCTTACTCCAGGCAGAGGGCTGTGGGGGAATGGAGCCCAAGCGGCCTGGCTCTGGGGCCCACTGGTCCTGTCTGGGAGCCCGGATACTGCAGCCGCCTGTAGGGTGGGGCGCCGTCAGGGTCAGACTGCAGCACCTCTTCCATCTGGCGTCAGTCAGGGACCAGGACCGACCAGGGGTAGGCGGCAGGACCGACACAGGGCCGCACCACCACTCCGGCAGCACCTCTGGGGAACCACACCTGGAGGGAGTAAGTAAAGGGCGTCCCACACAGCCGAGAGGTGAAAGACCGGCCACGCAAGGGACCTCCTTCTCCGGGAGGACCCCAGGAATCATGGATGAAGGGCGTACAATGGCTGCTCCTTCCCCCACATGTACAGTGGCCGTTGTGGCGGTTCCGCAATTCCTAAGGTCCACAGCTCCCAAAGGAGGAAGAGGCAGATGAGGGGCGTACAATGGCCGCTCCCTCCTCGGTACGTACGGTGGCCGTTACCGTGGGTCTGCCTGCCCAACGAGAAGTAACTGAAGGGTGTACAGTGGCCGCTCCTTCCCCGGCACGTACAGTGGCCGTTACCGCGGTGTTACTCCCGTAGGAGGAGGAGGTAGTGGATGAGGGGCATACAGTGGCCGCTCCCTCCCCGACACGTACAGTGGCCGTTATCACGGTTCCACTCCTCCTTCCTTTGCCAGTCAGAGTGCACTCAATAGTTAACACTTCGAGGCTGTCTCCAGATGTGGCTGTAGCGGAAGGGCATAGAGTGGCCGCTCCTTCCCCCACACGTACAGTGGCCGTTGTGGCGGCGCTACAGGGGGAAACAACTGAGGGGCATACAGTGGCCGCTCCCTCCCTGGCACGTACAGTGGCCGTTACCGCGGTGTTGTCTGGGATTGAATCTGGCTCAGTCCTACCCCGAACCATGTGAAGGCTGCCCCGCCTGCAGGGTCGTGTCTTTTTCCTGTGTACCTTCCATCGGACCGGTTGGGTGAAAGAGGGACTCAGGACAGGGGAGCACTGGCGCCCTTCTTGCTCCGGGTCGGTCTCTCAATGATCAGGCCCTCCGTGGTGTCCTCCTGGGGTGGTGGTGAGGCAGCGGCTTGGTGGTAGGGTGGGGAGTGGCGGGGTGGTCGGTCCGGTGGCAGCAGGTATTTTAGCAATGCTACGTGAAAAAGGCCCAACTCCTCGGTCTTAGAACACTTAACGTGTAGCGGGGTCCTCTTTCGAGACCGGAACTTAGTGCAATAAAGAGAGGTAGGACACAAAAACTCAAGGCAATAACCTTTACACGTATATTGCCACAGTCAGACACAGGACAGAAACAGCAGATATTACAACACAGTATGTGGCAGAAAATAAAACCTTAACTAGGATATTAGTATCTTGCAGGATACTGGCTTAACAGACACTGATGCCAACGCGGTAATTTTAGTGACAGGTGTACAGGGAATACAAGATTGCAGTGCATGTGGGAGCGTGAGAGTGAGTCTCACACGGGGGGGGGGGGACGAGGGGGGATGCGCGGAGAGTCAGAACAGAGTTATAGTAATATTGGGAGTAAGTATTATTAATTCGAACTTGGTATTTTCTGATAGCAAAGGGATTTTGACAATTGATTCTATTCCTCATCCAGGTTCTTACGTACACACTAACTGCTGGGAGGAGATTCTTAAAGGGAGGGTGGAGGACACTGGGAATTCACTGTGTTTATGGTAATACAAGCGGGAGAATATTGTTAACACTCTTTCTCTACCGTTTACTGGTAACAGAGGACATTTGTATATTTTACTATAGAGAATCTCAGGGGTAGTACTCTTACTGATTTTCTACAAGGGCATCACTCGTGAGTCTGATTCACCAGAACTTAGTTTCTGCACTTGTCCTTATTCATCCACCCGTGATTTCACTCGCCCCGATATTCAACATACACTAAGTCACTGTATCACTGTTTCACTAATTCTGGGGCAATGTCACACTTAGCATAAGTCACTTAACTAATTCTGGGGCAACACCACACTTAATATAATTCACTCATATAGTGGGGGCGGCGGGGAGACACGCCGGCAACAACTCTGCCAGAATAGGGGCACCGCCAAGGGAGGGCGTGCCGTGAGGGCACCGGACGACTCGCAGGGGCGTCCTCTCTCGTCCAGGGCTGCAGGTGGCGAAGGGGCCTGTAGTCTCCGGGCTAGGTATAGGGGTGTGGCCCTCAGGACTGGGGCCAAACAGGTCCAGGAATCTCTGGCTCAAGTCTCGGCCAGAGGTGGATGTCTTTCGCCGTCTAAGGGGCGTGGAGAGATCACGTCCAGGCGGCCTGGGGAGGGCCTGGAGTAACCGAGGGCTGCAGCCCCCAGAGTCAAGGGGCGCCGTCAGGGAGGGGCTGTGGCACCAACCTGAGCTATGGTCCGTCAAGTCGGTCTTTTCCAGGGCCAGGCGTAGGGAGCAGAGGCCAGGGGAAACTGCATGGTCTCTCTGGGACCCTTCTGTGCTGGAGGTCCGGGCTCTCGTCTCACGGTGGGGCGATGATACTTCTGACATCTCTCTCTGGCCGTGGGGCCTGGCGATCGGCCGTGGCTGCCCAAGGGCGCAACTATAGGGCGCCAAGGCCTAGTTATTAGCCGTGGCCTGAGTGGGGGACTTAGTGTGCCTCTATACACCTTCGGAGTGGCAACTGGCTGTCTGACGAAGGCAGGAATGGCTTTCAGCCATCTCCTGCAGGATGGAAGGTGAGCGGCTATCGGCCGTCTCGGGGGCAGCATTTTCTGAGCGGCTATCGGCTGTCTGGCAAAGGCGGGAGCGGCCTCTTAACGTCTCTTTGTGCCGGAAGAGGGAGCAGCTATCAGCCATCTCGGGGGCAGCACCTTTGGAGCGGCTATCGGGCATCTGACAAAGGAGGGAGCGGCTATCGGCCGTCTCCTTCTGCCGGAGGGGTGAGCAGCTATTGGCCATCTCGAGGGCAGCACCTTCGGAGCGGCTATTGGCCATCTGACGAAGGCGGGAGCAGCTATCGGCCGCCTCCTTCTGCCAGAGGAGTGAGCGGCTATCAGCTGTCTCGGGGACAGCACCTTCGGAGTGGCTAGCAGCCGTCTGGTGAAGGAGGGAGTGGCTATCAGCCATCTCCTGCAGGAGAGGGTGTTGGGCGGCTATCGGCCGTCCCAGGAAGGACACCTTCTGACGAAGGCGGGAGCAGCTATCGGCGGTCTCCTCGTTACCCTCAGGCCGGTGAGACACCGGTTCCCTTACGAGGGGCAGGCGGCTATCGGCTGTCCCTAAAGAGAAGGCACCTTCCCGTAGAAGGCAGGAGTGGCTATCAGCCGTCTCCTGAGGGGCGCTAGTTGGAGCTGGACAGACAGCTCCACCCTGAGCTGATCTGGTGGTCCCACTCCCTGAAGGTAGTGTCATCTTCCTGCAAGGGCGACGGTGTGGCGGCTGGGTGCTATAGGGGCGCACAGCCCTGGCTGACTTATGCCTTTGTCTCATGGCATCCCGTGGTTCGGCTGCGGCTACCCCGTGGGGTCCGGGTAGGGGTGTCGGTGAGTTTCTGGGGGAACTGTGCTGTAAATCACGCATTTCACCACTCTCCTCCTGGAAATAATCATGTCCCTGTGGCTGGAGGTGGTATACGTGAGTGTCGTGGGTGGCGTACACAGGTTGGAGGTGCTGTAGAAGGGCCTGCCAGGCAGCAGTGGGGTGGTTTTCTTCCCGCTCCGCGTCGCAAGTGAGGAAGAGCATGGAGGTGGTGGGGGCGGAACGGAGGAGGCTCAGCAGGTGGTGTGGTCCACGAAGCCAGCAGTTCCTGCCGAGGTTAGGTGCCCATACTGCCTGTCACACTTTTATCTTGCTCGGTATTGCTACTGGTGTGGTGTGGTGCTGTATGCCGGACACCGATGGCAGGGGTGGGGTTTTGTGCTGTGGTAATGCAGCGTAGAATCTCTGGGGAGTGTAGGTGGAGGGGATATGTGCTTGGTGTATCATGACAATGTGAAGACGTGGGGAGGCGGGTGATGTAGGGGGGTGGGCGGGGTTGGGTAGTATGGGCTGCTGTGTGAGTGGGGGGGCGCGGTGGGGGGTGATGCCGTCAGAGTGGACGTACACAAGGGAAGTGGGTGGAGGGCAGTGGTAGTGGGTTGTGGTGAGGGTGTGGTGGCATGGGCGGGACACGTAGGGCTGGGTGGTGAGAATGGGGGGGCAGAGGGAAGGGGTGAGGGAGAGTGAAACGAGGTTGGTATGGCGGGTGAGATGTCATGTGAGGTGCGGTGGGTGGTGGCGACCGGGGAGGCTGAGGCGGTAGGGGAGGTGGAGGGGGAGGGCGAGGAGGAAATGTTGCACTCGTATATGGAGGTGGATGGTGGTGCAGGAACAGGGGGAGGTTGGGGTGTGGGGTCGGGGTGGCAGAGGCGGGTGTGCGGGAAGGGCGCACATGGTGGTTTCGGAGGGTGCGTGGGGTGCCGTGATAATCCATGACAATTTGGTAAGGGTTGGGGATGCGGGTGATTGTGTGAGGCCCCGTGAAGCGGGGGGCGAGTTTGCGGGCGGTGGGAAGTTGGGTGATGACGACGGTGTCACCTAGGCTGAAGGGGTTGGAGGCTATGTCGGGGCCGAGGTCTAAACTTTTTTGTAGGTGGTGCAGTCGGCCCTTCAGAAGGCACAATGGGTCTGTAGTGGGAGTGGAGGCGGGTGGTTGCAGGTGCTGGCGTAGTGGTAATAGACGGGGGGCCTCGCCAAATATTCTTTCATGTGGGGAAACTCCATCTTCTCGGGGGCAGGAATTCATGCCCCACTGAACGATCTTCACATGAGCCGGCCAGTCATTGTCTTTCGTAGCCTCGATGCGTGTGTGTAATTGATTCATGAGAGTACGATGGCTATGTTCACATACTGCGTTCCCCTGTGGCCAGTAAGGAGAGGAGTGGGAGATTTTATACCCAAATGTTCTAGCGAGTTTCTCCCATATTTTCCTGGAGAAATCAGGGGCATTATCAGAATGGATGGCCTGAGGGATGCCAAAATAAGGGAACACGTGTCGGAGAAGGGCATCGGTGACTGCGACGGCATGATGCTCTTTAGCTGGGCAGGCTACTACAAATTTTGAATATGTGTCCACAAAGGTGATCACATATTTATATCCAGATTTGGGAGGGAGGGGGCCTACTACAACTATCGCCAGGAGTTGCTAGGACTTGTGGGTGGTGATGTGGCCCGAGGGTCTGGCAGTCCTGGTGGTATCTTTCCCCAATGCAGAGGCGCAGTAACTTTGAATGATTTCCTTGGCGAGGGTGGAAGGGTTTAGCGCCCAGGTGTCGTTAGACACATGCAATAATTTCTTTGTGCCCAGGTGGATGCCGTTATGGGCATGAAGGTTGCGCAGGGTGTCACGCACCACATCGGGGGTCAGGAGGATATGCCCAGACGGGGTTAGGAGGTGGTCACCCTGTCGGCATAGTTTGGTGAACAGGTGGAGGGGAATCCAGGGGGGCCGCTCCTTGCAGTGCCATAGTTGTAGGAGGTCCGGGTCCGTCTGTACCGCGTGGATGGGGAAGCAGGAGAGGGCATCTGCATTGGTGATGAGTTTTCCAGGCCTGTAAGAGATTTCATACTGAAATTCCTCCTGGGTTTCACACCATCTGACAAGTTGGGTGTTATGTGAGTCAGAGTGGCGTAGCCACTGGAGTGACTGGTGGTCTGTGATGATCGTGACCTGGGTCCCGGAAAGGTAAGCCCTGAAATGTTGGAGGGCCCAAATTATGCCGAGGCATTCTCGCTTGGTTGCGGCATAATTTCTCTCGGCTGGATTCAAGGTGCAACTGGCGCAGGTGATGATGTGCTCCCGACCGGCTTGTACCTGGTCTAGTACGGCGCCTATGGCAGTAAGGGAAACGTTGGTGTAGAGGTGAAAGAGGAGGGCATAATCAGGAAAAGCCACGATGGGGGCGGAGACGAGCTTATGTTTTAGTTGTTGGAATGCAGCTCGCCTTTCCTCAGTCCAGATGAACGGCTCCCCCTTCCTGGTCAGATTGTGAAGAGGCTTTGCAATTTGTGCGAACCCTTCATGAAGCGACGGTAGTAGGACGTCAGTCCTAGGAAGGCACGGACGCTGTGGACGTCCTGTGGTGGCAGTATGTCCACTATGGCATGGAGCTTGTTGGGGTCCAGGGAGATTCCTGCCTGGGAAATAACATGTCCCAGGAACGGACAGTCCTGGCGGCCAGGACACACTTAGAGGGATGGAGCTTGAGGCCTGCCTGGTGAATCCTAGTGAAGACTCGGCGGAGGTGCTGCGAGTGGTTGGCCTAGGTCTGGCTAAAGACGATGACGTCGTCCAAATAGGCCAGGATATCTCCCAGGTGAGGCCGCTCAGGACAGATTCCATTAGCCTGGAGAAGGTGGGAGGGGATTTGCAGAGGCCAAATGGCAGGACATTAAATTCATAATGTCTGCCGTTGCTCATGGAAAAGGCCGTCTTGCCTCGGTGTTCTGGATGTACAGGGACCTGCCAGTATCCAGACTGGAGGTCGAGGGTGGAAAACCAAGATACCCCGTAAAGGGAATCTAAGGAATCGTCAATTCGTGGGAGGGGAGTGGCATCTTTGATGGTGACGTAGTTCAGGCGGCAGTAATCGATGTAAAATCGCATCGTGCCATCTTTCTTCTTTAGTAAAACGACGGGGGAGGACCAGGGGCTGGTGGAGGGGGAAATGACGACGGTCTCTATCATTTCACATACCTGGCGGTCCTCTTCCTCCCTTTGTCAGGGATTTCTTCGTTGGGAAGGCTGTCTAATGGGTGGGCCTGTCGTGTGAATTTTATGTGACAGATACGTGGTGTGCCCTATGTCTGCTGATCCTTTTGCAAACAGGTCCTGGAAATCCAGGAGGAGGCGACGTAAGGTGTCTGACTGCTGGGCAGAGAGATGGTCAGGAATGGAGGGTAGGGGGGTTGGGAAGTGGGAGGAGGATGGGGCACAGGGCTCAGCTTCCTCCATCTCTCCGATGACGATCCCTTTAGGGAGGGTAAGGGGGGAAGGGGCAAGGTTAGGTATGTGGACAAAGGTGTGGTTGAGGGAGAAAAGTGGGAGATAAAAGGCAGGCAGAAAGGGCTCCCAGCGGGAGGAGGGGGGAGAACAAGACAGAGGGACCAGAGGGCCGGTTAAGGGGCACCCAGGCCTCATGGTGGGAGGGAATGGTAACAGCGGCAGAGACAGTGGCAGGGAAGGAGGGAGGAGGAATGGTGAGAGGGGACACGAGAGGAGGAGAGGGGGGTGGAGGCAGGGGAGGAGGAGGGGAGCATGGAAGGAAGGGAAGGGGGCGAATCTTCTGGCCGGGGCTGTGGCGTACAGGTGTAAACGGCCTGGGTGGGGTGGGATGGGGGATGGAATTGGAGCTGCCAGAACCGGCAGTCAATTGTAGCTCCAAGTTTTTGGAGTAAGTCTAGTCCTAAATACCCGTCGTAGCTCCGGCAGGACGGGTCGAAAACAATGAATATATGTCGGGTAGACGCCGGCTGGTGGGTGTCGACCCGTAGGGCCCGAGTCTCCCCACGGATGGGTAGGGGGCCATCCCTCGCATCCACAAGGTGAGTGGCAGTGGGGCAGAGTGGGCCAAAGGTCAATTTCTGGCGGGAGAAATAGTGGCTGTAAAGGCAGGACCTGGCTGCTCCCGTATCGACTAGCAGTCTGGCCTTCACGCTGTTCAATCTCATCTTGTGGTACACTGGGGGGCGATACTTAGGGGTAATGGCCCCCGCCACCGTGGGTTGGTGCAGGGACGGGCCTAAAAATCCAGCTGTCTGGGGCTTTCATTCTCCTGTTCCTGTTCCTGTTCTCCGGGATGGGGCTCCTCCATGAGTTCCAGTTCATCTTCTGGGGCCTCACCTTCTAAAGAGGACACCTTACGTGAACCCGGGGCTGTGGTTCTGCGACGGGCAGCTTTAAGCTGGTCCCATATGTCATGTAGGGGACAGCTGGAGCTGCAGGCTGTGAATTCCCACAGATTCACTAGGATCAGATTCGAATTTTCCTGAGGGGCGGGTCGCCGGAGGGAAGGGTGTGCCCTAGGCGGGGTGGGCGCCGGGGTAAGGCTGGTGAAAGGCAAAGGCGGATGTGGCATGGTCGGGGGAGCCGGGGGTTGAGTGGGAAATTTCTATCTATCTATCTATCTATTGTCAGACGCCTCAATCCCGTTTGGGGTGGCCACAAACAAATCGCCTCCAAGTCGCCCTGTCCCCCGCCATTTCACTGCCCTGCTCCCAACTCACACCCCCCTCTCTCATAAACCTCTCCACCCCATCCCTCCATCTCATCCTCGGCCTCCCCCTCCCTCTTCCCCCCTCCACCTCACTCACATACACTCTCTTCGTCAGTCTTTCACCCTCCATCCTCTCCACATGGCCAAACCACCTCAGTGTGTTCCTCATAACGCTTCCTATCACATCCACATCCACACCACAACGCTCCTTTATATCCTCATTCGTCAGCCTGTCTCTCCACGTGACTCCACAGGCTCCTCTTAAATAACTCATTTCCACTGCTCTCACTCTTGACTTGTGTCCTTCCAACAGTATCCAAGCTTCACTTCCGTACGTTAGAGTTGGTATCACAATACTGTCATGTAGTAACTTTTTCACTTCCATGCTCACTTCCCTGTTTCTTATCACTGCTTTCAAGGAACCAGCAACCTTTCTTCCCTGCTGTACCCTTTCAAGCACTTCACCCTCCAAACCTCCATCCTTACTCATCACACTACCCAAATACTTAAACGTACTCACATTTTCCAATTCCTCACCATCCAACCTCGCTGTACATTCACTAACTTCACCTCTCTCAAAGACCATCACTTTACTCTTCCCTACACTCACCTTTAGGTTCCGTTTCATACACACTCTCTCAAACTCATCCACCAAGCCTTGCAGCTCCCCTTCGTCTTCACTCAACAACACAGTATCATCTGCAAACAACAGTACAGGGAGTTTCCAAACACTATCCTCTCTCACCAGGGCCACTCCAACATCCACTACCCTGCCTTGTACCTCTTTTATTATCCCATCCATGTACAGACTGAACAACCATGGAGACATGACACATCCCTGTTTCAAACCAACTTTCAAAGAGAAAAATTCACTTAGTTCACCATCCACACGCACTGCAGCCTTCTCACCATCGTACATACTCTTCACAGCATTCAACAACTTCCCATCTACTCCATATATTCTTAACACTTTCCACAATCCTTGTCTATCCACCCTGTCATATGCTTTCTCCAAATCCATGAAAGCCGCATACAACTTCTTTCCCTTCTCTAGAAACTTTTCCACTAAAGTTCTAAGAATGAATATCTGATCTACACAACCTCTTCCCTTCCTAAAGCCTCCCTGTTCTTCTCCAACTAATTTCTCTAGTACATTAATTTGCTGGGGAGTAGGGCAGGCGGTCAGGAGGCGCCGTATGAGCTGGACATCTCTATCCATGTCTCCAGCTGAGTCATGGATAGTAAAGTGTTGTTTGACAACACTCGGAAGCACTCTGAGCAGAGTGTTAAATGTATGCTGATCCCGGGTTTCCTCATATGCCTCCGGGTAGGCATCAGTAACTAGGCGTCTTGCCTGTATCAGGGTACTATCTAAATCCCCGTCAAATGAAAAACTATCCAATTGGGATAGAGCCACGACTCTCCCTAATGGT
Source organism: Coenobita brevimanus (assembly GCF_032717465.1). Classification (NCBI taxonomy): domain Eukaryota; kingdom Metazoa; phylum Arthropoda; class Malacostraca; order Decapoda; family Coenobitidae; genus Coenobita; species Coenobita brevimanus. The sequence goes on from NC_137042.1 coordinate 15,950,792, forward strand.
GGGGTGATGGCTTGAACAACGAACTTTGTAAAGTTCTGCCAGGTGAGCTCCGGGACGATTTTCGATGCTATGTTCGCCACCGTTTTGCCCAATAGAGGAAGTGTGACTGCAATATTCTGCTGGTCATTATCAAAGGCAATATCCAGTAAGGGTTTGATTATTGCCAGATACGTGTGTATATCGTACTGGTCGGAGTCAAACTTGGGTAACTGTACGTGCGGTTTAGTTGCTATTTTGCCAAATATTCCCTCACTACCTCTCGTCTACGCCTGGGTCAAGAACCACCGCTGGCCACCAGTGTAATGCTAGGTGAAAAAAGCCCTACTCCTCGGTCTTAGAATACCTAACGTGTAGCGGGGTCCTCTTTCGAGACCGGGGCTTAGTGCAATAAAGAGAAATATAGGACACAAAAACTCCAGGCAATAACCTTTACAGGTATATTACCATAGTCAGACACAGGACAAAAACAGCAGATATTACAAGATAGTACGTGGCAGAAAATGAAACCATAACTAGGATATTAATATCTCGCAGGATACCGGCTTAACAGATACTGATGGCAACACTGTAATTTTAGTGCACAGGTGTACAGGGAATACAGGATTGTGGCGCGCGTGAGAGCTCGGGAGTGAGTCTCACTGGGGGGGGGGGGCAGGGGTGACGCGCGGAGGGTCAGAACAGAGTTATAGTAATATTGGGAGGGAGTAAGTATTATTAATTCGAACTTAGTATTTTCTGATAGCAAAGGGATTTTGACAATTGATTCTTTTCCTCGTCCAGGTTCTTACGTTAACACTAACTGCTAGGAGGAAATTCTTAAAGGGGGGTGGAGGACACTGGGAATTCACTGTGTTCATGGTAATACTAGCGGGAGAATATTGTTAACACTTTTTCTCTACTGTTTCCTGGTAACAAAGGACATTTGTATATTTTATTACAAAGAATCTCTCGGGGTAGTAGTCTTATTGATTTTCTGCAAGGGCGTCACTCGTGAGTCTGATTCACCAGAACTTAGAGTCTGCACTCATCCTTATTCATCCGCCCCTGATTTCACTCGCCTCGATATTCAACGTACACTAAGTCACTGTATCACTGTTACAGTAATTCTGGGGCAACGTCACACTTAGCATAAGTCACTTTACTCATTTTGGGGCAACACCACACTCAACATAATTCACTCATACAGAGGAGGCGGCGGGGAGGAATAGGGGCACCGCCAAGGGAGGGCGTGCCGAGAGGGCACGGGACGACTCGCAGGGGCGTCCTCTCTCGTCCAGGGCTGCAGGTGGCGAAGGGGCCCGAAGTCTCCGGGCTAGGTACAGGAGTGTGGCCCTAAGGACTGGGGCCAAACAGATCCAGGAACCTCTGGCTCAAGTCTCGGCCGGAGGTGGAGGTCTTTCGCCGTCTCGGGGGCGTGGAGAGATCACGCCTGGGCGTCCTGTGGAGGGCCTGGAGTAACCAAGGGCTGCGGCCACCAGAGTCAAGGGGCACCGTCAGGGAGGGGCTGCGGCACCGACCTGAGCTAGGGTTCGTCAGGTGGGTCTTCTCCAGGGCCAGGCGTAGGGAGCAGAGGCCAGGGGAAGCTGTAGGGTCTCTGTGGGATCCTTCGGTGCTGGAGGTCCGGGCTCTCGTCTCACGCTGGTACGATGACACTTCTGCCACCTCTCTCTGGCCGTGGGGCCTGGCTATTGGCCGTGGCTGCCCAAGGGCGCAACTATAAGGCGCCAAGGCCTGGCTATTGGCCGTGGCCTGAGTGGGGACTTAGTGCGCCTCTGTACACCTTCGAAGCGGCAATCGGCTGTCTGACGAAGGCGGGAGCGGCTTCCTGCCGTCTCCTGCAGGAGGGAGGGTGAGCAGCTATTGGCTGTCTCGGGGGCAGCACCTTCGGAGCAGCTATCGGCCATCTCAGGGGCAGCACCTTTGAGGTGGCTATCGGCCGTCTGACGAAGGCGGGAGTGGCCTCTTGCCATCTCCTTCTGCCGGAGGAGGGAGCGGCTATCGGCCATCTCTAGGGCAGCACCTTCAGAGTGGCTATCAGCCATCTGGCAAAGGCGGGAGCAGCTATTGGCTGTCTCCTTCTGCTGGAGGGGTGAGCGGCTATCGGCCGTCTCGGGCACAGCACTTTCAGAGTGGCTATTGGCCGTCTGGCGAAGGAGGGAGCGGCTATCGGCCGTCTCCTACAGGAGAGGGTGTTGGGCTGCTATCGGCCGTCCCAGGAAGGACACCTTCTGATGAAGGCGGGAGTGGCTATCGGCCGTCTCCTCGTTACCCTCAGGCCAGTGAGACACCGGTTCCCTTATGAGGGGCGGGCAGCTATCGGCCGTCCCTAAAGAGAAGGCACCTTCCTGTAGAAGGTGGGAGCTGCTATCGGCCGTCTCCTGAGGGGCGCTACTTGGAGCTGGACGGACAGCTCCACCCCGAGCTGATCTGGCGGTCCCACTCCCTGAAGGTAGTGTCATCTTGCTAGGGCAACGGTGGGGTGGCTGGGTGCTACAGGGACGCATGGCCCTGGCTGACTTATGCCGTTGTCGCACGGCATCCCATGGTTCGGTTGCAGCTACCCCGTGGGGTCTGGGTGGGGGTTTCGGTGAGTTTCTGGGGGCACTGTGCTGTAAATCACGCATTTCAATCAGCAAATTTTGAAATCTTACAACACAATCTTTCGTCAATATCATTTACATATATGAAGAAAAGAATAGGACCTAACACTGAACTCTACGGCACTCCATTTGTAACGTTTATCCAGTCTGACTCTTTTCCATTTATTACAACTCTTTGCTTTCATCCAGTAAGCCAATCTTCTACCCACCTGAGAACAATGCTGCTGAAACCATGTGCCTTTTGATTCTGAAGGAGTCTTTTGTGTGGAACTTTGTCAAAAGTGAAATGCGTGATTTACAGCACAGTGCCCCCAGAAACTCACCGACACCCCTACCCAGACCCCATGGGGTAGCCACAGCCGAACCATGGGATGCCGTGCGACAATGGCATAAGTCATCCTGGGCTGTGCGCCCCTATAGCACCCAGCCGCCACATCGTCGCCCTAGCAGGAAGATGACATTACCTTCAGGGAGTGGGACCGCCAGATCAGCTCAGGGTGGAGCTGTCTGTCCAGCTCCAACTAGTGCCCCCCAGGAGATGGCCGATAGCCACTCCTGCCTTCTACATGAAGGTGCCTTCTCTTTAGGGACAGCCGATAGTCGCCTGCCCCTCATAAGGGAACCGGTGTCTCACTGGCCTGAGGGTAACGAGGAGACGGCCTATAGACGCTCCTGCCTTCGTCAGAAGGTGTCCTTCCTGGGACGGTCGATAGCCGCCCAACACCCCCTCCTGCAGGAGACGGCCAATAGCAGCTCCGAAGGTGTTGTCCCCGAGACGGCCAATAGCCGCTCACTCCTCCGGCAAAAGCAGACGGCTGATAGCTGCTCCCGCCTTCGTCAGACGGCCGATAGTCGCTCCGAAGGTGCTGCCCCCGAGACGGCCGATAGCCACTCACCCTCCCTCCTGCAGGAGACGGCCGAAAGCCGCTCCCGCCTTCGTCAGACGGCCGATTGCCGCTCCGAATGTGTACAGAGGCTCGCTAAGTCCCCCACTCAGGCCACGGCCAATAGCCGGGCATTGGCGCCTTATAATCGCGTCCTTGGGCAGCCAGGGCCGATAGCCGGGCCCCACGGTCAGAGAGAGGTGGCGGAAGTGTCATCACCCCAGCGTGAGACGAGAGTCTGGACCTCCAGCACCGAAGGATCCCATGGAGGCCCTATAGCTTCCCCTGGCCTCTGCTCCCTACGCCTGACCCTGGAGAAGACCCACCTGACAGACTCTAGCTCAGGTCGGTGCCGCAGCCCCTCCCTGATGGCGCCCCTTGACTCTGGGAGCCGCAGCCCTCGGTTACTCCAGGCCCTCCCCAGGAAGCCCGGGCATGATCTCTCCACACCCCCAAGATGGCGAAAGACCTCCACCTCCAGCCGAGACTTGAGCCAGAGATTTCTGGACCTGTTTGGCCCCCGTCCTGAGGGCCACACTCCTGTACCTAGCCCGGAGACTTCGGGCCCCTTCGCCACCTGCAGCCCTGGACGAGAGAAGACGCCCCTACGAGTCATCCCGTGCCCTCTCGGCACGCCCTCCCTTGGCGGTGCCCCTATTCTGGCAGAGTTGTCGCCGGCGTGTCTCCCCGCCGCCCCCACTATATGAGAGAATTACATTAAGTGTGGTGTTGCCCCAGAATTAGTTAAGTGACTTATGCTAAGTGTGATGTTGCCCCAGAATTAATGTAACAGTGATACAGTGACTTAGTGTATGTTGAATATCGGGGCGAGTGAAATCACGGGCGGATGAATAAGGACAAGTGCAGAAACTAAGTTCTGGTGAATCAGACTCAAGAGTGACGCCCCGGTAGAAAGTCAGTAAGACTACTACCCCGAGAGATTCTCTATAGTAAAATATACAAATGTCCTTTTTTACCAGGAAACGGTAGAGAAAAAGTGTTAACAATATTCTCCCGCTTGTATTACCATAAACACAGTGAATTCCCAGTGTCCTCCACCCTCCCTTTAAGAATCTCCTCCCAGTAGTTAGTGTGTACGTAAGAACCTGGACAAGGGCTCTGGGGACACCAGTCTCCTCGACCTCACCGGTGAGGAAGTCACCATAGCATCCTGCATGGCAGTAGGAGGTAGAGGGGCCATCACAACGAACGATGGCCTGGCTTCCGGTGACACTGGCTTGTCACGGGGGACAGAGGGGCCTGGAGATTGGGAGCCGATGAAGAGAGCGGTGGGATCGGCAGGTCCTAGAGGTGGGTAGGGTTGTCTTGTGATGCCGGCCGATGATGGTGGCGTGGTCTCCCTAGGAGGAAGGCGGCGGGGCAGCTTCACTTGCTGACCATATGGCATCAGCTGAACCTCCTCCACCCCAGAATGGTCGCTCTCAATGTCGTTCTCTGACTCTACCTCCTCAGGGATCTGATACCACTCGTGTGGTGCCAACCCACGACTCATTTCTGCAAGACTGTCATTCCAAGCCAACTAGAGAATAAATTGCTGTCTGAGGGATTGTGGACCCTGTGGCAGTCCAGTGCTGTGGTAGGAATGTGAGCTGAAATAAAGGAGTCAAGATATGTTATTCATAGCCAGCCAAGAACTTGGCTCAACACTTGCACAACAGAAGGGTTCATGATATACGTGTATGTCCTTGGAAAACATCGTCTCCTACACCTGACTTAGCACACAGGTAGGGGCTCCCTTTCATTTTCTTTGGACATTACACATAACCAAATCTATCATTTTTATGAGATATGCAGTACATTTCACCAGTAACATGTAAATGGAAGTGAAATGCATGCTTCCACTGCCAAGCCCCCCACCCCGCTACAGAGCCACAGCCCCATCCCCACCCCAGGAGGACACCACAGTCGGCCAGGTGAGCGATACACTGGCCAAGAGCGAGAAGGGCTCAGGTGCGCCCCGACCTTGTGTCCCTCTTCCCCTCAACCTGCCCAACCAAGATGTCGCAGGGATGCGAGACTACTTCTCAGCCGGACCAGCCCTTGTCAGAATCTAGGTGGGACTGCTCCAGAATCAGTCCCAGGCAGCACTGCGGTAACGGCCATTGTACATCGGGGAAGGAACGGCCACTGTACGTCCTGCTGCAGCCACATCTGGAGCCTGCCTTGTTGTGACAGCCACTGTACGCACACCGACAGGCAAAGGCAGGAAGAGAGAAACTGCGGCGACCGTCACTGTATCCGTCGGGGAATGAATGGCCACTGCACATCCCTCATCCACCTCCTCCTCCTCCTCCTCCTCCTACGGGAGTAGCACCGCGGTAACGGCCACAGGGTGTACCGGGGAGTGAACGGCCACTGTACGTCCCTCAGTTACTTCCCATCGGGCAGGCAGACCCGCGGCATTGGCCACCATACACGCCAGGGAGGGAACTGCCACTGTACATCCCTCATCTGCCTCTTCCTCCTTTGAGAGCAGCACCATGGCGACGGCCACTGCAATATACAAGTGTGTGGCAATACCTAAGTGCAAATAGACCAGTATACCATGCAGAGTCCAAAGAACAAAGTCTATGAACAGTGTCACCATACCTGTGCGATATACTCTTGTACAATAACTCAGGTGTAATCACAGTGTCTGTGTGGTGTAATGTACCAATATTAACCAACCTGTCACTATACCCGTTCCACATTCAGGCCACCATTGTATGTACAGTATATTGTAAGGAAGTTGGATTAAGGCAGTATATGCATTAAGGTGTCTTGCCAAGTTTTTTTTGCCCTGTTCCTTTGTAAGTGTTATATTTCCGGTCTAGAAAGAGGACCTCAGTCAGTCGCTGGTGTCTTTAGAACGAGAAGTCGGTCTAAAAACATCCAGCATAACACTGGTGGCCAGCGGTGGTTCTGGATCCGATTAGAGCACGGAGGAATAAATAGGGAAATCTAGCACAATGGTGGCCAAACCCGTTATCCAACTGCCTAAATTCAACCCCGAACAATACGACATCGATGTATACTTGGATATGGTAAAACCCATACTGGACATAGGATTTGAAAATGACAGGGAGAAAGTTGCCATCACACTGCCACCCCTGGGCAAAACTGTGGCTGCCATAGCCACGAAAATCGTCCCCAAACTAAAATGGGATCAATTCACATATATCGTGAAACAGGCAGTTACGCTTTCCTTGGACAGGGATGTCGCGCTCTCGCAACTAGACGCCCTCACATATGTTGGTAGCCTCGATGACACATTCATCCAGGCATGGCAACTCGTCACCGTCGCCTATCCCAAAGACAACACAGCCACCCGGGATCAACATATATTCAACACCTGCCAAGGATCCTCCCGAGCACAATCAGGGAACACTTCACAATTTATGATCCATCAGGAGACATGGACCAAGACCTACAGCTTGTATGACGCCTCCTTGCTGCCTGCCCCACGCTTCAACCAATAAGTGCAGTTAGCAAGTTTCCCACAAACAGGCGGTGCCGCAAAAGCAACGGACGCCCCCACCACAACCCACTACGGAGCCATCACCTGCCATACCCAGGGCGCACCCCCCGAAGAAACGCCCCAACCCCAGAGGAAACTCCAACTTGATATCTATAAACCCGTGGGAATTTACCACCTGCAGTCGCAGCTGCACTCTGCATGACATATGGGAGCAGCTGAAAGCTGCATGATGCAGGCAGCCCAACAAGGGTGCCAGAGGGTGTCATCCTTGGACGACGAAGCACCGGAAGACGACGCTCCACCCCTCTCTTATACAGACCCTGGGGAAGTGGAGCCCGACGAAGAGAGCTCCGTACAACAGATGGATTTTTAGGTCCACCCCCGCACCTCCCCATGGTGGCAGGGGCCACTTCACATAAATACAGACCCCCCAGTCTATGACAAGATGAGGCTGAATGGGATCAAGGCAAGACTATTGGTTGACACGGGAGCGGCCAGATCCTGCCTCTACTCACAATTTTACTCCCGCCACAGCTCCACCTTCGGCCCCCTTCTCCCCACTTCAGCCCACCTCGTAGATGCGGGGGACGACCCCCCTGCCTATCCATGGGGAAACCCGGGACCTGAAACCCACCAACAAGTATCCGCAAGACACCCCTTCATCATCTTCGATTCTACATGCCGTGCATATGCCAGCTACTTGGGGTTGGACCTCCTACAGAAACTCCACAGCAACATCGACTGCCACAAGCGTCGCCTCCAGTTTCGTACAGCCCCCTCCCCCGACCAGCCACCCAGCACGTGCACGCCACCACCCTTGACACCCCCCCTGCCTCCCCATCCCCAACCACTCTGCACGTGCACCTCTCTTCCACCCGCACGCCTCACTGCACTCACCATTGCACCTTCCCACCTCCATCCTTCTTCTTCCTCTCTTACCTCCCCTCCACCTCCAACTTTTCCTGCCACCATCGCTTCCGCCGTTACCATTCCCCCCCAGCACGAGGCTTGGTTGCACTGAAACAGGCCCAATGGTACCTCCATACTATTCTCCCCCAACTCACCATCCGGGGCCTTTTCAGCATGTTTACTATCTCCCAATTCCTTCCTCCCCACGTCCGAGCAGTGTGAATCGCCAACCTCGCCGCCACACCACTCACCCTCCTTCGAGAGTGAGTAGTAGGGGATATGGAGGAAGCCGAGTGTTACGGCATATCACATGAATATAAAGTCTCTCTTATTTTTGTGACATGATATTTAGTTTGTAGTGCCTGCTATAGTTTGCATTTTATTAAGTAAGAAATTTGTGCTTCAACTAAGGTAAAATAGGAAAACTTTGCATGTACTGTATTCAGTTTATATGTACGATCTCTTTGTATGGATACAAAGACTTTGTTGTTTTATGCGGTCTAGGCCGCTAGAGGGCCAGAGGCAGACCACCCGCCTAATTGGAATGAAGTGTGTAAGGGACTCCGTAATTTTCTGGGGATTGACCAGGGATTGAGAGGTGCCACAATCTGTAAGTACCTCATGTTAGTCCGTGAAGCTGTTATGCTGAGTGTTTTTAGGTCGACTCCTCGTCCTAAAAACACTAGCGACTGAGCGGGGTCCTCTTTCTGGACCGGAAGTAAAGCACCAACAAAGGAACAGGACATAAAAACTAGGCAGTATACCTTAACACATCTATTACCTTAATTCTAACACCGTTACAATATTACATAGAGTGATAATTAGGATATGGGATACAGATATCCAGAGTTACGTTAGGATGACACGGGATATTCAGCACACACACTATGATCACATATAACAATGGCTTGTGGTTCCATAAGTGAAGGTGACTGTCCTTCATCAAAGCCCAAAAAGTCTATACTCACAGTCATAAGAGGAATATACAAGATTAATAGTCTAGGGACGGAATATTACTATAAGAAAGGCAGGGGGCGGATCACGACACTCGACTTGGTTAACTAGGTGCGACAACACTCGCCCGCGCGCCCAGCTGCCGTTCACGCTGATGGGGAAACTCCTCTATTTTGGGAGGGGGGAACAACACTAGATTTACTATTGTAGAATTACTGTCTTTAAAGGGGCAGGTGAGTTTATTGGGATCATGAACACTTATTTGTTGACTTCCTCTAGATCGTACTATGTCACTTTGTCACTGTTCCGGTTCCACTTTCTTGGGTATATTGAGATTGAAAAGGTGTCACTGATCTTACCCGTTTTTCTTGGGTTATATCACTCTGTCACTATAACCGGGGGGGGGGGACCTCCGGGGACTCTACCCGTGGCGGGCGTCACACTACCCACAGGGGGAGTCACTACCCGGGTCCGTTCCGTCGCTGCGTTGCAGGGAGGCCTTCTTGTCTGGGGCCTCGACCTGATGTAGACCCTCAGCTCAGGGTCTTGTCGTCGTGGTGCAGGGAGGCCCGCCTATGTGGGGCCTCGACCTGGAGTGGTGGCCCTCGGGACTGGGGCCAAACAGTTGGAGGAGGCGTGTCTGGCGTCGGAGGCTCAGCGGTGTGAGGAGGGCAGCGCTGGTAGGCTGCTGGGCTCGCCTGGGGGTCCTGGGGCTGTGGGGGTCAGCCAGGGGACGCGCCGTCAGGTGTGGGCTGCGGCCTCATCTCCTGCTGGTGCCTGGGGGAGACAAGAATTTCCCAGGAGTAGGAGGCAGGCCCTGACTGGGACTTTGTCTCTGCTCCGGTGACACCTTCGGGGCATCTCTCCCGAGTGGTGTCCAGCTACTCCCACAGGATATTGCTGAAGGTAGAGGACATACGGAGACCGTGTTCTCTCTCCTATACAGGGAGGGTAGCACGGAGGCGACTCTCTCTCCTGTCTCCGTCACAGCCGTGGCTCCAGGTTGTTTTACCCTGGGACCCACTTTTGGCTCTCTACAAGGGACTCTTGCCCTTGGGGTGGCTGAGGGTACTGGCCCCTTACAGCTCACTATAGGGCCTCCTGCCCTGCTTGTGGCAGAGGGTATTTCTCTCTCGTGGCTCACTGTGGCAGAGGGTACTAGCCCCTCGTGGCTCACCGAAGGTGTGGCAGAGGGTGGTGTTCCCTCGTGGCTCACTATTGCAGAGGGTACTGGCCCCTCATGGCTCACCAAAGCGCCTCCTGCCCTGTTTGTGGCAGAGGGTATTTCTCCCTCGTGGCTCACTGTGGCAGAGGGGACTGGCCCCTCGTGGCTCACCAAAGTTGTGGCAGAGGGTGGTGTTCCCTCGTGACTCACTGTGGCAGAGGGTACTAGCCCCTCGTGGCTCACCAAAGTTGTGGCAGAGGGTGGTGTTCCCTCGTGGCTCACTGTGGCAGAGGTGGGGACACCTCGTGGCTCACCAAGGGACCTCCTGCCCTTAAGAGGCGTAACTATGGCCGTCGCCAAAAAGCTACCAGTGACTGATTTTGTATCAGTCCCACCCCACTGCTGTCGATGGTTAGCCCGCCGGTGAAGTTGTCTCGGATCCAGGCTCACCTGGCGTCGGGGCAGTTGCGGGGAGAAGGGGCACAGGTCAGTGGTGGTTGGGTGACCCTCTTACCCTGGGTCATTAGCCTCCCCGTTGTCCCTTCCTAGGGTGGTGGGGTGGTGGTGGCCCGGTGGTGGGGTGGGGGGTGGCGGGGTGGATGGTCCGGCGGTGGGCATTTTACCACCGTCGTCTTTGAAAAAGTCACTACCCCGTGACTGCATGTGGTAGGTGGTGGAAGTGAATGTCTTGTGGACCGGGGTGAGGTGTTGCAGGAGGTTCGTCCAGTGATTGGTCATGGTGTTTGGCTCTCGGTGGGGGTTGAAAGAGAGACGTATGGAGGATGGGCGGTTTGTCTGGCGTAGGAGGCGGAGAAGCTGGGGTGTCCGTTGAATCCTGATGGGTGGGCGGTCGTGGAGGCGCCATAGCATGCTCTCAATTTTGCTTGTTGGTAGTTTCCACGATGCCTGATGAAGGGGGATGGTAATGGGGGTGGTGTTTGGGGTGTGGGTGGCATGTGTTGGGAAATGGGGAGCAGGATGGGGGGGAGATGGAGGTGTGGGGGTGTATGTAGATGGTGGGCGGAAGATGCGTCGTGATCTGATGGTCGTGGTGGTGAGGGTGGGCGTCGGCGGTGATGGTGGTTGGGCACGTGGGGAGTTGGTGGGTGATGTGTTGCGTGGGGTGGTGCATGGTGGGGTGCGGGTGGGGTGTGGTGGGCGTTGTGGTGGTACGGTGGTGGTGGTTTTTTCCGCGGCGGTGAAGGTGGGAGTTGGTGACGGGTGGTGTGGTGCAGTGTTGGTGGTGGGTGTAGCGGGCGGTGATTGGGAGTGGTGGGTTGGAGGAGGTGGGGTAGCTGGAGGAGATGCAGGCGGAGGTGAGGCTGATGGGGAGGATGGTGTGATAGGGAAGGCAAATGAGTTGGCTGTGTTGGTGCGGAAAATGAGTGGCGGGGAAGTGATGGTGGTGGGTGGTGCGGGGTGGTAGGTGGGAGGGAGTAGACAGGAGGAGGCGGTTTTGGGAAGTAGGTTAGGGGAAGATGAGGTAAAGGTTCTAGGAGGTCTGTGAAGGGGGAGGCAGGCTTTGTGTTGGGGAGGAATAGGCAGAGGGGAGGCAGTAGTAGTGGAGAAAGTGGTGTGTGAGGTGGGAAGGTTAGGAATAGGGGAGGGCAAAATAGAAGAGGCAGTGAGAGGAGAGGAAAAGGAAAGATGGTGTTTTTCCTGTCGTAGACTGGGAGAGATGTGAGTGGCCCCCGTCATTACGGCAGGTCGTGGGTCGTGGGGGCAGTGGGGAGGCGCCTTCTGTGGTTTCTTCGGCCCGCTTTCCTGCTTCGAGGCTTGGGGCAATCGGCGCATGGTGGGGAGGCCTGTAGGCGCTCTTGTGTTGCTCTGCTGCGCCGAGCAGCTTTTAGCTGTTCACGAATGTCGTGGATTGGGCACTCAGGGCAGCAGGGAGAAAATTTCCACGGATTTACGGGGATGAGATCCGTGGGGAATTGCTTAATGTCGCCGATGCGTTTGGGGGAGGAGTGGACGGCTAGAAGGCGCCTTATTAGGTTGGTTTCTTTATCCAGGTCTCCCGTCAGTTCATGTATTGTGAAGTGGTCTTTAATGAAACTGGGGAGGATCCTGAGGAGTTTGTGGAATATGAGTTGTTCCCTGGTTTTTGCGTCTGTGCCCGGGTACGCAGCAGTGACGAGCCGCCTAGCCTGGATGATTGTGTCATCGAGGCTTCCGTCGTATGTGAGGGCGTCTAGTTGCAATAAGGCTACAACTGTGCCCAGAGATGGCGTCACTGCCTGTTTCACAATTTGCGTGAACTGGTCCCATGACAGTTCTGGGACTACTTTCGGTACGACATTGGTGATAATTTTTCCCAGGTTAGGTAATGTGACCACAATTTTCTCCTTATCCGAGTCAAACCCTATGTCTAAGAGGGGTTTGATCATATCCAAATATACATCAATGTCACATTGGTCCGGGTTGAATTTTGGTAATTGAATGTGCGGTTTGGCTGCCATTGTGCAAGTTTCCTTTTATGTTCCTCCGTGCTTTTACTCGGATCCAGAACCACCGCTTGCCACCAGTGTTATGCTGAGTGTTTTTAGGTCGACTCCTCGTCCTAAAAACACTAGCGACTGAGCAGGGTCCTCTTTCCGGACCGGAAGTAAAGCACCAACAAAGGAACAGGACATAACATCTAGGCAGTATACCTTAACACATCTATTACCTTAATTCTAACACCGTTACAATATTACATAGAGTGATATTTAGAATATGGGATGCAGATATACAGAGTTACGTTAGGATGACACGGGATATTCAACACACACTATGATCACATATAATAATGGCTTGTGGTTCTATAAGTGAAGGTGATTGTCTTTCATCAAAGCCCAAAAAGTCTATACTCACAGTCATAAGAGGAATATAGAAGATTAATAGTCTAGGGACGGAGTATTACTATAAGAAAGGCAGGGGGCGGATCACGACACTCGACTTGGTTAACTAGGCGCGGCGACACTCGCCCGCGCACCCGGCTGCCGTTCACACTGATGGGGAAACTCCTCTATTCTGGGAGGGGGGAACAACACTAGATTTACTATTGTAGAATTACTGTCTTTAAAGGGGCAGGTGAGTTTATTGGGATCGCGAACACTTATTTGTTGACTTCCTCTAGATCGTACTATGTCACTCTGTCACTGTTCCGGTTCCACTTTCTCGGGTATATTGAGATTGAAAAGGTGTCACTGATCTTACCCGTTTTTCTTGGGTTATATCACTCTGTAACTATAGCCGGGGGGGGGGACCTCTGGGGACTCTACCCGTGGCGGGTGTCACACTACCCGCAGGGGGAGTCACTACCCGGGTCCGTTCCGTCGGTGTGTTGCAGGGAGGCCCTCTTGTCTGGGGCCTTGACCTGATGTAGACCCTCAGCTCAGGGTCTCGTCGTCGTGGTGCAGGGAGGCCCGCCTATGTGGGGCGTCGACCTGGAGTGGTGGCCCTCGGGACTGAGGCCAAACAGTTGGAGGAGGCGTGTCTGGCGTCGGAGGCTCCGCAGTGTGAGGAGGGCAGCGCTGGTAGGCTGCTGGGCTCGCCTGGGGGTCCTGGAGCTGTGGAGGTCTGCCAGGGGATGCGCTGTCAGGTGTGGGCTGCGGCCTCGTCTCCTGCTGGTGCCTGGGGGAGACAAGAATTTCCCAGGAGTAGGAGGCAGGCCCTGACTGGGACTTTGTCTCCACTCCGGTGACACCTTCGGGGCAACTCTCCCGAGTGGTGTCCAGCTACTCCCACAGGAGATTGCTGAAGGTTGAGGACACACGGAGACCGTGTTCTCTCTCCTATACAGGGAGGGTAGCACGGAGGTGTCTCTCTCTCCTGTCTCCGTCACAGCCGTGGCTCCAGGTTGTTTTACCCTGGGACCCACTTTTGGCTCTCTACAAGGGACTCTTGCCCTTGGGGTGGCTGAGGGTACTGGCCCCTTACAGCTCACTATTGGGCCTCCTGCCCTGTTTGTGCCAGAGGGTATTTCTCCCTCGTGGCTCACTGTGGCAGAGGGTACTAGCCCCTCGTGGCTCACCAAAGGTGTGGCAGAGGGTGGTGTTCCCTCGTGGCTCACTGTGGCAGAGGGTACTGGCCCCTCGTGGCTCATCAAAGGGCCTCCTGCCCTGTTTGTGGCAGAGGGTATTTCTCCCTCGTTGCTCACTGTGGCAGAGGGGACTGGCCCCTCGTGGCCCACCAAAGTTGTGGCAGAGAGTGGTGTTCCCTCGTGACTCACTGTGGCAGAGGGTACTGGCCCCTCGTGGCTCACCAGAGTAGTGGCAGAGGGTGGTGTTCCCTCGTGGCTCATTGTGGCAGAGGTGGGGACACCTCGTGGCTCACCAAGGGACCTCCTGCCCTTAAGGGGTGTAACTATGGCCGTCGCCAAAAAGCTACCAGGGACTGATTTTGTATCAGTCCCACCCCACTGCTGTCGATGGTTAGCCCGCCGGTGAGGTTGTCTTGGATCCAGGCTCACCTGGCGTCGGGGCAGTTGCGGGGAGAAGGGGCACAGGTCAGTGGTGGTTGGGTGACCCTCATGCCCTGGGTCATTAGCCCCCCCATTGTCCCTTCCTAGGGTGGTGGGGTGGTGGTGGCCTGGTGGTGGGGTGGGGGGGGTGGGGTGGATGGTCCGGCGGCGGGCATTTTAGAAGCATCTGTGTAAAAGCTGATAGTGAGAGAACAGTGTTATATACTTTGCATTGGTGTAAAAGTAAGGTTAAAGTAGACGAAATTCCTTTCAGTTGTACTGCTCAGGATAGGAGTCTGTGTATGGGCCGTCTCTCGAGGTGAGGGGAGGTGGACAAGATTAATGACCAGAGTTGCTACGTGAGAGGCCTTCGAGGGGAGCGTCGGCGTAGGCAACATTATTTGTGATGAACATCCAATAAAGCAGACCCCAAGTACATGACCAGGCGTTTTACAATCCCTACCTGTATGGATAACATCTTTGGACATTACACCGAGCCTTGTGACACACCCTCCCTCTCTCCCGCCGCACCAGCTACTCTATCTGACCATCTTTCCACCCACCAAGCAAACAGCCTCTGACAACTTCTCCTGGACTTCCAAGACCTTTTTTCATCTGGCCCAGCGGACATCGGGCACACCACCTACCTGAGCCACGAAATTCACACCACGGGACCTCCCATCTGCCAATGCTTACGGCGAAAGAACCCTAAGCAACGGGCAGAGGAAGACCAGCAGGCCCAGGACATGCTAGATGCCAGCATTATTTCCCCCTCCACCAGCCCCTGGTCCTCCCCCATCATACTCTTTAGAAAAAAGGATGGTACCATGAGGTTCTGTGTCGACTACCATAAACTCAACGATGTCATCACCAAGGACGCCACTCCCCTACCCAGAATAGACGATTCCCTCGGCTCACTACACGGCTCTTCGTGGTTTTCCACCCTCGACCTACTGTCAGGGTATTGGCAAGCCCCCGTCCACCCAGAGGACAAACAGAAAACAGCCTTCTCCTCCAGCAACGGCAAACATTATGAATTTAACGTCCTCCCTTTTGGACTTTGCAATGCCCCAGCCACGTTCTCCCGTCTAATGGAGTCAGTCCTCAGTGGCCTGACCTGGGAGATCAGTGCCTGGCGTATCTGGACGATGTCATAGTGTTCAGCCGAACCTGGGCTGACACCTCTGCCGCCTCAAACAGGTATTTACACGAATACGCCAGGCCGGACTAAAACTCAAACCTTCAAAGTGCATCCTAGCCGAAAGATCAGTCTCCTTCCTAGGACACGTGATTGGAGCAGAGGGTATCTCTCCTGACCCTGACAAATTGCATGCCATTGCTGACCTCCCTCTTCCTAAGGACGTCCATGAAATGCGCGTCTTCCTCGGACTGACCTCTTATTACCAACATTTTGTCAAAGGTTTTGCCAACATTGCCAAACCCTTGCACGACCTCACAAGGAAAGGCGAGCCTTTCGTTTGGACCGATACCCGAGTCGCAGCCTTTAACACTCAGAAAAACAAACTCGTCTCAGCCCCGATTGTCGCCATCCCCGAGTACAACCTACCTTTCCGTCTGTACACCGACACATCCCTGGTTGACATCGGTGCCATACTCACACAGGTGCAGGACGGGTGTGAACACATCATCACCTGTGCCAGCCACACCCTCAACCAGACTGAGAGAAATTACTATCTATCTATCTGTAGCCCGACGCCCTAATCTCACAAAGGGTGGCCACAGACAAAACGCCTCCAAGTCGCTGTCACCCACCATTTGAGTACCCTCCCCCCAACTCACTCCCCCCTCCCTCATATACCTCTCATCTCCATCCCTCCACCTCATCCTTGGTCTACCCCTCCTTCCACCTCACCTACATACACCCTCTTAGTTAGACTTTCATTCTCCATTCACTCCACACGTCCAAACCACCTCAGTGTATTTTTCCTAATCTTCTCAACCACATCCACATCCACCCTACAACGTTATGCTGCCATTAATCGCGAGTGCCTGGACATCATTTGGGCTTTAGACTATTTTCGATCATATATTTCAGGCACTCATGTAGTCATCATCATTGACCATCAATCTCTCCAGTGGCTGCGACAATCCAACACCACCATCACGCAACTACTTCAATGGAGAGAAGTGCTAAAGGAGTTTGATTTCAAAATATCATACCGACTCGGGAAGCTGCATGCAAACGCCGACGCTCTATCTCGTCTACCCATTAACTCCACCCGCACCAAATACAGACCTCATCCAAATGTGGCAGGCCAAGCAACGCCCCCCATGGATACCTCCGCACACCTTAGCCAAATTATACCAACACGGCAAACACTTGTTTAACCAAGACAGCCACATTGTTTTAGACCCCAATGCCACACACGATGCCATGGTTCACCTCCACGTGAACAACGGCATCCACCTCGGCACCAAAAAACTAGTACAAGTTTTCAATGATATTTACTGGACACCCAAGCTCTCCAACATTGCCAAAAACATCATCCAAACGTGCCGAGCCTGCTCCTTGGGGAAGAATGTCACTTGCAAGGCAGGACATGCGGGAAAAATCGCCACACACAAACCATGGCAATTACTGTCAGTCGACGTAGTCGGGCCCCAAACACCCAAAGCAGGCTACAAGTACATCATTATTTTTGTTGATGTTTACTCCAAATTCCTCATCGCCTGCCCTGCGAAAGAACACAACGCAGTGACAGTAGCTGATGCATTGGTCCGCCACGTTTCCCTTATTTCGGGATTCCCCAGGCCGAATCTGATAATGCACCAGAATTCACATGCAAGGTCTGGGATGAATTAGCCACTCTATTCGGCTACCAAATATCCCACTCCTATCCATACTGGCCCCAAGGAAATACCATGTGCGAGAGTAGCCATTGTTCTCTCCTCAACCAGGTGTGGGCCCGAATTATACAAACAGGCAAAGAAGATTGGCCAGCCCATGTGAAAATCGTTCAGTGGGGCCTGAACACATGCCTAAGAGATGTTCGGGTCACCCCCCATGAGCGAGTCTTCAGGGAAGTCCTGCTCCTTCTGCCCCTCCACCAGCACCTTCAACCCCTGCCCCCGCCCTCCACCACTGACCCCCTACACCACTTCAAGAGGCGCCTCCACCACCTCCAACAACAAGATTTAGAGCCAGACACAATCACCTCCAACCCCTACAAACCGGGAGACTCTGTCATCATAGCCCACCTACCTACCCCAGACAAGGTATCTCCCCGATTCGAAGGCCCCTTCACCATCATCAAAGTTCTCAACCCCATACCACGTTATCATTCAGCATCATGGGGATACACGCACATATCGCAACCGACACATGCGACCCTTCCAACCCACTGACAATAACACCCCGCCAAACCGCGCGCCCCACACCTCCCGCCGCACCACGCTGCCCTCTCCTCCTTCCAAGAATCCACCCACTGACTCATATTCCTACTCCTTTTCACCTTCCCCCTCCGCCTCACCCGCCACAACCCCTTCCCCCACTGCATCCTTACCTGACCCACCACCAGCCTCCTCTGATTTCGGGACATCACCAGCCTCCCCGCCTAGCACACCCCACACTGCCACCCCACCATCACCTCCCCCTTCAACCCAAAACTCTCCTTCACCAACCCACGCCCCTAACAACTCACCAGCAACACATCGTTCCACAACTCCCGCCCTAGCCACAGCAGAAACAACCACCCACACCACACCGCCACGACACACACCCTCTCCGACCCCCGCTCCCCCCTTCCCCACCTCCTGCACTGCCTTCTTCCCACGTACAGCAACACCACCCACTACCTGCACAGCCCACACACCCTTACCTTCCCACCCCTTACCCACCGATCACACTCACTATACACGCCATCCCTCACCACACACACCACCAACCCAAACCTCCCACACCCAAATCCGTACACTCACACTACCAACCCAAACCTCCCACACCCAAATCCGTACACCCACACCACCATGTGGCCTCACAGCCACACCCCCCACGCCCGTCCTCACTACCATCACCACTAGATCCGGATGCCTCTCACGCCCACCAGCCGGATACACTCCTACATCCGCTCCTACATCACTGACATCACCACACTCATCCCCACATACGACATACACCCCTAATACTACCCCCATCACACTCATCCTACATCAGGCAAGGTGGAAATTTCCACTGACCCAATTCCCCAGGGTTAACAGCCACTCCTACCCTAACCTCCCCCAGAAAAGGCCGAGAACCTCACCCCTTTCCAGCATACAGCTACAAGCCCCGCACCAAGCACCACCACCAGAGATGAGGGTCCAATGCATCGTATGGCATCCCCAACACGGACCTGGGCAGGGAGTATGAGGGACACATCAACTCCTCTCCGGCCTCTGCCAAACAGCACACACTTCCACACTCCACAATACATCAACCCTTACTAAGAGCCCAACCACAACACGCAACGCTGGACCACTCTCCTCCAACACCTCACACCAGACTTCCACCACAATCACATACCACCTCCAGTCACGAGGTCGTGACTTTTTCACCACGGACGGTGGTGAAATGCACGCTCCCGCCACCAGACCCCCCACCCCACTATGGAGCCACAATCCCACCCCCACCCTAGGAGGACACGACAGTGGGTCAGGTGAATGAGACGCTGGCCCAGAGTGAGACAGGCTCAGGTGCGCCCCAACCTTGTGTCCCTCTTCCCCTCAACCTGCCCAACCATGTCGTCGCAGGGATGCGAGACTTCTTCTCGGCCAGACCAGCCCTCATCAGGATCGGGGTGGGACTGCTCCAGAATCAGTCCCAGGCAGCACCGCGGTAACGGCCACAGGATGTACTGGGGAGGGAATGGCCACTGTATGTTCCTCAGCTGTTTCCCCCTGCAGCACCGCGACAACGGCCATTGTATGCTTCTGGGAAGGAATGGCCACTGTACGTCCTTCTGCTGTAGCCACATCTGGAGCCCGCCTCAGTGTGACGGCCACTGTATGCACACCGACAGGCAAAGGCAGGAGGAGTGGAACCGCTACGATGGCCACTGTACGCGTCGGGGAGGGAATGGCCACTGTACATCCCACATCCACATCCTCCTCCTCCTACGAGAGTAGCACTGCGGTAAGGGCCACAGGACATACCGGGGAGAGAACGGCCACTGTATGTCCCTCGGCTACTTCCCCTCGGGCAGGCAGACCCACAGTGACGGCCACTGTATGCATCGAGGAGGGAATGGCCACTGTACGTCCCTCATCTGCCTCTTTCTCCTTTGGGAGTAGCACCCTGGCAACGGCCACTGTACGCACCAGAGAAGGAATGTCCACTGTACGGTCTTTTGCTGCTAGCCCAAGGGCCTGTAGAACTGCGACGAAAGCCTCTGTATGCTTCGGGAAGGGGACAGCCACTGTATGCCCTTTGTCCACAGTCCTGAGGGTTCTCCCGGAGGAGAAGGTTCCTTGTGCGGCCCACTCTCCACCCTGTGGCCACGTGGGACGCCCCTCTGTTTCTCCCTCCAGGTGTGGTTCCCCAGAGGTGCTGCCATTCCAGGAGTGGTGGCGAGGCCCTGTCACTGAAGGCGGGATCCACACCCCCTCCAGCCTGCCCCTGGACGACGCCAGGTCCTGAAGGACGCCCCACGGGCGAGGTGCCACAGTCAACCCCTGACGGCGCCCCAACCTAGAGGTGACCGCAGTCCCAGGCCTCCCAGGGTAAGACCACCCTTGCCTCACTCACCGTTGGCCCTCTGCCTGGAATAAGAAGTGGCAGGCCCAACTCCTGATGCTGTTTGGCCCTAGCCCTGAGGGCCCCTCACCAGGTGGAGGCCCTGACAGGAAAGGGCCTCCTTGCACCCCAGACCAGAAACGCACCCAGGCCGTGACGCCCCCGAGAGCTGTCCCTTGCCTTTTGCAGGAGGGCTCACCAGTAGGACCCCTTCGACGCCTGGGCGCCACCTCAAATAAACCCAGACCTCCGCAGCCCAGTGACGACACAGTGAGGCCCCAGTGTCGTATTAAAGACTCAGTAGTGACAGTGTCTGTCTATTATAGGAACAGAGAGACAGGAACACCACCCGTAAAGTGTCTCTAACCCAATGTACTCAGAGTGCTGTGTTAGTACCTAAGTTCCCAGGACTAGAGCAATATACAAGTGCGTGGCGATACCTAAGTGCAAATAGACCAGTATACTATGCAGGGTCCAGAGAACAAAGTCTATGAACAGTGTCACCATACCTGTTCGATATTTTCTTGTACAATAACTCAGGTGAAATCACAGTGTCTATGTGACGTAATGTACCAATATTAACCAACCTGTCACTATACCCGTTCTACATTCAGGCCACCATTGTATGTATATTGTAAGGAAACTGGATTAAGGCAATATATGCGTTAAGGTGTCTTGCCGAGTTTTTATGGCCTATTCTTTAGTAAGTGTTCTATTTCCGGTCTAGAAAGAGGACCCTGCTCAGTCGCTGGTGTCCTTAGAACGAGAAGTCGGTCTAAAAACATCCAACATAACAGGAAGTGTTCCGTAGGCCGTTACCTGTGAACTAAGGTGTAGCAGACGGTGTTTCGCTTACGAGAACATGCTGCAGTAGGTCAGTCTTTCACTGTCTGTACACATAAAACATTGCCAAATATATCAGTACATAGGAAACACAGTAGATTTCACCAAGAATATATATATATATATATATATATATATATATATATATATTGTTACATAGCCTATGATTTCATCATCCTTTGTATAATTCTAACGTACAGTATGCTGCATGTTTGATCACGAGCGTGTTCTACTTCACTCCCCCCTTCTCCCCTTATAGTAGAGTAAGTCGTTCTTTCTATTGTTCAGAGCAGGAGTGTCAACTCTTTGTCCCCTATGGCTTCATTTGCGCGTCCTTCTTACAAGTTGTATCAAGCTCTGCCGGCCCCTATATAATGAGCTCAGTCTCTGCATTAATCGCCACTTAGATCTACTTCTCATTTTGTTCACATCTCTGTCCTCCCCTGTACAGTTGTTATTATTTTTGTGAGTGCTCAGGAAGTCTCCAACCATCTAGCTGCTGTGTAATTTGAGTATAAGTGTTATTACATTTTTTCTTGTACTGTATAGCATAAGGTGTTAATTCGTAGACCTGGTGAGGTTTTTGTGATTAATGTAGAGTTTTTACTGTCAGCCATTAGTAATAATATTTTGTATCTGTAATAATATATCTTGCATTAACTGAGCATTATCCGGTTTTCTCATTTTATCAGGGCTGACTTAGATAAATTTACTCTTGCTAATTTCGTGTTAATAGAGGCTATTTCAGTTAACCATATATTTAACCTGTTTTTTGCCATTACATTACCCTTATGAGTCCTGAATGTTTAGTTGTTAGTTTGAGCATTAAACTTTAACTTGTAATTTTACCAAACTCTTTTGTTTTGAACCTGGAACTTTACGGGGACAGTAGTAATTTTTAGTATTCTCACTTAAAGTGTTCATTATCTCTCTCTGTTCCGTAACATAAATTTGGCGACCTCTTATCAGGATATTCAGGATATTATCATAAGGATATTGCTTGATATTTTGTGACTGTGATTTATTCATGATGTCTACTATTACTACGCTTGATGAAGCCAAAGATTTTTTGTCAAATATGCAAACAGTGTGTGATGTAGAAAACAGAACAAAGAATGAACTTAAGCTTGTTGCTCAACAATTGGGAATTGCTGTTCGCTCTCATCAGTCTAAAGATCAAATTGTTGACATGATTAATAAAAGCTTGTTTAATGTAACTCCTCCAGATGAGCAAACGCAGATTGAAATAGCTAAGTTACAGCTAGCCCTGCAGGAGGCTCGTGCTAAGGAGGCTGAATCTCGGGCTCGTATTCAGGAGGCACAGGCACAAATTGAAATTGCTAGGATTCAGGCAGACCATGAGTATCGCATGAAACAAGGTGGAACTGGATCATCTAGCTCTGATGATTTTGATGTGGCTAAAAATGTTAAACTTGTCCCTCCTTTTAATGAATCTGATTTAACAAAGTATTTTCAGTTGTTTGAGAGGGTAGCTACAGGTTTTAATTGGCCCAGAAAGTATTGGCCAGTACTCCTTCAAACTGTTCTCACCGGTAAAGCTCAAGTAACTTATGCATCTTTGCCTCAGGATCAATCTGATAATTATGATGTAGTTAAGAGCTTGATTCTTAAGGCCTATGAGCTTGTTCCTGAAGCCTATAGAGTAAAATTTAGGACAACTTATAAGCAAGATAAGCAATCCCATGTTGAGTATGCAAAAATCAAAGAAGATCTGTTAGAGCAGTGGTTTAATTCTAAGAATGTAAATTCTGATTTTGATAAATTTAAGCAGATGATTTTGCTGGAGGACTTCAAAATAATGATGTAAGCCTATATCTTGATGAGGGAAGAATAGATAATTTGTCTTATTCTGCAGTTTTAGCTGATGAATATGTTCTCACTCACAAGAGATATTCTAAAAAAAAAAAAGGAAAGCTGAGAGTAAGTACGTTGCCTCTACTCAGAGTACAGGTAACAGGAAAGAGAATAAAGATGATGTTTCTCAGGAAGTAAATACCAGCTCCACCTCTAGATTTCAGAAAAGTAAATGTACTTATTGTACTAAGCTTGGTCATACTACGGAGAAATGTTTCAGGAGACAGCGTGATGTGAACAAAAAGGAGTCTTTAAATATTCAGTCAATTGGTCTAGTGTCCACCCTTGAGAGTTCCCAGAATTCTTTAACCGAGTTAACTGAACCTGCTTTGAGGGGTAAATTAAATTCTCATGATGAAGCTCCTCTTTTGAGCAGTAACGTGGGTGACACTCTCAAGAGTTCATGTGCTAATTTCCTGTCTGATGGTTTTGTCAGTCCTCTGGACAATAATGACAGGAAATCAGTTAAAATACATCGTGATACAGGTGCTTGCCAATCCCTTATGCTAACCGGTGTTCTAGGCTCTAATGTTAATTCCATCTGATGAAACTGTAATCTTACAAGGTGTAGGGAATAATTACTTCTCTGTCCCTCTGTGCAGAGTGAATTTAGAGTCTGGTTTTGTTAATGGTTCCGTTATGGTTGGGTTGGTTGAGACACTGCCAATGTCAGATGTAACTTTCTTACTTGGAAATGATATTGGTGGAAGTCAAGTGTGTCCAGCTCCTCAGTTGTCTAGTGAACCAGTGACTGTGACCCAGGATTGTGATATCCCTGATGTGTTCTCTGCATGTGCTGTCACTAGGGCTAAGTCTAAAGTTACTGGTGACTTAGAGGATAATGATGATGATGATGTTATCCTAGCTGACACTTTTCTTGCTAATTTGGACCACTCACCAGATGAGTCAGTACCCCGTAGTGTTGATAATTTGTCTCGTCAAGAGTTGGTTGAGTTGCAGGTTGCTGACCCTGAGTTGAAAGGTCTAGCTAACGCTGCTTGCAGTGAGGAAGAGTCAGCTGGTGCTTCTACTTGTTATTATATAAAGTCAGGAGTACTTATGAGGAAGTGGAGACCCCCAACAGCATCAGCCGACTGTGAATGGGAGGTTGTACATCAAGTTGTCATCCCTCGTGTTTGTAGGGAGGATATCATTAGAGTGGCTCATGATTCCAGTTTGGCGGGACACCTTGGAGTGAGGAAGACTGTGGCACGCATTTTGAAACACTTCTACTGGCCAGGTATCTTCAGAGATGTTTCCTGGTATTGTAAGTCTTGTCACACCTGTCAAGTTGTGGGGAAGTGTAATCAGACCGAAAAGGTTGCACCTCTAGTTCCCATTCCTCCTTTTGAGGCGCCATTCACCCGTGTGTTGGTGGATATTGTGGGCCCTCTTCCTAAGACTTCTTCAGGATTTTCTTATGTGTTGACCCTGATTGATATGGCTACTCGTTATCCTGAAGCCATTCCACTTAGAAATATCTCAGGAAAGAACGTGGTTAAGGAAATGCTGGGGTTCTTCACCAAGTTTGGTCTGCCCAAGGAGGTACAGTCAGACCGGGGAAGTAATTTCATGTCAAAAATTTTCAAAAAGTCCCTGAAAGAGTTGGGCATCACCCAGATCACGTCTTCAGCTTACCATCCCCAGACCCAAGGAGCGTTGGAGAGATATCATCAAACACTCAAATCGATGCTCAGGAAATACTGTTTGGAACATCAGAAAGACTGGGATAAAGGTCTTCCATTCGTTGTATTTGCCGCAAGAGAATCTCCAAATGAATCACTGGGCTTCTCACCCTTTGAACTGCTGTTTGGCCATGAAGTAAAAGGACCCCTTAAGCTACTCAAGGAATGCTGGCTGTCGGAGGAAGATGACGTCAACCTGCTGGAGTATGTGATGAAGTTCAAAGAACGGCTGTCCACTGCTTTACAGCTGGCGAGAGAGAATTTAGGAGCTGCTGAGGAGAAGATGAAGACTTGGTATGATAAGAAGTCCAGGTTACGCCACTTTCAGCCAGGAGATCAGGTTTTGATTCTGCTACCGGTGCATGGGCAACCTTTTCAAGCCAAGTTTAGTGGTCTTTATTTCATGGAGAAGAAACTCAGTGATGTCAACTATGTCATCGCCACAGCAGATCGTAGAAAGAACAAGCAACTTTGTCACATCAACATGCTAAAGTTATATCACAGGCGGGACGAAAGTAACCCAGTCTGCACTGTAGCTGTTCCACCCGAGTCTGCAAGTGAAGTTCTCCCATGCAGCATGAGCCTGAGTGATAGTTTGGGGAAGAATCCTGATATCATGAATGATCTCCAGACTAAGCTTTCTCATCTAGCTCCCGAGGAAAGGTAAGAGTTTTCGGCATTACTGCAGGAGTACCCGCAAGTGTTCCGTGCCACTCCAGGAAGAACACTGTGTTGATGCATGATGTCGATGTTGGAGACGCAAAGCCAATTAAACTGCCTCCTTACAGTGTGAACCCAGTGAAAGTTCCTCTCATCCAGAAGGAGCTTGGCTACCTGCTGGACCACAAGATGATTGAGCCCTGTCAGAGCGAGTGGAGTTCTCCTGTCACTCTAGTCCCTAAGCCAGGTGGGTCACAGCGGCTTTCCATCGACTACAGACGTGTTAATCAGATAACCAAAACAGACACTTACCCTCTCCCTCGCGTGGAAGATTGCATAGACAAGATCGGAAAGGCTAGGTACATAAGTAATTTTGATTTGTTAAAGGGATACTGGCACGTACCTATGAGTGAACGTGCTAGGGAGATCTCATGTTTTGTAACACTAGGAAAGATTTTGCATGTTCTGTAATGCCATATGGTATGAAGAATGCACCAGCCACATTTCAGAAGCTCATGAATGTTGTAACAGAGGGTTTGGCAGGGTGTGTTGTTTATATTGATGATGTATTAATTTTCAGTGACAACTGGAAAGATCACCTATGCCATGTCAGTAAATTTCTTGAGCGTTTGGTTCAGGCTAATCTTGTAGCTAATTTATCAAAGTGTGAGTTTGGTCAAGCTAAAGTTCAGTACCTTGGGTACGTAATTGGTGATGGACACGCTGCACCACCAGGAGCTAAGGTTCATGTTATAAGTGATCTTCCCAGACCTAAAAGTAGGAAAGAGCTACAAAGATTTTTGGGAATGGTAGGTTATTACAGGAGATTTGTTCTTAACTTTTCAATTCTTGTATCACCACTTACAGACCTACTGAAAAAGGGAGTTAAATTTGTCTGGACCGATAACTGTGAATCCTCTTTCAGCAAACTTAAAGCTATCCTATTAAGTCAGCCAGTGCTCGCTACTCCAAATTTTGCTAAGCCTTTTAAGACGGCTGTTGACGCAAGTGATACAGGAGCTGGGGCTGTTTTGCTGCAAGAGGATGATCAGGGTATTGAACACCCTATATCTTATTACAGTAGGAAGTTCATTCCACCTCAAAAGAACTACTCAACTATTGAGAAAGAGCTTTTGGCCTTGATTTTGGGTTTACAGCATTTTTCATTTTATTTGTGTTCCGGTTTTGACCCCATAGTCATTTATACCAATCATAACCCACTGAAATTCCTTAGTAAGTTTAAAGATAAAATCAGAGATTGACAAGATGGAGTCTACTTCTTCAGGAGTATTCATTAGACATACAACATGTCAAGGGGAAAGAAAATGTTATTGCAGATTGCTTATCTAGACTTCAGACAGATTGTTTTAGAGTAATAAGAAATTTCCTTTGTAAATTTCTTTTTCTTTGTGGGGAGGTGTTACATAGCCTATGATTTCATCATCCTTTGTATAATTCTAACGTACAGTATGCTGCATGTTTGATCACGAGCGTGTTCTACCTCACTCCCCCCTTCTCCCCTTATAGCAGAGTAAGTCGTTCTTTCTGTTGTTCAGAGCAGGAGTGTCAACTCTTTGTCCCCTATGGCTTCATTTGCGCGTCCTTCTTACAAGTTGTATCAAGCTCTGCCGGCCCCTATATAATGAGTTCAGTCTCTGCATTAATTGCCACTTAGATCTATTCCTCATTTTGTTCACATCTCTGTCCTCCCCTGTACAGTTGTTATTATTTTTGTGAGTGCTCAGGAAGTCTCCAACCATCTAGCTGCTGTGTAATTTGAGAATAAGTGTTATTACATTTTTTCTTGTACTGTATAGCATAAGGTGTTAATTCGTAGGCCTGGTGAGGTTTTTGTGATTAATGTAGAGTTTTTACTGTCAGCCATTAGTAATAATATTTTGTATCTGTAATAATATATCTTGCATTAACTGAGCATTATCCGGTTTTCTCATTTTATCAGGGCTGACTTAGATAAATTTACTTTTGCTAATTTCGTGTTAATAGAGGCTATTGCAGTTAACCATATATTTAACCTGTTTTTTGCCATTACATTATCCTTATGAGTCCTGAATGTTTAGTTGTTAGTTTGAGCATTAAACTTTAACTTGTAATTTTACCTAACTCTTTTGTTTTGAACCTGGAACTTTACGGGACAGTAGTAATTTTTAGTATTCTCACTTAAAGTGTTCATTATCTCTCTCTGTTCCGTAACAATATATATATATATATATATATATATATATATATATATATATATATATATATATATATATATATATATATATATATATATATATATATGCACGTGTTCGAAACCTCGAGTTGCATTTCGCTACCTTTGTGCTAGCTCAGGTGTACGACACACACTCTTCCTTAGTTACTAGCACGTACGTGGCTCACTTTTTCACTGTCTTTTCACATAAAACATAGCGAAATATATGAGTACATGGGAAACACAATAGATTTCACCAAGAAAAAAAACATAAATATGTAAATGCACGTGTTCCTAACCTCGCGTTGCATTTCGCTACCTTTGTGCTAGCTCAGGTGTACGACATACTCTTCCTTACGAGGACGTGGCTTACTTTTTCACTGTCTTTTCACATAAAACATAACCAAATCTATCAATATATGAGATAAACAGTATGTTGCACTGTAATGCTAGGTGTTTAGGGGTCGGCTTCCCGTCCCTCTAACACCTAGTGTGTAGCTGGGTTCTCTTTTTAGATCGGAGGCAGGACACAAAAACTCAGGACAACAACCTTACACGTGTATTACTAAATTCTACGGTGGAACGGGTAGATGTCACGAATACAGATATATTGGACAATTGTAATTCTTAAGCCTAGATATGGGTTATTAGTATCACACAGGATACTACTCAGGTCAAGGTCGGGTGAGGTGAATAGCATTTAGGGCAGAGGGGTTATATACTACTACTGCAGGAAGTCCAAGTTTTATATACTGGTGGAGTGGGTGGGACTGTTTCACTGTTGGTAATTATTACATTAACACTGGGGTCTGTGTATGATCTTAGTATGATGCGGCGTTATTAGTTGGTAGCGTATTCACTGTAATAGATCCATATTTCACTGTTTTGCCATGTTCACGGTTTCACCGTTACTTTTACTCACTCCACCACTCTTTTATATTGTCACTGAGGCTTTAATCACGGACTTCCTTTATATTGTTAATTCATTGCTCTGCCTTCGCTTCACTAGGTCACGGACACTGTGCTTTCACTGTCCCTCTTTTCGGGTCTGGGCGTCGTGGCGGTCAGGTACAAGAGCGGCAGAGGTGACCCAGCCTCATTACTGACGGAGCTGGGTTCCGTGGGGGTCCTCTGTGTTCAGGGCCCATGGGACCATGCGTAGAGGCGTCCTCTCTCTTTCAGGGCTGCGGGTGGCGAAGGGTCCCGCACTTTCGGGGCTCAGGGCGGGAGTCCGGCCCTCAGGGCTGGGGCCGAATAGCTACCTGAACTTTTTGTTCAGGCGCCTGATGGAGGACAAAGATCTCCGGCGTCTGGGTGTAGGAAGGTCCTGCCCGGGGGTCCTAGGTGTGGTCTGGAGATCTTGAGGGCTGCGGTCCCCAGTGTCGCTGTCAAGAGGGGGCTGCGGCATCAGCCTATGTCAGGGTCCGTCAGGCGAGTTCTCTCCGGATCTGGCTGCAGGGGGAAGAGCCCGATGGAAGTCACAGGACCTCTCCAGTACTCCTCCAGGCTGGGGGCTTCCTCTGATTCATAGGTTGGTGAACAGGAGTCAGCACCTGACGGAGGAGTGGCTGCCGGCCGTCTTCTGCCGTAAGGCCCAGCTACTGGCCGTGGCCTTCTTCGGGTGCGGCTGCAGGCTGTTGCTAAGGCCTGGCTATTGGCCATGGCCTGGGAGAAGGAGTGACTACAGGCCCAACAGGGGCACTCCTCAGCGGCTGTAGGCCGTCTCCTGACGAAGGCAGGAGTGACTACAGGCCATCTCCTGTGTTCCTCCAGAGCAGCTGTAGGCCGTCACCTGTAGGAGGGTAGGGCGGCTACTGGCCGTCTCAGGAGTGCTGACTGGTGCTGGAGTAACAGCTTCACGCTGTGGTTGGTTGTGGTCGGCTTGCCAGGAAGGTAGTCTTGTATTTCTGGCATGGTGGCAGCAGGAGAGCTCCGGGTCAGAGGGGAGCACGGCCTGGGCGGACTTATGTCGTTGTCGCCTTGAATCCCGGCGCACTGTAGGTGCTCCTCGGTGGGCTCCTTCTGGGGGTGTTAGGTCGCCCTCCGGGGCACTATACTGTATTTTACAACCGTCTGCTGGGAAAAAGTCACATCTCTCTGACTGGAGGTGGTAAACTTCGGTGTCATAGGTGTGGTAGACTGGCTGAAGGTGTTGGAGGAGGGCGTGCCAGGCTGTGGTGGCAGAATTTTCATCTAGCTGCTCGTCACAGGTGATGAAGAGGGTGGATAGGTTGGTGGAGGAGCGGAGGAGTTGTAGGAGGTGGTGAGGTCCTCGGACTCGTTGTTTTGGTCCGAAGGGCGGCGCCCATATGGCTCAGCGAATCCTCATGTTGCTGGGTGTTGTCTTCTGTGCAGGGCTGTGCTGAATGCTGGAGATGGACGGTGAGTGTGGGGTTCTATGCCGGGGTAACGTGGTGCGGCATCTCTGGGGAGTGTAGGTGGATGGGATTTGGGCCTGGTATATCATGAGTGCGAGATGATTTGGGGCAGGGGTACGGGTGTGATTTTGCAGCGAGGTGAGGGGGTGGGAGAGTGGGCGGAGAAGCAGCCAGAGTGTGTGATGGTTATTGTAAGGGTGGGTGTGGGCTGTGATGTGGGTGTGTGGTGTAAGCGCATGTGTGAGGTGCACGGAGTGCACAAGGGCGGCTGTGGGATGGTAGGAGTGTGGGCGGCATGGCGCATGGAGTGGGGTGTAGACTTAGTGGGTGGTGGTGTAATGGGTGCATTGGCGATGCAGGTGGAGTCAGGGGTGGGGGACAGGGTAGGTGGGGTTAACGGGGTGTTGGGAGGTGGGCGGGGAGATTCGGTGGTGGTGGTGGGTGATGGCTGGGTTGGGGGTGTGGTGGGCTGAGGGGGTGCGGAGGCGTGTGCGGGACACACATTGCTGGGCATGGGAGACGAGGCTGTGGGTGGTGAGCAGGTGGGGTAGTGGCGAGGAGTTGGTGGCATCGGTGAGTTGTCACGTGAGGTGTGAGGTGGGGTGGTGGGAGGTGAGGTGTGAGGCGGCATGGGAGGGGGAGGGAGAGAGAGATGGCGAGGGGGAGATGTAGCAATCATAGGAGGTAGAGGGAAGTGGTGCAGGGGTAGTGGGTGGGGCGGGGTGCGGGGCTTGGGTGGAGGAGGTAGGAGTGTAAAAAGGGCGTACATGACAGTTTCTGAGAATGCAGGAAGTGCCGTGGTATTCGACAGTCACCTGATAGGGGTTAGGGACGTGGATGATGGTGTGGGGCCCCTTGAAGCTTGTGGGGGGTGGGGAGCTGCACTATCATAACAGAGTCACCCGGCTTATAGGAGTTGGAGGCAGTGTCAGGGCAGAGGTCCAGGTTGTTTTGGAGGTGGGTTATCTGGCGTTTGAGATGGTGTAACGGGACTGATGCGGGGGTAGAAATGGGGGGTTGCAAATTCTGCCGAAGGGGCAGGAGGGGTGTGTCTCCAAACACTCGTTTGTACAGTGAAATTCCATCCTCTCAGGGGCAGGAGTGGATGCCCCATTGCACAATTTTTACATGGGCAGGCCAGTCGTCATCTTTGGTGGCCTCTATCCGGGTGAGGAATTGATTCATCAGCGTATGATTGCTTCGCTCGCATATGGCATTTCCTTGGGGCCAGTAAGGGGACAAGTGTGAGATGTTATAGCCAAATATGTGGGCCAGCTCCTCCCAGATCTTACTGGTGAACTTTGGTGCGTTATCTGAGTGGATTGCTTGTGGGATACCGAAGTATGGGAATACTTGCTGAATCAGGGCGTCAGCCACTGAGACAGCGTGATGTTCCTTCGCTGGGCAGGCTAACGAATTTGGAGTATGTATCGACGAAAGTGATCATGTACATATAGCCTGATTTCGGTGGTAAGGGTCCCACTGTGTTGATTGCCAATAACTGCCAAGGTTTGTGGATGGTAATACGACCTGATGGACCGGCTGTACGGGTGATGTCCTTACCGAGGGCTAACGCTCGGCAAGATTGGATAATCTCCTTGGAGAGGGTGGAGAGTTTGGAAGCCCAGTAGGTGTTGTTAAAGACCTGCAGGAGTTTTTTCGTGCCCAGGTGAATGCCATTGTGAGTGTACAGGCGTCGGAGGGCATCAAGGCTGGCGTCGGGGGCTAGGATGATATGCCTGGATGGTGTAAGCAGGTGGTCGCCCTGGCAATAGTTTTTTTAAAAGGTGCTGGGGAATCCAGTGGGATCGCTCCTTATGATGCCACTGATGGAGGAGATTGGGTTCCAGCTAGGCGGCATTGATGGGGAGCCGAGAGAGAGCGTCCGCATTGGCGTGTAGTTTGCCAGGGCGGTATGAGATTTCATAGTTGGACTCCTGCAGGGTTTCACAACATCGGATGACCTGGGCATTGTGGGTGTCAGACTGCCGCAGCCATTGGAGGGACTGGTGATCAGTGATGATGGTAACTTGAGTCCCTGATAGGTACACCCGGAATTGCTCAAGTGCCCAGATGATGCCCAGGCACTCCCTCTTGGTGGCAGCACAATTCTTTTCCACCTGATTGAGGGTATGGCTGACGCAGGCAATGACGTACTTGCGGCCCTCTTGGACTTGTGCCAGCAAAGCACCGATCGCAATTAGGAAAACGTCTGTGTAGAGCCGGAATGGAAGGGCATAGTCGGGAAAGGCCACAACAGGGGCGGAAATGAGCTTATCCTTAAGCTGTTGGAAGGTGGCTAGTCT
This sequence comes from Coenobita brevimanus, assembly GCF_032717465.1. Lineage (NCBI taxonomy): Eukaryota > Metazoa > Arthropoda > Malacostraca > Decapoda > Coenobitidae > Coenobita > Coenobita brevimanus. The sequence continues at coordinate 15,982,916 of NC_137042.1, forward strand.
CTTGTCCTTCCAGGTGAACGGTTCTCCCTTACGGGTCAGGTCGTGGAGTGGCTCGGCTATGTGGGCGAACCCCTTCACAAAACGGCGGTGATAGGACATCAGGCCGAGGAAGGCTCGAATCCCATGAACGTCTTGTGGTGAGGGTATGTCCGTGATGGTGCGGAGCTTGTCTGGGTCAGGAGAAATGCCAGCCTGGGAGATGATGTGCCCCAGAAATGAGACAGTTCTGGCAACCAGGACACACTTGGAGGGCCAGAATTTGAGGCCTACCTGTCGGATCCTGGTGAAAACCCGGTGAAGGCGCTGCAGGTGGTCGGCCCAGGTCTGGATGAAAACTATGACGTCATCCAAGTAAGCGAGACAGATCTCCCATGCGAGGCTGCTGAGGACGGATTCCATTAGTCTGGAGACGGTGGCGGGGGAATTACAGAGGCTGAAGGGTAAAACATTAAATTCATAATGTTTTCCATTGCTGGTCGAGAAAGAGATTTTGCCTCTGTCTTCTGGATGAACCGGGACCTGACAATACCCTGACTGGAGGTCAAGGGTGGAGAACAAGGAGGCGCTGTATAGGGAATCCAGGGACTTGTCTATGCGCGGGAGTGGAGTAGCATCCTTGGTGGTCACGTCATTAAGCCAGTGGTAATCGATGCAGAACTGCATCGTGCCATCCTTTTTCTTCACGAGGACGACAGGGGAGGACCAGGGGCTGGTGGAGGGGGAGACGATTCCAGCTTCAATCATCTCCTGTACATGGCAGTCTTCCTTTTCCCGCTGTTTGGGGTTCTTCCGCCGGGATGGCTGTTGGATTGGTGGGCCCGTCATGTGAATCTCATGAGCCACGTAGGTGGTGTGTCCAATATTGGTGGGTCACGCCGCAAACAGATCCTGGAAATCCAGGAGGCGGCGGCGGAGGGTGTCTGATTGGTGAGCGGAGAGATGGTCGGGGATGGGGGGCAAAGGGGCAGGGGAGCGGGAGGGGGAGGGGATACAGGGCTCGGTTTCCTCCATCTCTCCGATTATGAGCCCTTTAGGGAGGGTGAGGGGGGAGGGGACAAGGTTGGCAATCCGGACTGCCCTGTGATGAGGGGGAAGGAACGTTGGGCGCAGAAGGCAGGCTGAGAGGGTTCTGGGTGGCAGGAGTGTGGAGAACAAGACGAAGGTACCTGAGGGCCGGTCGAGGGGCACACAGACTTCATGGTAGGGGGGAATGGTGACAGAGGAGGAAATGGTGGCGGGAAAAGAGGGGGAGGCAGGGGGGAAAAGAGGGGGGGATAGAGTCTTCCAGCAAGGGCTGTGGTGTGAAGGTGCAGGAGGCTTGAGTGAGGGGGGGGTCGGGTGATTTTCAGAACTGGAACTGTCTGTTGCGGCAATCAGTGGTGGCTCCTAACTTCTGAAACAAGTCCATCCCCAGATATCTGTCGTAATTGTGGCAGGAAGAGTCGAATACGATGAACTTATGCTGGGTCGACACCAGCTGATGGATGACGATGCACAGGGCACGTGTTTCTCCATGAATCGGCAGGGGCCCAGCCCCCACGTCCACAAGGTGAGTAGCCATTGGGAATAGCGGGCCAAAGGTCGATTTGTGACGGGAGAAGTAGTGGCTATACAGGCAGGATCTGGCTGCTCCCGTATCGACCAGAAGTCCGGCTTTCACCCCGTTCAGCTTCATCTTGTCGTAAACTGGTGGGGCCGTATTTGGGGGAAGTGGCCCCGCCACTGTGGGAAGGTGTGGGGGCGGTCCTAAAAATCCAACTGTCGGGGGCCTCCTTCTTTTTCCTCCGGCTCCTGTTCCCTGTGTTCAGTCTCCTCCGCGGGTGCAGGTTCATCCTCCGGTTCCTCATTCTCTAGAGAGGAAACTTTACGTTGGCCTGGGGTGGTGATTTTCCATCTGGCAGCTTTCAATTGGTCCCTGACATCGTGCAGTGGGCACCTGGAGCTGCAAGCAGAGAACTCCCAGGGATTCACCAGGATGAGGTTGGGGTTCTCCCTGTGACTGTGGCGCCAGTGGCTGGGGTGCGCCCTAGGCAGACTGGGTGCTGGGGTGGGGCTGGTGTGGGGAATTAGTGGGCGTGGCTTGACCGGGGAAGCAGGAATATTCGTGGGAAACTTTTTTACCACGTTGATTTGCTGGGGTACAGGGCGGAAGGTCAGGAGGCAGCGTATCAGTTCTACATCCTTATCCATGTCTCCTGTAGGGTGCTCCTTGACCATGCTGGGGAGCACTCTCAGAAGAGAATTAAAGGTGTGTTGCTCCCAGGTTTCATCATCAGCCTCCGGGTAGGCAGCGGTGACCAGGCATCTAGCCTGGATTAGAGTATCATCCAAATTGCCATCAAAGGTTAGACTATCTATTTGGGATAGCGCCACCACTTTACCTAGTGATGGAGTGATGGCTTGAATCACGAGTTTCGTGAAATTCTGCCAGGTGAGCCCTGGAACGATCTTGGGTGCTATATTAGTTGCCGCTTTGCCCAGTAACGGGAGTGTGACTGCAATTTTCTGAATGTCATCCTCAAACCTGATATGTAGCAAAGGTTTAATAAGTGCCAGGTATGTGTGAACATCATAATGTTCAGGGTCGAATTTAGGTAATTGCACATGTGGTTTGGTTGCCATTTTTCCCGGTATTTCCTGATTACCTCTCTCGTGTGCCCAGGTCAAGAACCACTGCTGTCCACCAGTGTAATGCTAGGTGTTTTTGGGTCAGCTTCCCGTCCCTCTAATGCCTAGTGTGTAGCTGGGTTCTCTCTCTAGACCGGAGCTTTGACAAATAAGAGAGATGCAGGCATAAAAACTCGGGGCACCTACCTTACACGTGTATTACTAAATTCTATAGTGGAACGGGTAGATGTCACGAATACAGATATACTGGACAATTATAATTCTTAGGTCTAGATATGGGTTATTAGTATCGTGCAGGATACTACTCAGGTCAAGGTCAGGTAAGGTGAATAGCACTTAGGGTAGAGGGGTTATATACTATTACTGCAGGAAGTCCAAGTTTTATGTATTGGTGGAGTGAGTGGGACTCTTTCACTGTTGATGATTATTGCTTTAACACTGGGGTCTGTGTATGATCTTAGCATGATGCGGCGTTATTAGTTGGTGGCGTATTCACTGCAATAGACTCATATTTCACTGCCTTGTCGTGTGCACGGTTTCACTGTTACTTTTACTCACTCCACCACTCTTTTATATTGTCACTGATGCTTTTTCACGGACTTCCTTTATACTGTTAATGCACTGCTCTCCCTTCACTTCACTAGGTTGAGGACACTGTGCTGTCACTCTTTTTCGGGTCTGGGCATCGTGGCGGTCAGGTACAAGGGCGGCGGAGGTGACCCAGGCTCACTACTGATGGGCCTGGGTTCCGCCGGGGGGGGTCTGCCACGGGACCGCGCGTAGGGACGTCCTCTCTTGTTCAGGGCTGCTGATGGCGAAGGGTCCCACACTTTCGGGGCTTGGGGTGGGAGTCTGGCCCTCGGGGCTGGGGCCTTATAGCTGCCTGAACTTCTCGCTCAGGCGCCTAACGGAGGACGAAAATCTCCAGCGTCTGGGTGTAAAGAGGTCCTGCCCGGGGGTCCTGGGGGCTGTCTGGAGGTTCCGAGGGCTGCTGTTCCTGGTGTTCGGAGATGCCGTCAGGAGGGGGCTTCGTTGTCGGCCTATGTCGGGGTCCGTCAGGCGAGTCCTGTCCGGATCCGGGTGCAGGGAGAAGAGCCTGGTGGAAGTCATGGGGCGTCTCCAGTACTTCTCCAGGCAGGGGGCTGCCTCTGGGTCATAGGTTGGTGAACAGGAGTCAGCACCTGACAGAGGAGCGGCTACCAGCCGTCTCCTGCCGTAGGGCCCGGCTACTGGCCGTGGCCTTCTTGGAGCGCGGCTGCTGGCCATCGCTAAGGTCCGGCTGCTGGCCGTGGCCTTCTTGGAGCGCGGCTGCTGGCTGTCGCTAAGGTCCGGCTACTGGCCGTGGCCTGAGAGAGGGAGTGGCTACAGACCAACTCAGGGGCACCTTCAGAGCGGCTGCAAGCCATCTCCTGACAAAGGCGGGAGTGGCTACATGCCGTCTCCTGATTCCCTCTGGAGCGGTTACAGGCTGTCTCCTGCAGGAGGGTTGAGTGGCTACAGGCCGTCTCTCGAGGGGCATCTTCAGAACAGCTACAGGCCGTCTCCTGACGAAGACGGGAGCGGCTACAGGCCGTCTCCTGTTTTCCTCCAGAGCAGCTGCAGGCTGTCTTCTGTGGGAGGATCAAGCAGCTACAGGCCATCTCGGTAGAGGCACCTTCAGAGTGGCTACAGGCTGTCTCCTGATGAAGGCAGGAGCGGCTATGGGCCATTCCCTGTTTTCCTCCAGAGCGGCTGCAGGCCGTCTGCTGTAGGAGGGTTGAGCGGCTACTGGCCGTTTGCTGACTGGAGCTGGAGTAACAGTTCCACCCCGTGGTTGGTTGTGGTTGGCTCGCCCGGAAGGTAGTCTTGTATTCCTGCTATGGTGGCGGCAGGCTAGCTCTGGGTCATAGGAGCACGCGGCCTGGGTGGACTTATATCATTGTCACCCTGAGTCCCTGTGTGGTGTAGGTGCTCCTCGGTGGGCTCCTTCTGGGGACGTTAGGTCGCTCTCCATGGCAGTATACCGCATTTATACACCACAACAAGTACAAGTACGTGGCTCATACCTGTCCGCTAAGGTGTAGCAGATGATGTTTCCCTTACCAGAAGACGCAGCAGTGTTTACGATTTTATTTCACAATACAGATAATCAAATCCAATCTTTTATGAGACATACATGATATTTCACCACAACAGTACCTGATCGTGCTCTGTATGACACATCTGTGATACCTAAGGTATCGCAAACGATATTTTCCGACGAGCACGTGGTGCAGTGTTTATGTTCATCCACACAAGCACACAATGAACATATCAATAACACTCATGCTTTATTTCACACAGAAAGCATACAGAATAAATATAACAGTATAATAAAAACCAGTGGTGGGCAGCGCAAACGAAGAAGGACCTTGCGCAAGCACAAAGGCGCAATCTGACAAATATTTAGCTTACGCAATGTCACAAAGCGCAAGCGCAAACCATTTGCCTGTATTTTTAGGAATTACTGAAAAATAATGAGATACTTAAATAAAACAGCATAACTACTTACTTTTATTTATTGTTATTATTTTCTCTTATTTGTAATTTGTGCAAGTGCGCAATCTAATATTTAGCTTGCGCAATGTCCCAAAGCGCTAGCGCAAATCATTTGCATATATTTGTGGGAATTACTGTAAAATATTTATTGGTATAATTAAATAAATTACTAAGTTAGCAACCTTCCCACCACCCGCGGTGACTGAGGTACAGTAGGCCATTGTCTGGGAAAAACAGCCTATATTTATCAAGGCATTGGCAAAGATCACGTGATTACTGTATCATCAAATCTCTCTCTCTCTCTCTCTCTCTCTCTCTCTCTCTCTCTCTCCGACAGAGGAGGGAGGGACTGAAGAATAAGAGAGAGAGGAGGGAAGGAATGGAGAATAAGAAAGAGAAGAGGGGCGAAGTTTATGCCTTATCTCCTCACTCAAAGGGACGCTCCTTTGCCATTCCCGTATTTATTCTCTCTCTCTCTCTCTCTCTCTCTCTCCCCCTCCCCCCCCCGACAGAGTACGGAGGGAATGGAGACTAAGAGAGAAAGGAGGGAAGGAATGGAGAATAAAAGAGAGAAGAGCGACGAAGTTTATGCCTTATCTCCTCACTCAAAGGGACGCTCCTTTGCCATTCCCGTATTTATTCTCTCTCTCTCTCTCTCTCTCTCTCTCTCTCTCTCTCTCTCTCTCTCTCTCTCTCTCTCTCTCTCTCTCTCTCTCTCAGAATAATGCTCTTTATCTCTCTCTCTCTTCTCTTGTCAAGACAATTTATTTAATAATTCAATATAGATATACAATAGCATATGTAAATCGTTACAAAAAATAAAAAATCATGAAAACAAATTATTCAAATCAAATATCCCCAGCCTGATAAATTATTAGGCTGTGGATATTTGATTTAAATATGTTTTAATGGTTTTTGTAAGGAATTGCATATGCTAATCTTAATAAATAATGTATATTTATTATTATTTACTAATAATAATAATTTAGAAAATATTAAAAATACATTATCTATGTTGAAGCATATTAAGAAATGCTACTACCCCCTTCCGTCACGCCTCCCTCCACCAACCCACCCTCGCGACCGTGGCCCCAGCCTCCCCCATCCATTGTCCAGCCATGCAGGAAGCTCCCAAGACCATGTGTCCCCTGAAAGACCACGTGTCCCTTGAACTGCGCAGTGCGCAATCCACAGGGCAGGTGGGCAAGGCAGGTGCGCAAGCGCAAATTTAGCTGTTCAGGCGCAACTAAGTTTGCACTTGCGCACCTGCCTTTTCATGTGCACAAACGCAAAATTCCGCGTGGTCTCGTGTGGTGCGCAATGCGCAAACGATATCACCGGAGCGCAAGGGTGCACAATTGCACTTTGTGCAAGTGTTTGCGCACCTGCCTAGCACTGATAAAAAAAATATCCCTTTAAACTTCCTGAATTTTATCCCCTCCTGACAATGACGTGCCGTGGCTCTAAGCCGTACATGACTCCTGCCCCAGCCAATATTTCATCACGTACACTCGCTGCACTATATTCCTATCTATTGCACAGTAACACTATCCACCACATATCAACATAAAACAAGGACTTCATCAACACCTTGGCAAATATTCCCTTCAAGACAACGCTGTGTCGTCAGGCGGTTTCCCGCCTCCCTCAGCTAAACGTTTCACCATGTCCTTCCTCACTGGCTATTGCACATTATATTCACCTGATTCACTTTCACTATTATTCAATGGCTGAATACTCACATTGGGTGCAGGGTAGACGGAGTGTAGTTGTTGGAAATTGCCAATAAAAAGAGTAGGCCTACCACAATCTTCGTTGGGCCAACGGCCAAATAACGGCCACGAATGATTTACTAAAACCTAATTCCCTATTGCAAACACCAAATCTAATCACAACAGTGCCCAAAAAATAAACACAAGCACTATTGTTTAGTGGAATATGACACGTGTCCTGGGACAGGGTTAATAGAGTAAGATTTAAATGCCCAGCCATGCACTACTTTCTCCCTCGACAGCTGATGAAAAATTAATCAACCTGGCCGGGCTGCTGTGCGTCTTGGGCCCCAAGGTTGCCAAGTCATTACTTTTGACGAGACGTGTGGGAACTATGATCCGTCCAAAGATGACGCCGATTGGCCAAAACTTTTTCTTTGATGTAAGTTTTTATGCTTTGAAGACAACAAATGTGTCTTCGCGTATAGTCGCAGACACTTCCAAATGACGACAAGCGCGTCATCGTGGGCGAGAGGGTTAATGAATTTGTGTACCAGGGTGATGAGTCCACCTCCATCACCGTCGGCCCAGTCTTGTCGAATGGTTGTGAAATTATGAAATGTAGGTGTTTTCTGTGTTCTGTGTAATATTGTGTCTTGTAAGATGGCAATGTGTATGTTTTGTTGCTTGATGAACTGTGTGAGTTCTTGTTTTTTGGTGTTTATTCCATGTATGTTTAACCAAAGGATCCTTATGTTGTGTGTGCGATGTGTGTTGGCTGCTGCAGCACAGGGGGGAGGTGGTGGTGTGGGTGGAGGGGAAGGAGTAGAAGGTTGTGATGGAGGTACAGGTTGGGGTGGATTAGGATGGGGTGGAATGGGAGGGGTTGGGGGATTGGATGGTGTGAGATCTGTGAGAGGTGTGGGGGAAGAAGGAGTAGGGTTGGGGAGGGTTAGTGGGTGGGGGAAGGAGCGTAAGGAGCAGGTCGAGGTGTTTGTATAGTTTTCTGGATGCAAGTGTAATGGGTCCAGTTCTTGCAGGAATTGCACTGAACTGAACCCTTTGTCTGTCTGATCAACGTAATAGGTTTTGAGCATGTTGGACATATGTATTTGTTGGTGGGTCCTGGATTGCTGTCAATGTCCCCGCCTAGAAGTCATCGAGAAATGACCGGTGGTGTTGTATGTGTGCTAAGAGATCTGGTACTTGGCCGGGTGACTGAAGCCACTCCCAGATTCTCAGGCCTTATGATGGGCTGGGGGGTTTTGCGATGGTTTGGCCCCCATGCTGTCCTCCTTTTCTGCTTCAACAGCCTCTGGGGGGTAGACCCACGACGAAGACGCCACCACTCCAGGTCCAGGTAGGGCAGTGGATGTTGGAGTGGCCCTAATGAGAGAGGTCAGTGTTTGGAAACTCCCTGTACTGTTGTTTGTTGATGATACTATGTTGCCGAGTGAACACAAAGGGGAGCTGCAAGACTTGGTGGATGAGTTTGGGAGTATGTAGTATGAAACGGAATCTAAAGAATGTAGGGATGAGTAAAGCTGCAGTCTTCAAGAGAAGTGAAGTCAGTGAATATACGGGTACAGAGCAGATGGATGGAGAAAATGGAAAATCTATCTATCTATCTATCTACTGCCAGACGCCTTAATCCCTTATACAGGGTGGCCACAAACAAATTGCCTCCAAGTCCCCCAGTCCCCCACCATTTCACTACCCTGCTCCCAATTCACACCCCCTTCTCTCATATACCTCTCCACTCCATCCCTCCTTCTCATCCTTGGCCTTCCCCTCCCTTTCTCCTCCTGCATCTCACTCACATACACTTTCCTCGTCAGTCTCTCACTCTCCATCCTCTCCACATGGCCAAACCACCTCAAGGTGTTTCTCCTAACGCTTCCTATCACATCCACATCCACACCACAACTCTCCTTCACATCCTCATTTGTCAGTCCGTCTCTCCTTGTGACTCCACAGGCTCCTCTCAAATAACTCATTTCCACTGCTCTCACTCTTGACTTATGTCCCTCTAACAACGTCCAAACTTCACTTCCATACGTTAGAGTTGGTATCACAAAACTGTCATGTAATAACTTTTTCACTTCCATGCTCACTTCCCAGTTTCTTATCACCACCTTCAAGGAACCAGCAACCTTTCTTCCTTGTTGTACCCTTTCAAGCACTTCAGCCTCCAAACTTCCATCCTTACTCATCAGACTACCCAAATACAGTAATCCCCATACTTTCTGGACGCCCACTTTCCGGACACCCCACTTACCGGACATTGTGGGCCTTGACCTTAGGAACCCAAAAATGGTAAAAAAAAAAAAATCTTTATTTTTTCCCATCCGTAATTTGAAAATGCCACGCAGCGCTGAATAGCTGGTTTACACCATGGCCCCTTCACCCCTTCAATCCTTCCCCCTCCCCCCTCCCCTGTCAGGGTTGCCATTTGGTATTTTTTATTACCAAATGTGGACCAATTTGGTAATGAAAAATTCGTTTGGTAATGAATCGGAATAATGCATTACCAAACGGATTTTTCACATATATGAGGATACCCAGGATGGAGATAGTGGATTGTTTGCTCTCTCTGATTAATCTCCTAGCCTACATAACGTGAAAATAATCAACATGCTGTTAATTATAAGGAGAGTGATTACACATATTTCCACTTGTATATACAATTCATCATCATCATCAGCTGTTTGAGTATCCATTGCAGGACCGGCGTATCCCGACCGAAGTCGGGACAATATAACAAATGTATCTCTACCAAGTGGCTTAGGCTGTCTAGGGTGAGAAGTGCTTGTAAGTGTAATTGTAGTGTTGTAGTGGCTTTGGATGTGTGTGTAGTCGGTGAACCAAGTGTAATCAGCCCGCTCAAGCTGACTGGGTGCAAGCATACTTTATAGTAAGCGACACTGGTTCAACCACAGCACCCCTTGTGTCCGCCAATGCAGTATGTGGCCGATTGAACACTCCCAAAGTTTATTACCCTGGCAGGGTGCGAACTCTGGTTCACCCGTGTACGAAACGCACACTCTACCACTGTACCACAGAGGCTCCATGAAATGCATGGCATAGAAAATAGTGCCCCTGAAAACAAGGTGAGAGAGGAACAGCATAGTGTCCCCGGAAACGCACCGACACCCCCACCCAGACCCCACGGAGTAGCCGCAACCACACTAGGGGATGCCATGCGACAACGGCATAAGGCAGCCCGGGCCATGCGCCCTTATAACACCCAACCATCGCACTGCCACCCTAGTAGGAGGAGGACACTACCTTCTGGGAGTGGGATTGCCAGACCAGCCCAGGGTGGAGCTGACATCTCAGTTCCTGACAGCACCCCTCTAGAGACAGCCTACTGCCCCTCCCGCCTTCGTCGGTCAGCCAAGCGTCGCACTAAAGGTGTTTCTATTGAGACAGCCTACTGCCGCTCTTCTCTTCTGCCCAAGGAGATGGCCTACTGCCGCTCCTCCCTCCTGCCGAAGGAGACGGCCTACTGCCGCTCTGAAGATGCTGCCTCTGAGATGGCCTACTGCTGCTCCTCCCTCCTGCCGAAGGAGACAGCCTACTGCTGCTCTGAAGGTGCTGCCCCTGAGATGGCCAATTGCCGCTCCTCCCTCCTGCCGAAGGAGACGGCCTACTGCCACTCTGAAGGTGCTGCCCCTGAGACAGCCTATTGCCGCTCCTCCCTCCTGCAGAAGGAGATGGCCTACTGCCTCTCCCACCTTCGCCAGACGGCCAATTGCCGCTCCGAAAGCACTGCCCCTGAGACGGCCTACTGCCGCTCCACCCTCCTGCAGAAGAAGATGGCCTACTGCCGCTCAGGAGGTGACTAGAGGCGCGCTGATTCCCCCACTCAGGCCACGGCCAATTGCCGGGCCCCACGGCCAAAAGGAGGTATTATCAGTGTCATCACCCCTGCGTGAGGCAGGCGCCCTGATCCCCAGCACCAGAGGGACCCTGCGAGGCCTAACAGCTTCCCCTGGCCTCTGGTCTCTATGCCTGGCCCTGGAGAAGACCCACCTGATGGACCCTAGTTCAGGTCGGTGCCGCAGCCCCTCCCTGACAGCGCCCCTCGACTCTGGGGACCGCAGTCCTCAGTCACTCCAGACCCTCCCCAGGACCCCCGAGTGAGACCTCTCCATGCCCAAGAGGCGGCGTAAGACCTCCACCTCCGGCCAAAACCTGAGCCAGTGATTCCTGGACCTGTTTGGCCCCAGTCCTGAGGGCCACACCCCTGAACCTAGCCCGGAGACTGCAGGCTCCTGTGCCACCTGCAGCCCTGGACGCGAGAGGATGCCCCTGCGAGCCGTCCCGTGCCCTCTCGGAACGCCCTTCCCTGGCGGTGCCCCTAGCCCGGCAGAATAGTCACCGGCGTGTCTCCCTGCCGCCCCCACTACATGAGTAAATTATGTTAAGTGTGGTGTTGCCCCAGAACTAGTGAATTGACTTATGTTAAGCGTGACGTTGCCCTAGAAACAGGTTATAGTGATACGGTGACTCAATGTATGTCGAATATCGGGGCGAGTGAAATCACGGGTGGATGAGTAAGAACGAGTACAGTGAGTAAGTTCTGAGGGATCCGATTCACAAGTGACGCCCTTGTAGAAAAACCAGTAAGACTCTTCCTCCGAGGAATCCTCTGTAGTGAAAATATACCCATGTCGTTTGTTACCAGAAAATAATAGAGAAAGTGTGAATAATATCCTCCCGTTTGTATTACCATAAAACACAGTGAATACTCAGTGTCCTCCACTCCCTCGCTTCCTAAAGAATATCCTCCCTGCAGCTAGCGTAACGTAAACAAGAGATAGAATCAAATGTCAAAACCCCTTTGCTATCAGATGATACGGAGTTTAAATTAATAATATTTACCCTCTCCCAATATTACTATAACTCTGTTCTGACCCGTCACGAGTCCTTCCTCTCCCCCCGCGCTTCCACGCGCGCCCGTGTTCCCTGTACACCTGTGCACTAGAATTACTGTATTTTGGCGTCAGTATTAGTTAAGCCAGTATCCTGCGAGATACTAATATCCTAGTTAAGGATTTACTTCTGTTTCATATATTGTGTTGTAATATCTGCTGCTTTTGTCCTGTGTCTGACTATGGTAACATACGTGTAAAGGTTATTGCCTGAAGTTTTTGTGTCCTGCCTCTCTTTCATTGCACTAAGCTTCAGTTTCGAAAAAGGACCCCGCTACATGTTAGGTGCTTTAGGACCGAGGAGTCGGGCCTTTTTCACCTAGCATTACACTCCGTATATATAATTAGTGAAGAATAAATGCTAGCTTTACGAGTTTGGTAATGAAATGTTAAATTTAGTAATGAAAATTGAGGAGTTTGGTAATGTGGCCGTTGTGATCTGGCAACTCTGTTTCCCCGTCATCAACAGTTACTGCCTAACTTCGATGGTGAGTAGATGCTTATTGCAATGGAAGCCACATGTGCTCGTTTTTTTGTGAATAAACAGTGAATAAACTGCAATACCTCGCCACTAGACCACACGGGAATTTACGGTGTTGTGCAGTTAAAAAATTAGAACTTAGAATGCAAAGGATCAACTGTGGAGTGCAAATTAGCGGTTGAAACTGGCGTGATGCAGTTAGGAACAATGTGCAGTGTTAAACAATTATAACTCACAGTGCAAAGAATTAAGTGCAGCACAACGCTGGAGTACTGTACGTGCCTCAAGAGCATTTTCCCCACCGCCAAAGCCTTAGAGAAGGCGGACACAGACGTGCTGTAAGTACCCTGGCCGTGGTACAGTCACTTCTAATTCCACATGCCTTTGGTTCCTTTTCATTTATTTCATGCTTTATGTCCATTATTGGTGTGAATAGGGTCTTAAATAGGTTTAAATAGGTGCTATGCATGTCCGGTAGGGAGTTATTTAGGTGGCTTTCAAAGTTAAGCTGGGTTAGGGTCCTTAAGTACCAGTTCAGGAGCCAGGGGCCCACTTTCCAGACGGGACCACTTTCCGGACATGCCTTTGGCTCTATTACATCGGATAGTAGAGGGATTACTTTAAACATACTGTAATTCTACGTGTTTTCGGGTCGGCTTTCCATCCCTGTAACGCCTAGTGTGTAGCTGGGTTCTCTTTCTAGACCGGAGCTTAGACAAATAGGAGAGAGGCAAGACACAAAAACTCAAGGCAACAACCTTACATGTGTATTACTAAATTCTACAGTGGAACGAGTAGATGTCACGAGTACAGATACACTAGACCATTATAATTCTTAGGCCTAGATATGGGTTATTAGTATCACGCAGGATACTACTTAGGTCGAGGTCGGGTAGGGTGAATAGCACTTAGGGCAGAGGTTTATATATTATCATTGCAGGAAGTCGAGGTTAGATATTTGTGGAGTGGGTGGCACTATTTCACTGTTGGTAACTATTACTTTAACACTGGGGTTTGTGTATGATCTTAGCGTGATGCGGCGTTACTAGATGGTAGCATATTCACTGTAATCGACCGGTATTTCACTGTTTGGCCGTGTTCACGGTTTCATTGTTGTTTTTATGTACTCCATCACTTTTGTCACTGGTGTTTTCTCGCACTGACTGCCTTTATATGGTTAATTCACTGCTCTGCCTTCATTTCACTAAGTCACGGACACTGTTTTCACTGTCACTCCTTTCGGGTCTGGGCGTCATGGTGGTCAGGTACAAGGGTGGCGGAAGGGGCCCAGTCTCCTTACTGATTGGGCTGGGTAGGACTACTGCCGGGGGCCTCTGTGTTCAGGGGCCTTGGGATCGCACGTAGGGGCGTCCTCTCTTGTACAGGGCTGCAGGTGGCAAAGGGTCCCATGCTTTCAGGGCTTGGGGCGGGAGTACAGCTCTCGGGGCTGGGGTAACTGCCTGAACTTCTCGCTCAGGCGCCTGATGGAGGATGAAGATCTCCGGCGTCTGGGTGTAGGGAGGTCCCTCCTGGGGGTCCTGGGGACAGTCTGGAGGTCCCGAGGGCTGTGGTCTCTGGTGTTCGGAGACACCGTCAGGAGGGGGTTGCGGCGTCGGCCTACATCGGGGTCTGTCAGGTGGGTCCTCTCTGGATCCAGCTGCAGGGAGAAAAGCCTGGTGGAAGTCATGGGGCCTCTCCAATACTCCTCCAGGCTGGGAGCTCCCTCTGGTCATGGGTTGATGAGCAGGAGTCGCACCTGACGGAGAAGAGACTACCAGGCGTCTCCTGCCGTAGGGCCTGGCTACTGGCCGTGGCCTTCTGAGGGCATGGCTGCGGGCCGTCGCTAAGGCCCGGCTACTGGCCATGGCCTGGGGAGAGGAGCGGCTACAGGCCGACTCAGGGGCACCTTCAGAGCAGCTACCGACCGTCTCCTGACGAAGGCGGGAGCGGCTACAGGCCTCCTCCTGATTCCCTCTGGAGCGGCTACAGGCCTTCTCCTGCAGGAGTGTTGAGCGGCTACAGGCTGTCTCCTGTAGGAGGGTCGAGTGGCTACAGGCCGTCTCGTTGGGGGCACCTTCAAAGGGGCTACAGGCTATCACCTGACGAAGGTGGGAGCGGTTACAGGCCGTCTCCTGATTCCCACGGGAGCGGCTATGGGCCGTCTCCTGCAGGAGGATTGAGCAGCTACAGGCCGTCTCGTTAGGGGCACCTTCAGAGCGGCAACAGGCCGTCTCCTGGTTTCCTCCAGAGCGCTGCAGGCCGTCTCCTGTATAAGGGTTGAGCGGCTACTGGCCGTCTCAGGGGTGCTGACTGGAGCTGGAGTAACAGCTCCACCCCGATGTTGGTTGGGGATGGCTCGCCCGGAAGGTAGTCCTGTATTCTTGTTATGGTGGTGGCGGGTGAGCTCTGGGTCATAGGGGCGCGCGCCCAAGCGGACATGTCGTTGTCGCCTTGAGTCCCGGCGCACTGTTGGTGCTCCTCTGTGTGCTCCTTCTGGGGGAGTTAGGTTGCCCTCTGTGGCACTATACTGCATTTTACTCACATTTTCCATTTCCTTATCATCCAACCTCACTGTAAATTCACTGACTTCATCTCTCTCGAAGACCATAACTTTACTCTTCCCTGCATTCACCTTTAGATTCCGTTTATTACACACACTCCCAAACTCATTCACCAAGCCGTGCAGCTCCCCTTAGTCTTCACTTAACACAGCAAACAACAGTACAGGTACGGTAGTTTCCAAACACTGCCCTTTCTCATCAGGGCCACTCCAACATCCACGGCCCTACCTTGTATCTCTTTTATAACCCCATCCATATACAGATTGAACAACCATGAAGACATAACACATCCCTGTTTCAATTAAATATTCAAATAGAGAAACTCACGCAGTTCACTATCCACACGCACTGCAGCCTTAGCACAATCATACATACTCTTCACAGCATTCAACAACTTCTCATCTACACCATATATTCTTGATACTTTCCACAATCCTTGTCTATCCACACTGTCATATGCGTTCTCCAAATCCATGAAGGCCGTATACAACTTTCCCTTCTCTAGAAACTTTTCCACTAAAGATCTAAGAATGAGCATCTGATCTACACAACCTCTTCCATTCCTAAAGCCTCCCTGTTCTTCTCAAACTAATTTCTCTGTTATTTCCCTAACTCTGTCAATAAGTATCCTACCGTATAGTTTTCCTATTACACTAAGAAGACAAATGCCCCTACGATTACCACACACTTCTTTTTCCCCATTCCCTTTGTTTCATTCATTGCCAGACGCCATGTATCCCAGACGGGGTGGCCAATGGCTTAGAGTTAATTGTTTTACAGGGAGGGGCACTAATCCTCCACCAACCCCACTTGACACGTAGGGATGCCAACAGCATCTGGTGTTCCCAGGTGGTCACCCATCCAAGTACTAACCAGACCCAACGTTGCACAAGGGAATAATTATACCTGACTTCCAATTCTTCGGGACTCTCCCTTGCTCCCAGGCCAATCTGCGTATCTTCCATATCCATTCAACTACTCTCTCTCCCCCATGCTTCAGCATTTCACCACACACTCTATCAATTCCTGGGGCTTTTCCCATTTTAACTTTCTTCATTGCTTCCACAACTTCCATCCTACTGATTTCTTCCTGTCTTCTCACCTCCCTCCTTCTCCCAGCCATTCATACCCGCATTACATTCATTCTCTATGTTCAATAATTCATTAAAGTGTTCTTTCCGTCTGCTCACTTTTTCTCCCTTCTCAACTAGTAATCTACCATTTTTATCTTTCACTTCCCTACTAACTTCATTGCCACCCATTTTCATACATTCCCTCCACTTGACACTCAAATTCCTTCCAAATTCCTCATCCACTCTCTTCTTTCTCTTACTAAACTTTTCACCTCTCTCTTCTTTTCTACATATAACTCTCTTCCGTCTCAACTTCCTCCACGCCCCTATATCTCATCCATTCATTATATGCTTTTTCTTTTGTGCCACAGCTTCTCACCTCTTCATTCCACCATCCTGTTCCTTGCACCCCCTGTCGTTTTCACCCCACGCACCACCTCACATGCTGCATATATTTCTTCTGTGAATATCTTGCACACACCTTCCACGTCCCTCATCTGCTCCAATTCATATTTGCCCAATCGTTCTTCCACTTGGGTGGTGTGATGAGTAAGGATGGAAGTTTAGAGGGTGAAGTGCTTGAAAGGGTACAACAAGGAAGAAAGGTCGTTGGTTCCTTTAGAGCAAAGATAAGAAACAGAGAAGTGAGCATGGAAGTGAAAAAGTTATATACTACATGACAGTATTGTGATACCAACTCTAATGTATGAAAGTGACGTTTGGACCTTGTTGCAGGGACAGAAGTCAAGAGTGTGAGCAGTGGAAATGAGTTATTTGAGTGGAGAATCACAATGAGGTGGTTGGCCATGTGGAGAGGATGGAGGTTGAGAGACTGACGAGAAGAGTGTATATGAATGAGGTGGAGTGGGGAAGAGAGAGGGGAGGGCTAAGGATGAGATGGAGGGATGGAGTGGAGAGGTACGTATATGAGGGGGGTGTGAGCTGGGAGCATGGCAGTGAAAATGCGGGAGACGGCGACATGGAAGGGATTTGTTTGTGGCCACCCCTTATGGGATTAAGGCAATATATAGATAGATAGATAAACAGTGACAGAGGATTATAGGATGAAGCGCTTGAAAGGAGACAGCAGGGAAGAAAAACTGATGGTTGACCAAAAGCAGTGACAATGAACACGGATATGAGCATGGAAGTAGTGTATTGGAAAAAAATATATATATATTGCTGCATGACATTAATATCCCCATTCGAACACTTGGAAGTGAAACTCGGACCCTGGTGGAAGGATACAAGTCAAGAAAGAGCAGTGGCAATGAGTTACAGTATTTAAGAGGAGCATGTTCATTTGCATGGTGACACACGCAGACAAATGAGGAAGTACAGGAGCCTTTTGGTGTTGCTGGGATTGTGACTGGAAGTTTTAAAAGAAATACTCTGAGTTGGGTTGGCCATATGGAAATGATAGAGAATGACTGATTAGAGGAGTGTATGTGACTGAAGAAGAGGGGGGGGAGACCAAGATTAAGATGGGATGACTTGGAAATACAGTATATGTGTGTGGGGGGGGGGAGGGTGAGTTGGAGGAAGGGCACTCAAATGACAGAGGACAGGACAATGTGGAGGAAGTTGCTTGTGGCCACCCTTTACAGAATTAAGGTCTATCTATCTCTTGCCAGATGCCTTAATCCCATACGGGGTGGCCACAAACAAATCTCCTCCATGTCGCCCTGTCCCCCGCCATTTCACTGCCCTGCTTCCAACTCACACCCCTTCTCTCATATACCTCTCCACTCCATCCCTCCATCTCATCCTTGGCCTCCCCCTCCCTTTCCCCCCCTCCACCTCACTCACATACACTCTCCTCGTCAGTCTCTCACTCTCCATCCTTTCCACGTCCAAACCACCTCAGTGTGTTTCAAGGTACCTGGGAAAAAAAAATGCATTATGAAGCAAAGTAGCTTTCAAACTTTGCTTTTTGAAATTTTATGTATTACTCTGCCTGTTGAAGGGAAAGATAGGAAGCCATTTTCACTACAGTTCAATTAGCAGTTGGAAAACATGGATGGAGCTCTGATCGGTTCCCTTATGACGTAAAGACTCCTGATGACCATTCAACATGCCCAGCCTTGGATGTACAATGTCTTCCTCTTGCCTAGAATGTCTACATCCTATAAAGAGCTAAGTAGACTTGAGTTTTATGGTCATATTTTTTACAAGTTTACTTGCCTTACAACAGATTGTGGGTTTGTGAGGGTATATTTTTATTTATAATATTACCTTGATTTGGTTGGTATGAAACCCTTCACAAAAATGACAACATAAAAAGTTGTAACAAAAGCTTCAGTACTCTCTCTCTCTCTCTCTCTGGATGATTAAATTCAGCTTTGGGAAGACCCCTGGTGGTAAATTCTAATGGGGACCACATCTTGCCCCTCCAGTTTGAAAAGTCTTACACCAAATTTTATAAAAATCACCTGGAGATTGCAAGAATAAAATACAAAATGTATCATTAGACTGAAAGGGTCATAAGAATCTCAGTCACATGAACATTTGCATGGAAATAACCCATGAGCCGGGTAAAGTGAGAACAATTCTTTTCACTCACTGACACCCCAACACATCTGAGCAGTGCTTGCAGTGTGTGAGATGAGCATTGCATATGTTGTCATACTAGGTATGCATATTAATTTTTTCAGTATTTTGTACAGTTTGAAATGAGAAGCACATAGTATGTGTAGTCATAAAGTGCTCTGTCATTTATAAGACAATGTTTGTATATAGTGTCTGAGAGGAACATAGTGTGCAATTTACAGTGGGGTAAAAGCTGGAATCTGGTCAAGAGACTAAGTGCAAAACATTAATACTCTATTAGCTCAGTGCCAAATTTGCTGGAATATTATGGACTGCCTAAGCTTATTCTGATCCCTTGCTTGCCTGATCAGATTTAAAAGACTTTACACATACACTGTGCCACAGCAGTATATACCATGTTAGTCCCTGCACCCCCCAAGCTCAGGGGACTGACTTCACAGCTTGTTCCCAAGGCCTTCAAACTACACACCTCAACATGTTACCACCCCAGCATTATCATCCACTGTCAATACTGAATACAGGCATACCCCGGTTTAACGATCTAATTGGTTAGGTAATACCCCATCATTAGGAGGGGTATCGTATACTGGGGAACTTTTAACATATATTTCAATGTGGACCGTTTACCAGCCTTGGGTTTCCCCCAAAATAAAGTCCAAAACCCACCCAGATGAGCTCCAAACCAGGTTTAAAGACAATCTAAATGGCCTAACAGCTGTCAAGGATGCTACCCTAAGCCTAACACCTGTAAATAACTCACTAAAACCAACAAATCAAATCTGAATATCATCAAATATAAGTCTGGAAAAAAATCAAGCTTAGTAACTGTACCCCAAAATGACCAATGTTCATCCCACCTATGGCTAAAACACATCAATTGAAGTCTAAAAAGTTTACGAATCAACCTAAACACACAATTTTAGTCTAAAATATCGTCAAAATCGGTAAGAAAAATAAAAACCCATCATTAAACCGGGGTTTGGCCATCGTTAGGTGGTGTATGGTGCAAATTCTACCCCTATCATTAAGCCATGATATCGCATCTAGGGGTATCGTATATCGAGGTATTACTGTACATGCTAGGATTGTCTCATACAAGACAGGAATATTGGTAAAGTATTAGCGGGGGGGTTTCTATAACATGTTGGCAGATCATCTGGTAGATTAGTAAAGTCAGCCTTAATGAAATTCAAATAATCAAACTGTTCCCTCCTCAGCCGGGATTCGAAGTTGGGTCCATTAGGACTGCAGGCCACTATTCTGTGGTTGACGAGTCTGTCCAGCAAGCAGACTCATCGACCACAGATAAGCAACTGCTTCTATGGGGCCATCCTGCAGATACAGTTCAGTACAGTACAGGCATTGTGCTGGGAACCTGCACCCACTTGTGGTAGACAATGTCGCACAAGGGTCAGACCAGGGTCCTTCCCCATGACAAGGTGAAGAGAAACATGGGGAGGTTTGGCTCCTAGGTGGATGCTGCAGGTGCTTAGCTCTGCCCTGAGTACACAGTGTCACTATATATATGCTCCATATCAAGAAG
This sequence comes from Coenobita brevimanus, assembly GCF_032717465.1. Taxonomy (NCBI): domain Eukaryota; kingdom Metazoa; phylum Arthropoda; class Malacostraca; order Decapoda; family Coenobitidae; genus Coenobita; species Coenobita brevimanus. The sequence continues at coordinate 16,002,918 of NC_137042.1, forward strand.
AGTGTATACCGGTACTGGTTAATTATTAATAAGGCCTCCAGACTAAGGGATTTTACCTGAGTTAAATGAAACTTTTTTATATTAGCCAGACTATGATAAAGTACATCCTTCATCTGGAATGGTTCCTGGAAAATGTTTCTTACCTCTTCAGTCCAAGGGTCTCAGCAAAACTAAAGAATCTTACCTGGTACAGTGCCCTCACACAGTGAACATATTCAGAGTAAATGATTCGCCTAATGAATGAGCTGGGGATAATCAGGTCCACAATACCATAATGAATGAGTTGAACCCCGAGTGAACGAAATCGGGGGAAAGAGTATGCCATGATCACCATCTCCCACATTGAATGACACCCCCCCCCCCCACAGTAGACATTGCACATGAGGCCAGATCTGAGCAACCTGTTGAGCAGAATCCAATGGAGGACAAAGATTTGCCTATGTTGAAGATCAGTAAAATTCTAGCGGCTGTGGATGTTCTGAGAGAATTTGTCAAGGCATATAAAACCAGCTACCTCAGGATGCAGAAAATGCTTAGTGCAGTAGAAACCACTTTTCATATTACAATGAGAGGCACAACATGGAAATCAACAGAAGAAAAACATTCATCACATGCTACTACCGAACTCAAGAACAACAGGTGCCAGTTGCCACTATATCTTCTATACACTTCCTGGGGAAGACGATGATGACGAGCTGTCAGTGGTGTCATCTTTGGACTTTGAAGGTTTTATGGGAGAGGTGACTGAGGAAAAGGCACGTGGGGAATGTGGTTCAGTCAGGTGATGAGGGCGAGACTGGTGATGGGAACGAAGGAGTTGAAGGTGATGTGGGGGGGACACCCTAAGTGTATCTCCTTGCCTAGGTGCCACCTGCATTCAAGCCAATCAAGACTGCCATCTGCTCCATTTAAGGTCAATAACCATGTGTTTCATATTTTATATACAGCGCACCCCCACACAATGTGAACTCACACAGTGTGAGTCACCTACAATGCAAGGTCAACACAGAAAATGCTTATTTTTCTCGAATGCGAAATCTGCGAATCAAACTTCCCAACATGCGAATCAGCTGTATGATTCCAAGGCAAAAAAATGAACTTCTCTCCATTACTACAAATGTTGGGCTGGACAATGTGAGTCAGTCACATGAAGGCAGTTGGCTGGAAACAGCCACATTCAAAATGGCGGGTGGCTGGCCAGCTATCCGCATGCCAACTACCAACTTTTCTGGGTAAACAGACACTTCTCCTCCATAATGTCGAAAGGACAATTGTGTTGTACCTCGCATCCTGTGGTCCGTTTCAGCTTCGTAGCAGTACCCACCTATTCATCGTGGCCCCACCAAAGAATTCTAAGAGCAAGAGAATCACACTGAAGCTGAAGAGTAAGGTTATTAAAATGAAGCAGGAAGGGAAAGGAAATGCAGCGACTGGGTAAGAGGTAGGCTTGGGTGAATCAAGGAAACCTCAGCAGTGACAGTGAGAGTGACAATGGGGCACTCCGCCACGCGAGGAAAGAGTAGATGCCCGAGCATCGGATAACCACCCCCTCCTTTCTTAACATGCCCAGAAGTCACTTAAATAAAGGTACACGGTGTTTTATTTATTGTTTTATTTTTTGGTCCAACTAGAAGTACTATTAGACAAGTATTAGCAGGGTAGAGTAAGCTGTAAGGGGACCTGAAGACCAAGCCCTGGGTGGACTGTTCACCACACAGCATTTTTACCATAAGTTCTTTGGTTCACACAATGCAAAATCGTAGAATGCGAGGGTTTCTGCCACCCTTAAACTCACATTGTGTGAGGGTACACTGTATCTGTACTGTATGTTTGAAATGTGTCCTTTAGTACATCTCTATGGCTCAAAAAGTGGACTTTGAGGGAGCGGTGCCACCCATATACTAATTTTCCCTTAAGATATGTTGTTCACAGTGAACGAATTTGCAGCGAACAAGCTCATCTGCTGCCCATAAACTCATTCACAGTGTGAGGGCACTGTACTTGTCGGAGCAAAATACAACATACAATGCACAGTACTGTACCTGGAACCTGTTAGCTGAATAAAATGGCCTCATAACAAGCTGATTACAAAAACTTAATCAAGAGGACAAATGGACCATTTAGAGATTTTGTTTTATCCACCAATGAACAATTCAAATAAGCTGCAGGCAAAGTTTGCCAACCCAGTATGCTAAAAAGCCATCACAATAACTCCCACATGATGCCTGGAGCACTAATTTTAGTGCTGGCTACTCCAAGCTCTATATTATTAATTAAACCCATATTGCTGGTACCAACGCAAAATAGGTTGAGAGAGCCCATAGAGTGTCGGTAGGAACCGCAAATGTATTCCCGCCACAGTTTGAAATGGTTGCAACTTGATCTCAGTCACCAAAGGGTAGGGAGAGACTCCCGCCACCTCATGCAAGTGTACCTCAGGCTTCTCTGTGACTTAGCCAGGTGCTGAAAGATGTTGTCTGACACTTCTCGTCCAATTCCATTCCCCGCCTCATGCAGACCCCTAACCTCACCCACCCAGACCAAGCATCTTTCCAAGGAAACTAGAAAAGGGTTCAGTAATGGGGCCATAAGGTGTGCCTTGGATGCCAATGTGTCTAGTTTATCTAGTAATGGAGAAGTTATCATGCTGAGAGTGAAGCCAAAGCTGGGGACGTGCACACGCATGAAGACATCGTGCTTCGAAAGCCAAAATTTATTCATCTTGTTCACATCCTTACTCATTGACACGACCACCTGCAGACTTGAGAATGCTTTCATTCACAAGAGGAAGAGCTGGCAAGTAATATGGTCTTTAATCTGCTTTCCTAACTGCTATACTTTCTATCTATCTATCTATAGCCCAACGCCCTAATCCCGCAAAAGGTGGCCACAGACAAAATCCCTCCAAGTCACTCTGTCACCCACCATTTGATTACCCTTCCCCCAACTCATTCCCCCCTCCCTCATATACCTCTCAACTCCATCCCTCCACCTCATCCTCGGTCTACCCCTCCCTCCACCTCACCTACATACACCCTCTTAACCTACATACACCCTCTTAGTCAGTCTCTCATTCTCCATTCTCTCCACGTGTCCAAACCACCTCAGTGTATTTTTCTTTATCTTCTCAACCACATCCACCCCACAACGTTCTTTCACTTCTTCATTCGTCAACCTATCCCTCCATGTCACTCCACATGTTCCTCTCCAGTAACTCATTTCCACTGCTCTCACCCTTGACTTGTTTCCCTCTTGCAAGGTCCACGCCTCACTTCCATACGTCAGGGTAGGGATTGACGTAGGGATCACAATACTATCATGCAGTGACTTCTTAACATCCATACTCACCTCCCTATTTCTCATCACTGCTTTCAGTGAACCAACGACCTTCCTTCTCTGCTGTACCCTTTCACGCACTTCATCCCCCAACGTTCCATCCTTACTCATCACACTACCCAAGTACTTGAATGCACTCAAATTCTCCATATCCTCACCATCCAACCTCATTGTACATTCTGTGACTTCATTCCTCTAACACCATAACTTTACTCTTGTTTACATTAATTTTCAGATTCCTCTTCCTACACACTGTCCCAAATTCATTCACCAAACCTTGCAACTCCCATTCATCTTCACTCAACAGTACTGTATCATCAGCAAACAACAACACCGGAATCTTCCAAATCTTACCCTCGTTCATTAGAGCCACCCCCACATCCACTGCCCTACCTTGCACCTCCTTTACAACCCCATCCATGTATATATTAAACAACCATGGAGACATCACACAACCCTGTTTCAGTCCCACATTGAGATCAAAGAACTCACTCAGCTCACCATCCACTCACACCGTAGCCCTAGCTCCTTCGTACATACTCTTCACAGCACACAACAATTTCCCCTCCAGGCTATTTTGGGAAATAATGCCATACTGAGGGGGCAGGTGCACCAAACGAATGCCATTGTGTAAGGGTTAAGGAAAGCAACCCAACCCCACTTTGGTAAAGAAGTAACACTCATTGGATTACCAATGGGGGAGGGGGATATTAATTTAATTCAAAATCTATTATTCATACGTAACCATCAATTTATCAACCTTTTCACACATGACCCTAATGTTCGACAGGTTTGTTCCAAATGCAGTGCTATCGTGGTCATGGACGGCCTCATTGGCTGGTGCATTATTTTTCCATCCATCCATCCATCATCCAATCCTTTGCTGCACCACTAGAAGCATAGTAGCCCAGGGCTAGGCAAGTTGGTCCTGACATTTAAGATGAGAGTGACCAGCCTCACTCATCCCCGAGTGGCATTACGTGAGCAATAAACCCAACCACCCCTTGGATAGCCTATATACCTACACTGGCTCAGTCTGACTGGAGTTCCGTAATTACCCACTAAACCACTACGCACCATAATCTGGTTATATGGCCCAGTGTAGTAAATGGCTTCCTGGTGCACAGGAAACCATCTGGCTTGTCACTCAGTGTAGAGGCACCCACAGGCAGAAGGAAAAGAATGAAGGAAAGAAAGACAGAAGAGGAAGGAAGGAAGAGAGGAAAGGGCAAACACCCAAAGCTGCACTACATCGAGTAAGTGGATGGTGGGCGCCCCCACCAAAATTCTTTATCCAAGGTTTTCTGATGCAATTCTTGTCAGTATACAACTTCACAACATAATTTTCGTTGCATGAATTGCATCCAAATACAGTTTCTGGAGATACTTTTTTGTCACGCATACCACTTCAAATCTGCAAAGGGGTTAAGCAATGATTTACCAGTTTTAATGTGAAACAAAACTGTGTTAACAGTAGAGTTGCTATAAACTGCTATTTATTATAAACTAAAACATGGCCAATAGTTATCAGTGTTAAGCATTACATTAAAGTTCTACATTACTGTGGGGCCAATTTAAAAAATACAATACAATAAAAAGCTGGAAAAACTTGTCAACAACCGACTGTGACATTATCGGTATTTAAGTTTGGGGGGGGGGGGCGGAAGTACCTGTGAATACTGTTGTCACCAACAAGAAATACAACACAAACTGTGAAACAGACAAATCTTGTACATGTATTCTAATACTATCCTAATATGATGCATTTAATTGGTACCTTTTTTCAATACAGAGATTTCAATGTACACCCTCGCAAAAAAGTATCAGCCCTCTTATGGCACATATCACTCTGAAACATGGACAAAGCATTGTGATATATGGGGCATCCTGTGATTATATGTGAAAATATTATCTCTGGTAATTACGGGCTAGAGCACTCCCCTCTGATCAAAGGGTTGGAGGCTCGAGTCCACCCAAGGGTCATTGGTAGACATCAGGAAGGGTATCCAGTCATAAAGTGCTACACACTCCAAAACCAAAGTCCTCTGAAACATGGACAAAGCATTGTGATATATGGGGCATCCTGTGATTATATGTGAAAATATTATCTCTGGTAATTACGGGCTAGAGCACTCCCCTCTGATCAAAGGGTTGGAGGCTCGAGTCCACCCAAGGGTCATTGGTAGACATCAGGAAGGGTATCCAGTCATAAAGTGCTACACACTCCAAAACCAAAGTCCTCTGAAACATGGACAAAGCATTGTGATATATGGGGCATCCTGTGATTATATGTGAAAATATCATCTCTGGTAATTACGGGCTAGAGCACTCCCCTCTGATCAAAGGGTTGGAGGCTCGAGTCCACCCAAGGGTCATTGGTAGACATCAGGAAGGGTATCCAGTCATAAAGTGCTACACACTCCAAAACCAAAGTCCTCTGAAACATGGACAAAGCATTGTGATATATGGGGCATCCTGTGATTATATGTGAAAATATTATCTCTGGTAATTACGGGCTAGAGCACTCCCCTCTGATCAAAGGGTTGGAGGCTCGAGTCCACCCAAGGGTCATTGGTAGACATCAGGAAGGGTATCCAGTCATAAAGTGCTACACACTCCAAAACCAAAGTCTTCTACCCAGAGGAAACGCCTTTGCCCTTATAAAAAAAAAAGGGAATGCACCATTAAAAAAAAGGGGAGAGGGGTAGTGCTCTATGTTTTGAGGTACCAGATTGATTGATTTATGTGTCTACAGAACTTGCTTGTTTTCACAACCATCGTACCCTAAGGGGCCAACACTTTTTGGGGAAGGTGTACAGTATTTTAGCACTGGCATTTTAAATATGTATTATGCAAAAGTACAATATTTGGGAATTTCAAAAACTTCATCCATCCATCCACCATTCAGTCCTATGCCACCCCACGAGGAGAGCAGGAGCCCAGGGCTAAGCAAGTTGGTCCTGACATTTAAGATGAGAGTGACCAACCTCACTCATCTCTGAGTTACGTTTAGTCTCATTTTTGAAGACTTCAACACGCTTGCATGCATCGGCCTTGGTCACCTAAAGGCGGCTATCCATTCTGGTCGATCTCTTGCAGCCTCTCTGTTCAGTCCCTTAAACCTGAGTCGTGCTTAATGACTACATCCCAGGTCTTTTTTGGTCTACCCCTCACAACCCCACCCCTAATATTAATGCTTCTCATTTTCTGCATCCAATTATCATCCCCCCATCCTCTCCACATGCCCAAACCACCTTAATCTACCTCTCCTCATCACAACACCAATACACTCCAATCCCATCCTACCTCTCAACGCTTCCATTATAAACCTAGCCCCCCCAGGCCTTGCACTCAGGGATGCACTACACATCCACCTAATTATTGTCATTTCTGTACATCTGAGCCTGTGAATATCCTCTTCCTTTACTGCCCAGGTCTCACCACCGTACAGCATTACACTCATGACACATGCTGCATACAAAGATCCCTTAGCACACAGGGAGAGCCCTCTCAATGTCTGGAGAGTCAACAGCTCCCTGGACTTCTTCCAACCACCTCTCACCCTAGCCACAGAGCTAGCTCCAGCTCCACCTCCAGCACATTAGATGTCTCCCAAATAACAAAACTCTTCCACACTCAAGAGACTCACCAGCAAGTTCAGTCCTTCCATACCTGACAATCTACCCGAGACATCACACACATAAAATCAGCATTATCTCGCAGTCTACCTCTAATTCCACTACATCTCTTATGCAACCACTAAATCACAAACACTGCACAAGATGGAATTACTCGCCCTTGTGGCAAATTACAAATGGCCACTCTCCCACTTCTTTGACAGTACTGCCACCAACCCTAGATATCATCACTTTTTTTTTTTCTTTTTTCTGCATTTACTCTTAAGCCCTTGTGCCCCACACCACCTCTCCACTTCCTGAATCTTTCCTCTGCCTCCTTTTCATTCTCTGCAATCAACACCAAATCATCAGCATACAACATCTCCCATGAAAGTCCATTTCTGAAGTCATATAAGAGAGCTTCAAGTACCATGATAAACAACATAGGACTCAAAACTGACCCCTGATGCACACCAACATTCATGGAAAACTCATCACTCATATCTCCATTCACTCTTACCTGGGTGCGAGCACCCACATACATGGCCATAACCACCCCAACCTGCCACTCCTCGATCCCAAGTTTTTTCATTACCCACTTCACCACCTCTCTAGGAACTGTGTCAAAGGTCTACTCCAAATCAACTAAAACAAAGTACACTTCCCTTTTCTTTCCGATATACTTTTCCTGAAGCTGTCGAACAATAAATATGGTATCAGTGGTCCTCCTGCCTGGCATAATTCCAAACTGCATCTCATCAATATTCACTCTTTCTCTAATCATACCTTCTAAAACTCTCTCCATTACTTTCATTATCTGATCTAAAAGCTTTATACCTCTATAATTTCCTCTTTCTAGGGCATCGCCCTTCTCCTTGTACACATTTGCGTTACACTCTTCGGCCAATCATCTTGGACAACACAGTCATATACAATCATATTTATCAAGTCATTGACTAACCTCACTCCTGTATCTCCTGAGGCTTTCAGCATTTCAGCAGTCAGCCCAGACACACCTGCTGCCTTCCCCACCTGCATCCTGCTTATGGCCTCACTCACAGTAGCAGTCAATCAAAGGCAATAAACCCCAACCACCTCTTGGATACATCCCTACACAGGCTCAGTCTGATTGGAGTGCCTTGATCACCCACTAAACCACCAGGTGCCATAATATGGTTACATGGTTACCACTCAATGTAGTAAATGGTTTCCCAGTGTACAGGAAACCATTTGGCTTGTCACTCAGTGTACAGTCAACCACAGGCAGAAGGAAGGGGAAAGCAGAAAACTATCTATCTATAGCCCGACGCCCTAATCCCGCAAAAGAGTGGCCGCAGACAAAATGCCTCCAAGTCGCTCTGTCACCCACCATTTTACTACCCTCCCCCCAACTCACCCCCCCCTCCCTCATATACCTCCCAACTCCATCCCTCCACCTCATCCTCGGTCTACCCCTCCCTCTCCCTCCCTCCACTTCACCTACATACACCCTCTTAGTCGGTCTTTCACTCTCCATTCTCTCCACATGTCAAACCACCTCTGTGTATTTCTCCTAATCTTCTCAACCACATCCACATCCAACCCACAACATTCCTTCACTTCTTTATTCATCAACCTGTCCCTCCATGTCACTCCACATGCTCCTCTCAAGTACTGTAATTCATTTCCACTGCTCTCACCCTTGACTTGTTCCCCTCTTGCAAGGTCCATGCCTCGCTTCCATATGTCAGGGTAGGGATCACAATACTATCATGCAGTGACTTCTGAACTTCCATACTCACCTCCCTATTTCTCATCACTGAGTGAACCAACAACCTTCCTTCCCTGCTGTACCCTTTCACGCACTTCATCCCCCAAAGTTCCATCCTTACTCATCACACTACCCAAGTACTTGAATGCACTCACACTCTCCACATCCTCACCATCCAACTTCACTGTACATTCTGTGGCTTCATTCCTCAAACACCATAACTTTACTTTTGTTTACATTAACTTTCAGCTTCCTCCTCCTACACACTGTCCCAAATTCATTCACCAAACCTTGCAACTTCCATTATCTTCACTCAATAATACTGTATCATCAGCAAACAGCAACACCGGAATCTTCCAAATCTCACCCTCATTCATTAGAGCCACCCCCACATCCACTGCCCTACCCTGCACCTCCTTTACAACCCCATCCATGTATATAGTAAACAACCATGGAGACATCACACACCCCTGTTTCAGTCCCACATTGAGATCAAAGAACTCACTCAGCTCACCATCCAAACGCACCATAGCCCTAGCTCCTTCGTACATACTCTTCACAGCATTCAACAATTTCCCCTCCACTCCATATATTCTTAATACCTTCCACATACCTTGCCTATCTATTCTGTCATAAGCTTTCTCCAAGTCCGTGAAGGCAGCATACACTTTCTTTCCCTTTTCTAGATACTTCTCCACAAAACATCTTAGAACAATTATCTGATTTACACACCCTTTTCCCTTCCTAAATCCCCCTTGTTCTTCTCCAACTAGCTTCTCTGTCATATCCCTAACCCTATCAATGAGTATTCTACCATATATTTTACCAGTAACACTAAGAAGGCAAATACCCCTATGGTTACCACATACTTCTCTTTCCCCTTTTCCTGATTTCCAGTCCTCTGGAACCCTTCCCTCTTCCCAAGCCAATCTACACAACTTCCATATCAACTCCACAACAATCTCACCCCCATACCTCAGCATTTCACCACACACTCCATCAATTCCTGGGGCCTTTCCCAACTTGATCATCTTCATTGCTTCCACTACCTCCGTCCTACTGATCTCTTCCTCCCTCCTCTCATCTCTTCTTCTCCTATCCATTCCCCAACCACTTATACTCGTTCTGCTGTCACTCTCTACATTCAACAAATCCTCAAAGTGCTCCTTCCATCTCCTCAATTTCTCTCTCTCCTCCACCAACAATCTATTATTCCTATCTTTCACTCCCCTACTATTTCCCCTTTCACACTGCCTTACTTTCTTTACCTCCTTCCAAAACAATTTCTTACTCTCCCTGCATTTCACACTCGGATTCCTCCCAAACTCTTCATCCACTTTCTTCTTACTCTCCTTCAACAGTCTCTTCACCTCCCTTCTCCTACTCACATATTCCTCTCTTTTCTCTCTCTCATCTTCTCCCCCACCTCTACTCGCTAGCCATTCACTATATGCCTTCTTCTTTTGTTCCATAGCTTGTTTCACCTCACCATTCCACCATGCTGTCCCTCGCACACCCTTGCATCTCCTCACTCCACAAACCACCTCACACGCTGCGCCTATCTCTTCCGTAAATATCTTACATACGTCTTCCATCCCTTCCATCTGCTCTAGCTCATACCTTCCCAATCTTTCTTCCACTATGCTCTTATACTCTGCCATTTTCTCACTATCTTGCAAATTCTCCACTCTTCTCACAGGAGCTGCTTCCTCCTGTCTTCCCCTTCGTCTCCTCAACCACTTTCTTTGCAGCTTTACCTTGGCCATCACTATGTGATGGTCCGAGACTCCATTCCCCCACCCTCTCCACACTCTTGCATCCAACACTTGTCTTCTCATTCGCTCATCCACACACGTAGTCTATCATTGCCTTTCGTTCAACAAGTTCACCATCCATCCTCCTCACTACTCACCATGTACTCTGGTGGATCATCTTATGTCGAAAGTAGGTGTTGGCTATTGCCAACCCCTTACCAGCACAGATGTCCACCAAAGCACTACCATTCCCATCTACGTCAGCTAGCACACCCCACTGACCAACCACTCCATCCACTCGTACATTCCCAACTTTGCCATTCATGTCTCCAATCAAAAGCACTCTCTCGCTCCTCACAGATTTGTCCATACATGCTTCTACTCTCGCCCAAAACTCATCTTTCACTCTTGCCACTCGGTCCTCTGTCGGAGCATACACACATACAATCGCCCACGCTTGTATACCTACTTTCATCCTCACCCATATAATCTTTGCACCCGCTGTTCCATACTCTCTTATATTCTCCTTCCACTTCTTGCTTATCATCAGACATACTCCCTCTCTTGCCCTCTCATTCTCATTAACTCCGCAGGGGAGTGAAAGATAAAAATGGTAGATTACTAGTGGAGAAGGGAGAAAGAGTGAGCAGATGGAGAGAACACTTTAAGGAATTGTTGAACATACAGGATGGAAGTAATGCGAGTACAAGTGGCTGGGGAATGGCTGGGAGAAGGAGGGAGGTGAGAAGACAGGAAGAAATCAGTAGGATAGACATTGTGGAAGCAATGAAGAAAGTTAAATTGGGGAAAGCCCCAAGAATTGATGGAGTGTGTGGTGAAATGCTGAAACATGGGGGAGAGATAGTAGTAGAATGGATGTGGAAGATACGCAGATTGGCCTGAGAGGAAGGTAGAGTCCCGGAGGATTGGAAGTCAGGTATAATTATTCCATTGTACAAAGGAAAAGGGGAAAAAGAAGTGTGTGGTAATCAAAGGGGCATTTGTCTTCTTAGTATAATAGGAAAAGTGTATGGTAGGATACTTATTGACAGAGTTAGAGAAAGAACAGAGGAATTAGTTGGAGAAGAACAGGGAGGCTTTAGGAAGGGAAGAAGTTGTGTAGATCAGATATGCATTCTTAGATCTGTAGTAGAAAAGTTTCTAGAAAAGGGAAAGAAGTTGTAAGCAGCTTTCATGGATTTGGAGAAAGCATATGACAGGGTGGATAGACAAGGATTGTGGAAAGTATTAAGAATATATGGAGTAGATCGAAAGCTGTTGAATGCTGTGAAGAGTATGTATGATGGTGCTAAGGCTGCAGTGCGTGTGGATGGTGAACTAAGTGAATTTTTCTCTTTGGAGGTTGGGTTGAAACAGGGATGTGTCATGTCTCCATGGTTGTTCAATCTGTTCATGGATGGGGTAATAAAAGAGGTACAAGGTAGGGTAGTGGATGTTGGAGTGGCCCTGGTGAGAGAGGATAGTGTTTGGAAACTCCCTGTACTGTTGTTTGCAGATCATACTGTGTTGTTGAGTGAAGACAAAGGGGAGCTGCAAGGCTTGGTGGATGAGTTTGGGAAAGTGTGCAAGAAACGGAATCTAAAGGTGAATGTATGGAAGAGTAAAGTGATGGTCTTTGAGAGAGGTGAAGTCAGTGAATGTACAGCGAGGTTGGATGGTGAGGAATTGGAAAATGTGAGTACGTTTAAGTACTTGGGTAGGGTGATGAGTAAGGATGGAGGTTTGGAGGGTGAAGTGCTTGAAAGGGTACAGCAGGGAAGAAAGGTTGCTGGTTCTTTGAAAGCAGTGATAAGAAACAGGGAAGTGAGCATGGAAGTGAAAAAGTTACTACATGACAGTATTGTGATACCAACTCTAACGTATGGAAGTGAAGCTTGGACGTTGTTGGAGGGACACAAGTCAAGAGTGAGAGCAGTGGAAATGAGTTATTTAAGAGGAGCCTGTGGAGTCACATGGAGAGACAGGCTGACGAATGAGGATATAAAGAAGCGTTGTGATGTGGAGGTGGATGTGATAGGAAGTGTTATGAGGAACACACTTAGGTGGTTTGGCCATGTGGAGAGGATGGAGGGTGAAAGACTGACGAAGAGAGTGTATGTGAGTGAGTTGGAGGGGGGAAGAGGGAGGGGGAGGCCGAGGATGAGATGGAGGGATGGGGTGGAGAGGTATATGAGAGAGAGGGGTGAGTTGGGAGCAGGGCAGTGAAATTGCGGGGGATAGGACGACATGGAGGCGATTTGTTTGTGGCCACCCCAAACGGGATTGAGGCGTCTGGCAGTAGACAGATAGATAGATATTCCCATTCTCTAACCCTTTCACCTTTCCATTTAGTTTCAGTCAATCCACATATATCCACTCTTGCATCCTCAAGCACCTGAACAATCTCTCTCTCTTTCACTTCATCATTCACTCCTCTCACACTCCATGTTCCCACCCTCCGAATGTCCTTTGTCCATTCCTTAGTCGTCAACATATGGTCCGTCCTGGTCCGAGGTGCTTTACTCGCTTGTTTAGTTAGTTCTTTTTACGGGGTGGGGCACTAACCCACCACCAACCCTTTTAGTCGCCTCGTAAGACAAACAGGGATACTGGGGGAGTATTCTTGAAACCCCCCTACCCCCATAAACATTAAAATATTGCACCAATGCATTAAGATAAAACAATTTTGACCACTATGCTACTTCTGATAAAACAAATTTTCCACACCACAACAATTTAATTCAATGAAGTACAGCATAGTATTCACAACTTAATGTGGATGGAAGGTTCTGCTGACTACTTGCTCTGTGGAATGGTACCAGTGGTGTCACGGGACTCTATATATCGCAGTTGTCTTTTCTTCATTTTCTTCAGTTTCTTTGCATCACTGATCTGTAACAGCAGGAGAAAGCATTAGGTAAACACAGCAAACTAATGAGCCCCCTCCCCCTCTGTATGCATGTACAGTATATGTGTGTGTGTGTGTGTGTGTGTGTGTGTGTGTGTGTGTGTGTGTGTGTGTGTGTGTGTGTGTGTGTGTGTGTGTGCACATGCATGTGCGCGCATGCGCACGCTTTTGTAATTTAACTGTACTTTTACATGAGTGAGTTGATTCATAAAGTCTGATTACAGAAAGCTCTTAATTATCTGTCAGTGCATCATCCAGCAGATGTCAATATCCATCACAGCAAATGGGACTGAACTTTGAAAAATTCTGGGGGAAGCCCCCAAATTGAAATCCTCGCCATTCATCAGAAGTCCCATCATCAAAACAATTAAGTGCCATGAGCCTCACAACCAAAACAAGGCAGTGAGTCTCATCACCAAAAAAACTACTTTTGATGTTTCCAAATCTGGCAAGTTTCTAATTTTTTACTTGTATGTCCCAATCTTTGGTTTTCTTCACAAGTTCAATACAGTCAGGCCTCATTATATGTCTCTTCACTATGTGATGAAATGCAACAATGATGAACTAAAAGTTATACCCAGTTTTGCAATAACAATGGCAAAACTCAATTATGCAATCATTTTGGTGGCCACATTCGACAACTCCGTGCATACATGGTGCCTTCCATACAAGATGACAGTCAGCTGTTTTAGCCAAGATGGCTACCTAGTGTTTGCATTTGCTGTGATCTTCACCCTTTCATTCCATTTCATGCATGCAAGGCCACTGAAAAACCAATGCTACTGCCAGATAACAATGCAAGTGCATAACAAATAGTACAGAATGCAATAATAAGTGAAATGATAACCCACCATAGGTGGGTGGGGGTGCCCATCATCCAATCACTCAGTGTAGTGTTACACTACTCCAGGGTGACTCTACAATGAGTGATAAGCCAAATGATTTCCTGTAATGGGACAACCATTATTCATTTACACAATGTAGTGCTACTCTACTCCAGGGTGACTCTACACTGAGTGACAAGCCAAATGATTTCCTGTAAGCAAGGAAATCATACACCATGCTGGGTGGTGGCGGAGGGTTAGTGCCTATCCCCAAAAACGACTAATTACATTAAAAAGACAAACAAAATGCCTCGGACCAGGACTGATCCAAGGTTGAAGACCAAGGATTAGACCAAGTACATGATGCAGTTTTCCACATGAAAGGTAAGGGGTACAAATGATGAGGTGAGAGAGAGAGAGAGATTTTCAAGGGCTTGAGGATGCAAAAGTGGACACTGGTTGGCTGACTGAGACCAAATGGAGAGGAGAGGGTGTGAGAGATTGGGAATATGGATTGGGTATATGTGTGGAAGTTGGTGAGAAGGAGAATGCAAAGGAGGGTGTCTGTACTGTTGTGTGCAAGAGGTAGATGGACTTTTTTTTTTTTTTTTAATGAAAGAAGGAACCAAAGCCAGGAGGCCACACGATTCTTCCCTCCAAGAAAATAACAAAAACATGATAACAGAGAGATAAATTCAAGATCTGTTAATTTTGAGATACCTGGAAACACTGCATTTTAAAGACTGAGAATCATAGGCGGTAGGAAGTACAGACAAAGAGATACAGTTCCAGAGTTGACGTGTTGCACATATGAAAGACTGGGATACTCCCAGAATGAGAGTTTGTAGCTAGAGAGGTGCTATGCCCCTGCCATAGTAGTGGGGAGGATGCAAGCTGACAGTTCAGAAGAGCAGTGACCATTGAAGTGGCGACAAAAAAGTGATAAAGATGCAACAGTGCGGCGAAGACAGGTTGAGGGAAGCCAGTACAACGAGGAGAATTTGTAGGACAAAAAGCCTCTGACACCAACTTGTTGAGAAGAGCTGTATGTGGGGCACCTCCCACCACATGAGAGTTGTACTCTACATAGGGGCAAATAAAACCTGTGTATAAAATCAACAACTGTTGGCTTACCACACCTAATCTCTTGGTAGCCAATTTTATGAGAGGTAATATGATTTTTCCCAGATAAATCCCCAACGAATGAAACCTAAAGCATGTTTAAAGGTGATGTAGGATTGAGTTCGGTATTGTTAAAAATCAGAAGATACCCTACCGGAAAATTTTGTTGGGTTGAAAGATGTAAAAATTTAATTTTGATGCATTAACACGTACCACGTTATTGATGTAGATCTACATCCCCTCCAAAAATGCTGGTGACGTAGATCTACATCCTGCAGCACTGAGAAGTCATTGCAAGCAACCAAAGTAAAATGGAAGGTAATAATATACCTTGCTAACTTCAGACATTTCTCTGCTAAGCTTACTACACTGATTTAGGAGCACGGGAGGAGAGTGAGTTATCACAGGCTCACAGCCATTTTGGTCTGTCAGTAACCTTGAAGATTTCAGAGGTCGAGTGGCACCAACCTGACTCAATCCAACCAACTAACTGGCTTTGGCGATAACTTTTGTTGGTACTAGGGATCTTATATTGATGTATTAAGCCCATTATCCCCTGGGGGAAAAAAAAAAAAAAAAAAAAAAAAAATCCAAAATCAATTCACATGCTCACAAACGTGAGACCTTATATTGATGTATTAAGCCCATTTAGCCAGAAAAAAAAATCCAAAATCGGTTCACAAGCTCACAACCGCTCTGCTCTTTTGGTAATTTCGAAGATTTCAGAGGCAGAGTGGCACCAACCTAACTTGATTCAACCAACTTTCTGGCTTTAGTGATTACTTTTATTAGTGCCAGAGATCTTATATTGATGTATTAGCTTATT
The DNA here is from genome assembly GCF_032717465.1 of Coenobita brevimanus. Classification (NCBI taxonomy): domain Eukaryota; kingdom Metazoa; phylum Arthropoda; class Malacostraca; order Decapoda; family Coenobitidae; genus Coenobita; species Coenobita brevimanus. The sequence goes on from NC_137042.1 coordinate 16,019,055, forward strand.
TAGCCAAGGAAAAAAAATCCAAAATCGGCTGACGTAGAAGGGTACCACTTTATATTTTTGCCCTGCACTGTTCGGGTTTAAAGCAACAAGATTACTTTTACCCCAGTCAGACATTACGTGTGCCCTAGCTACACCCCTTGTTGGTTGACGTAACTGCTGAGATGGATGCTGCTGGGAGCAAATGCAAAGATGAAGGGAAGAGTCATCTGCTATTGACTGGATAGGGATAAATGTACAGCTTAGAAGGTCACTGATGAATTAAAGACAGTTGGTGATAGAATTGGAGCAGATGGGGGACGTGGAAGGTATGTGCAGGATAGTTACAGAAGAAATATGTGCAGCATGTGATGTGGTGTGTGGGAGGAAGAGAAGACGGAGAGGGGTGCAAGGAACAGCGTGGTGGACTGAAGAGGTGAGACAGGCTGTGGCACAAAAGAAGAAAGCATACAATGAATGGATGAGAAATAGGGGCGTGGAAGAAGTTGAGAGGTGGAAGAGAGAGTTATATGTAGAAAGAAAGAGAGAGGTGAAAACAGTGGTAAGAGAGAGTAAGAAGAGAGTGGATGAGGAATTTGGAAGGAATTTGGGTGTAAAGTGGAGGGACTGTAAGAAAATTATCTGGAAAGAGGTGAAGAGAGTAACACAGGGTGGAAGTGAGGTTAGCAGGGGAGTGAAAGATAAAAATGGTACAGTAGATTACTAGTGGAGAAGGGAGAAAAAGTGAGCAGATGGAAAGAACACTTTAAGGAATTGCTGAACATACAGGATAGAAATGATGCGAGTATAAGTGGCTAGGGAAAGGCTGGGAGAAGGAGGGAGGTGAGAAGACAGGAAGAAATCAGTAAGATAGAAGTTATGGAAGCAATGAAGACAGTTAAATTGGGGAAAGCCCCAGAAATTGATGAAGTGTGTGGTGAAATGCTGAAGCAAAGCGGAGAGATAGTAATAGAATGGATGTGGAAGATGTGCAGATTGGCCTGGGAGGAAGGTACAGTGCTCGTCAGAAGTATAGAGCGCCCTGCGTCCCTCCTGAGAAACAAACCTTTCAACATTGAAAAAACATATAAATAATGCATTTTATTTACCTTTAGTGCTTCGTAGGGTAGCCTTTACGTTTCTTCACGGACCTGAGACGTCTTGGAAGTGAAAGGGCGAGGCTCCTGAGGTGCTGGAGGGGTATTTTGTCCCAGGAGTCACGAATGGCGGCTTCCAACTTAGGCAGAGAGCTCACGTCTTTCCCTTGGAGACTCTTCTTTACGAGGTACCAGAGGTTTTCAATGGGGTTGAGGTCTGGGCTATTTCCTGGCCAGTCTGTCATGAATGATACCTCGCAGTCACGAAGCCAATTGGTGACCGATTTGGCCTTGTGAGCAGGTGCACCGTCCTGCTGAAACACTCGTGCACCTGTTAGCTCGAAGGAGTCTGGTAAATGATCACACAGAAGCTCCAGGTAAACATCCTGATTCACTCTGATGTTCTTGGGAAGTACAACAAGCTTCCCCAAACCCTTCCCTGAGAAACAACCCCATACCATGAGTGAATCAGGATGTTTAACTGTGCTTTCTACATACCGTGGGTCAAGTGGGTCACTACCTTTGCGTCGATACACACGTGCTCCTCTGTTACAGGTAACACTAAACGTTGCCTCATCAGACCACAACACTGACAACCATTGCTCCTCACCCCAGGTTAGATATTTATTAGCAAAGGAAAGCCTACGAATTCTCTGGCTCTTGGTGAGAAGAGGCTTTTTCACAGGCCTGTGACTTGTGTAACCAAGCTCATGCACCCTACGAGACACTGTTCTCACTGACACCTCACCAAACACTTCCGGGTTGCTCTCCTTAATTTTCCTTGCACTCACACGAGGATTAAACTCCACTGCACGTTTTAAAACATTAACAGACCTTGGGGAAGTTTTCCTAGGCCTACCAGACCGCGGTTTCTTTGTGGGAACTGCACCACTGTTTTCCTCCCGAAACCGTGCACACCAACGACGCACTGTCGATCGTGCCACACCAACCAATTCACTAATTTCCTTTGTCTGGTGGCCTGCCTCCTTTAGAGCAATGATCTGGGATATGATTTCACTCGATAGTTCACGGGTAGGTCCCATAACAAAGTTGTGAAGGCCAGAACACTGCGGGACACTCGGTAAAAAATGGCGCAATTTGAGAGGGACACTCGGCGGAGTTCCTCTCTCTCAGGCAGCCCGTGGGCGACTGAGGCGGGAACCAACCAGCGCGTCGGAAGGCCCCAGGCTACCGTGACGTCATGCTCGGAGCTCAAACTTGTGGCTCAATTCTTACCCCCCAGAATGGGTGATTCTTTTTGGGCCATAAGTATTGCGCGCCTGGCGGACAACGCTGAATACTTCTGACGAGCACTGTAGAGTCCCAGAGGATTGGAAGTCAGGTATAATTACTCCCTTGTACAAAGGAAAAGGGGAAAAAGCAGTGTTTGGTAATCATAGGGGCATTTGTCTTCTTAGTATAATAGGATAAGTGTATGGTAGGATACTTATTGACAGAGTTAGAGAAAGAACAGAGGAATTAGTTGAAGAAGAACAGGGAGGCTTTAGGAAGGGAAGAGGTTGTGTAGATCAGATATTCATTCTTAGATCTTTAGTGGAAAAGTTTCTCGAGAAGGGAAAGAAGTTGTATGCGGCTTTCATGGATTTGGAGAAAGCATATGACAGGGTGGATAGACAAGGATTGTGGAAAGTATTAAGAATATATGGAGTAGATCGAAAGCTGTTGAATGCTGTGAAGAGTATGTATGATGGTGCTAAGGCTGCAGTGCGTGTGGATGGTGAACTAAGTGAATTTTTCTCTTTGGAGGTTGGGTTGAAACAGGGATGTGTCATGTCTCCATGGTTGTTCAATCTGTTCATGGATGGGGTAATAAAAGAGGTACAAGGTAGGGTAGTGGATGTTGGAGTGGCCCTGGTGAGAGAGGACAGTGTTTGGAAACTCCCTGTACTGTTGTTTGCAGATCATACTGTGTTGTTGAGTGAAGACAAAGGGGAGCTGCAAGGCTTGGTGGATGAGTTTGGGAAAGTGTGCAAGAAACGGAATCTAAAGGTGAATGTAGGGAAGAGTAAAGTGATGGTCTTTGAGAGAGGTGAAGTCAGTGAATGTACAGCGAGGTTGGATGGTGAGGAATTGGAAAATGTGAGTACGTTTAAGTACTTGGGTAGTGTGATGAGTAAGGATGGAGGTTTGGAGGGTGAAGTGCTTGAAAGGGTACAGCAGGGAAGAAAGGTTGCTGGTTCTTTGAAAGCAGTGATAAGAAACAGGGAAGTGAGCATGGAAGTGAAAAAGTTACTACATGACAGTATTGTGATACCAACTCTAACGTATGGAAGTGAAGCTTGGACGTTGTTGGAAGGACACAAGTCAAGAGTGAGAGCAGTGGAAATGAGTTATTTAAGAGGAGCCTGTGGAGTCACATGGAGAGACAGGCTGACAAATGAGGATATAAAGGAGCATTGTGGTGTGGATGTGGATGTGATAGGAAGCGTTATGAGGAACACACTGAGGTGATTTGGCCATGTGGAGAGGATGGAGGGTGAAAGACTGACGAAGGGAGTGTATGTGAGTGCGGTGGAGGGGGGAAGAGGGAGGGGGAGCCGAGGATGAGATGGAGGGATGGGGTGGAGAGGTATATGAGAGAGGGGTGTGTGAGGTGGGAGCAGGGCAGTGAAATGGCGGGAGACAGGGTGACGTGGAGGCGATTTGTTTGTGGCCACCCCAAACGGGATTGAGGCATCTGGCAATAGATAGATAGATGGTGATAAGACAGAGCCCTGAAGAACAACACTACTGATAGCCCTAGAAGAAGAAACGTGGCCACCTACAACAGGACCTACAGAATGACCAGAAAGGAAGCTTAAGATGAAGGCACAGATAGAAGGATGGAAACCGTAAGAGGGCAGTTTAGAAATTAAAGATTTATGCCAGACTCAATCAAAAGCCTTTCAGATGTTAGGGGCAATGGCAAAGCTTTCGTCAAAGTCCCAAAAGGAAGATGACTAGAAGTCTGAAAGGTAGGTAAAAAGATCTCCAGTGGAGCGTTCCTGAAGGAACCCATACTGACGACCTGAAAGAAAGTTGTGATAGGAAAGATGCTTTAAATTTTTTTTGTTAAGAATACTCAAAAACTTTTGAAAGAAAGGATGTTAAAGCAATTGGACGATAGCTTGAGGGCTAAGAATGGTCACCCTTGTTTGGTACAGGCTGAATGAGAGCAAACTTCCAGCAGGAAAGAAAGGTACAAGTTGACAGACAAAGGCGAAAGAGTTTATCTAAGCAAGATGTAAGCAAAGAAGCACAGTTCTTGAGGACAACAGGAGGAACCCCCAACAGGCCCATATGCCTTATTAGGATTGAGGCCAGTGATGGCAGAAAATACATCAAATGAAGAAATTTCAATACAAGCCATAAGGAAATCAGAGGGGGCAAGTGATTCAGGGAAAGCACTGGAATTGTTTAAGATGTAATTGGAGGAAAAAGTCTTGGCAAAAGCATTATACTTTACCAATAGAAGAAATAGCTACAAAGTCATCAGTGTAGAAAGTGGGAGGGAAGGATGATAAGGTAAAATTGTTAGAAAGGTTTTTGGCAAGGTGCCAGAGGGAGCGGGAAGAATTTGAGTTGATGAGCTCAGAGTATTTAGTACAGATGAAATTATTTTTAGGAGAGCGAAGAACAGACTTAGCATGATTCCAGGCAGAAACATAAGAGATGAGATTCAGGGGTAGGTTGGCTCTGATAGCTTTTCTATGCCCTCTTCTTGTTGTGGACAGCAATAAAACAAGCATGATTAAACCAAGGCTTTTTGCATTAGTCAAGGGTATGAGACAGGAATGTATGCTTCCATGCTTGAGAGAATAACCTTTGTAATGCACAAGGCACACTCAGTTGGCTGTCACCCTTGGAAGCAATAATCATTACAGGAAAAATTAAAGAAGTACTACTTGAGGGCCTCCCAATCAGCAGCACCACAGCCGCTGCTTTTTGGGAGGGTCCACAGGTCTTACAGGAGCAATAGGACAGGTTAAGGCAATAAACCTGTGATCAGAGGAGCACAAAAGAGAGAAAAGATTAACAGCATAAGCAGAAGGGTTTGAGGTAAAGAAGAGGTCAAGTACAGGTGTTGGAACTCTCCCCAAGGCAGTTAGGGATACAGGTATGGTGCTGTACAAGCTGCTCTAGGCCATTAAGGATAGAAAAGATGCAGGCTTGTTCACCAAGTCGATCAGTGAAAGGAGGGGAGAGCCAGAGATGGTGGTGAACATTGAAATTACATACAATGGAGAATTCAGATAAAGGAGAAATCGATAGGCTGTATTCCATCTTAGAAGTAAGAGAGTCAAAGAATTTTTCATAGTCAGCAGAATTAAGAGATAAAAAAAACAGCAGATAAATTTAGTCTGAGAATGAAAGGATAGCCAAAGCCAAAGAGCAGAGAATTCAGTGGATTAAAGTTATGAATCACAAGAACAAGATAAGTTGTTGCATATCCTTTAAGAATTGGATGACAATGGTAGTGCTCATGAGGACATTTGTGCATGGAGGCAGTTGGTGACAGCCAATATCCTCTTTAACCCTTACACCGCGGGCTTGTTTCCCAATGTTTTGCGTGTCCCACGGGCATATTCGGGCTCCAACAGACTCTCAAAAAATATTTGTCAAAAATCAGTTATTAGTCCTAGAATATTAAAATTACATATGCATATGGCACAAACCTTCAGCTTTCTCCTAGGTTTGTTGAGCCTTCGTCGATTACCGTAGGACTTGTGGAGACCTCTGAAGTTGGGCAACGAAGTTTCCACTTTACACTTCCCGACAACCCGTAATATGATTACCACAGCCAGATGTTATCACAAGAAACACTATTCTATGATTATCAAGTAGTTTGGGATCCATACTCCAAAAAAAAACCACTGTGAAAGCAATGAAAATTACGGGTGCGTATGACCTTCCCACTTCCGCTAGTTCACTGTTGGTATTCTGTCATTTATTATTCATAAAACCCCTCACACTTTATATTTCTATTACTATATAACACTTATATATATCTGCAGTCTTTATCCATAAATTTCCTTCAGTAGTATTAGTTCATTGTCACTGAAGTCATTCAAATTTTCATTCAGTAAAATACGTAGAGAGCCACGGATTCACTTTCACTGTTATAACCTCAAGTATTTGTACTCATATTCTTATATTACTAATTACTTACATTTCTATTTACATTTTCTATTGTATTTTCAATAGTTACACTTCTATTTTACTTACACTATGTTATTCACTGTCACTTGCAGTAACATAAAACTATATTACAGTGTTCAATCATATGTACTGTACATCCATTGCTTTCACTTGCTATTTACACATTATTTTCCTTTCCCACTTGCACTTTTAGAACTGCTTCTGGCTGTGGTAATCAAAGAAGCAGGTAACACAGAGGGGAACCTGGCACTCAGCGCACTGCCAAGAGGTGCGTTTGTGCTCAGGTGTGCGTCGGGTGGTATGTGCACACACCTGGCACTAGCAGATTGCAGCCTTCCTCTTGGTTGTGGCAGGCATTTGCACCAGTCTGTGCCGATCCATGTAACGCCCTCTGCTCAAGTCTGTCGGGAAGTGTTACTGGATGGCGCCTTGGAGTTGCTGCTGTCACCCTGCCATATCTCTCAAGCAGCTGCTGAACACAAGTCCTGGCGAACAACCTCAGGGAGAAGGACTTGGGTGGCTTGACCTTCATCTTGTACAGGATGAAGGTGTTCAGCATTGTCATGTCTATGAGATACAGAAAAACTTTCCTGTACCACCTAGTATTCTTCCTGAGGCAGTCGATCTCTCCAATCATGTCGGACTTGTCCACCAGCCGCATGTTGATATTGTAGTCTAAGACAGAATCAGGTTTCCTCACAGGTTCGCCTGTCCTACGGTCGACCTTCCCACTGTCTGTCATTTCCCCTTTGTGTATGGTGGTGAGCATGTGCACGACCCTCTTGTCATGCCACCGTATTGCCAGCATCTCAGGCTTGCGTAGGTGCACGTCTTCTCGCTGCGAGGTTCCTGCCTCTGGGAATTTAAGGAAGTGGGCACGATTACTCTTGACATTGCCGCAGAAGCCGATGCCGTGCTCTGAAAGGTATTTGGCAAGTTTCGGTGCTGTATAATAGATGTCTGTATACAGCACATGATTCCCACCAAAACACCTTTCAAGGAGCACTTTCACTACACAGCCTGAGAAGCCAAGGGTGTGTGTTTTATCAAGATCGACAGTGCTGGATGAATAAATGACGAAGTCAAGGATGTACCCCGTCTTACAGTCACACAGTACAAAGAGCTTGATTCCAAAGCGATGGCGTTCGCTTGGAATGTACTGCACAAACCTAAGACGTCCTCTGAACAAAACCAAGGATTCGTCAATGACAACCTTCTGAAAGGGGTGGAAGAATGTCATAAACTTATCCTTCATTCTGCTCAGAATCTCCCGGATCTTCCAGAGTGGGTCGGTTTGGGAAGGTACATCATTGTCGGCAAAGTGCAGGTTTCCCACGATGTTCCGGAAGCGATCTCTGGCCATGTACTTATTGAAGGTGGGTGAGGGTAGTAAGGGGTCCATGGACCAGTTTTCTTCCAACTCATGCTTCTATGAGTGTGGCATGAGAAGCATGAGGGCAAAGAACACATACAGCTCCTGCACTCCCAGCATGGACCACTGTTGCATCTTGGCTGCACTGTACCACTTGCAGCATGTTGTGATTCATACCTGTTGGTCTCATCACATATGTGCTGCATGACTTCGTCATCAAGGAAGGCCAAAAGGAAGTCCACACACTCAGCATCCTCGTCAAGAGCGAAGGCAGGCTGTATTCCTGAGGAACTCTCGTCAAAATGGAGATGTTCAGGGACAAAATTGGACCCTTCCGTCCACGCGAAGGCATCCAGGATTCCCTGTTGTGGCGGTGTAGGGTGGGTGAGGGTGGAAGGCGACTGTGAGGCAGATTTATCTGGTTCAAGGTCACTCGCACTGACCCTGGGTTGCCGTACAGCACTAGCAGCCCTTACTCTACTGGCAACTCTACTTTTACGGGTCAGGGATTTACCTCTTCCTCTACGGCCTGCCTTCACCGTTGATGCTGGTGGTGACTCCAACGACGAAGACTCCGGAGAAAATTCAGCAGAAGAAGAGGAAGAAATGAGTGAAGTGAGGCTTGGGGAACGGGGAGGTGAATCACCTTGGGACTCATGGCGGGCTGGGTCACGCGGGGCCATTGTTCCGAGGCTAACCCGCCGCCTTTTCATTCCCATCCCAAATTCCTTCTCTTGCTGCACTAATGGCTCCTTTCCCTTTGAGCTAGGGATAACTTGGGACACTGAAGCACTCATACTAGTAGTTTCTGGCACGATTTCCTCGCCCGGCTCATCACACGAATCCCCCGAAGGGTCATAGTCACTATCCATCATTATCATTGATAATTCGGCTAGTTCACGTTCCACTGCAGAGTCACTTAGTCCTTTCCTGCTTCCCCCACGAGTTTTTCTGGGTGTAGAGGTCACGGGGCCCTTTGCAATGGGCGTAGAAGCGGCAGAAATGGCGGGGCACGAGTGCGACATGCTTTGACCACAGAGGAGGACAAGGAACTAAATGGCGCGGCTTATCTGAGAAGGCAAGGGTTGACAGTGACAATGGGGCTGACAGCTGCTAACTTACATGCTAAGAAATTATTGGTAGAAAATCTCGGCAATACATAAAGAAATAGGTAGTTCCAGGTGAATGTAAATGTCACTTAGGCTTCTCCCTTCCTTTCTGATATATATTTTTATTACAGAAATAGATTACAAGGCATAATTCAAAGGGGAAATTACCGTGGGAATTTAGCGAATGAATGCATATGAGGTGTTCTCAGGTGATAATTAGCCAATTCCTGGTGTATACCACTATCACTTACCTTATTTTTTTTTGGTATAAATTATTTTGTATAAGTATAGGACATAGGGCTTATTTCAATGGATGAAATCTGTGGAAAAATCCAGGGGAGATTTGCTTAGCGCAGCGCGGCAGGGCAGGCGATAGGAAAGGATAAAGGAGGTGAGGTAGGGAGGGGTGAGACGGTACTGGAGGGGAGTCAAGAACGGGGGAAAATGGCTAAATTGTCAACAATGGATGGGAGTACAGATGAGATTAGGAGTGCAGACTATTGGTGGACAGTAGCAGTACATGCTAAAAAATGATTAGTAGTAGAGAGTGAGAGCAGTATGAGTATAAGTGGTTGGGGAATGGCTGGGAGAAGAAGAGATGAGAGGAGGGAGGAAGAGATCAGTAGGTCGGAAGTAGTGGAAGTGATGAAGAAGATTAAGCTGGGAAAGGCCCCAGGAATTGATGGAGTGTGTGGTGAAATGCTCAGGTATGGGGGTGAGATTGTTGTGGAGTGGATATGGAAGTTGTGTAGATTGGCTTGGGAAGAGGGAAGGGTTCCAGAGGACTGGAAATCAGGTATAATTGTTCCTCTGTACAAAGGAAAAGGGGAGAGAGAAGTATGTGGTAACCATAGGGGTATTTGCCTTCTTAGTGTGACTGGTAAAATATATGGTAGAATACTCATTGATAGGGTTAGGCATATGACAGAGAAGCTAGTTGGAGAAGAACAAGGGGGATTTAGGAAGGGAAAAGGGTGTGTAGATCAGATATTTGTTCTAAGATGTTTAGTGGAGAAGTATCTAGAGAAGGGAAGGAAAGTGTATGCTGCCTTCATGGACTTGGAGAAAGCTTATGACAGAATAGATAGGCAAGGTATGTGGAAGGTATTAAGAATATATGGAGTGGAGGGGAAATTGTTGAGTGCTGTGAAGAGTATGTACGAGGGAGCTAGGGCTACGGTGCGAGTGGATGGTGAGCTGAGTGAGTTCTTTGATCTCAATGTGGGACTGAAACAGGGGTGTGTGATGTCTCCATGGCTGTTTAATATATATATGGATGGGGTTGTAAAGGAGGTGCAAGGTAGGGCAGTGGATGTGGGGGTAGCCCTAATGAATGAGGGTGAGATTTGGAAGCTTCCGGTGTTGCTGTTTGCTGATGATACAGTATTGTTGAGTGAAGATGAATGGGAGTTGCAAGGTTTGGTGAATGAATTTGGGACAGTGTGTAGGAGGAGGAAGCTGAAAGTTAATGTAAACAAAAGTAAAGTTATGGTGTTTGAGAGAAATGAAGTCACAGAATGTACAGTGAGGTTGGATGGTGAGGATATGGAGAATGTGAGTGCATTCAAGTACTTGGGTAGTGTGATGAGTAAGGATGGAACTTTGGGGGATGAAGTACGTGAAAGGGTACAGCAGGGAAGAAAGGTTGTTGGTACACTGAAAGCAGTGATGAGAAATAGGGAGGTGAGTATGGAAGTTAAGAAGTCACTGCATGATGGTATTGTGATCCCTACCCTGACGTATGGAAGCGAGGCGTGGACCTTGCAAGAGGGCAACAAGTCAAGAGTGAGAGCAGTGGAAATGAGTTACTTGAGAGGAGCACGTGGAGTGACGTGAAGGGACAGGTTGACGAATGAAGAAGTGAAGGAACGTTGTGGGGTAGATGTGGATGTGGTTGAAAAGATTAGGAGAAATACACTGAGGTGGTTTGGACATGTGGAGAGAATGGAGAATGAAAGACTGACTAAGAGGGTGTATGTAGGTGAGGTGGAGGGAGGGAGAGGGAGGGGTAGACCGAGGATGAGGTGGAGGGATAGAGTTGAGAGGTATATGAGGGAGAGGGGGGTGAGTTGGGGGGAGGGTAGTCAAATGGTGGGTGACAGAGTGACTTGGAGGCGTTTTGTCTGCGGCCACCCTTTGCGGCATTAGGGCGTCGGGCTATAGATAGATAGATAGATAGATAGGAAATCTCAAAAATACAGAAAAAAGTAGGTAGTTCCAGGTGAATGTAAATGTCACTTTGGCTTCTCACTTCCTTTCTTATACAGTAATCCCGCATTTTTTGCGGATTTTTTGTCTACGGTTTTGCCCTCTCGCGGATTTTCTTAGCATTAATAAGTTCAACAAAAATATCCTTGAATATACAGAAAACAAAAAATTTGAAATTCCCGCAGCTTCCAATTGTAGCGCGGTAAACTCACGCCACCCTCTGTCCCTTTCCCGTGGCCCCTCTGCCAGTGTTACCATATCTAGCATAATTTTATTCTTTTAGCATAATTTTGATCAAATTTTCGAGTCTGGAATATTTTTTAGCATATTAGAAGTTTTAGAATCATTCTAGCATAATTTAGAATGGAATGGAATATTTTTGGAATAATTTTATAAAAGCTACAAATCAGAGAGAGAGAGAGAGAGAGGAATAAGGTGAGAAGATGTTTGAATAGTTGGTTACTTTCAGTTTGGCCTTGGTTGGGTTGGATTAGGTTAGGTTAGGTTGGATTAGGTTAGGTTAGGTTAGGTTTTAGGTTAGGTTAGGTTCGGTTTGGTTCGGTTAGGTTAGGATAAGTTTGAGCTTTGTACTTTACCCATGAAACCTAGGTTTTTCCGATGGATTTTGGTATGATTCATTCGATTTTCAGCTTCATTTCAGTCGGAAATGACCATTTTCTGTTTCCCCCCCTCCCTATAACCCCCGATTCCCCAAAGATCCCCCATTATTTCAGGGGGATGGGGGTGGTCATATCTCAAAATCTGGTTATTTCCGACGGAAATGATGCTCAAAATCGAATGAATCATCAAAATCCATCAGAAAAACGTAAGTTTCGTGGGAAAAAGCAGTATGGGCAGATACCGATATTTATCCTCTTACTGTATGTAGGTTCATTTTAATATTTTCATAGTAAACAATACATAATTAATATGTTGCACGAATATGTATAGAATTTTATCATTTAGCTTCAAGTTAGCATAATTCATTTTTTACTTGGAACAAATTTGCTCAATCTAGCATAATTTTTTCATTGCCCTAGCATAATTTCGTTGTTTGGATATGGCAACACTGCTCTCTGTCTCGCATTCCTCAGTCCACGCCTGACTGTCTTAAGTGGCTGGTGTGCTTGTAACCACACTATGATATGAGCCTCTTGCCTCCCACTTGCTTTCCACATGGCCCCAGGACGTAAGCCAGCCTCACCAAAGGCTAATAATACAATTAGTAAGAACTCCAAAGTGACAAAACGATCAAGAAAAGTTATGACCTTAGCAGAGAAAATTGTGTTACTGGACAAGCTAAGAAACGACCGTGCGAGTGTTTGCTCTCACCAGTTAATGCATCTTTTTATTTTGTACTGTTTTGTGAATAAATGTGTAGATAATTGTGTATTACAGTACGGTGTTTACGTTTTTCCTTCATACTGGGGTATGTGCTTTCAATCTTGTAAGAAGGTATTTCGGGATGAGTATGGAGGTTTCGGGACAATTCGCAGTCACAACAAACACAAAACAATTCGCCTTCATTAATGAAGATAGCTATGGGTGACACTAGAATATAATTCAAAGGCGACTACAGCGAGGAAGAAACAAGTTAATTATTGACTAAAGGTGCAACTAATAAGTAATATCCAGAACCTACGCTACTGAACATAGACTTTGCTTGATCCCCCTGAAATATAGTTATTAAAGTATTGATTAATTAATAATAAGTATATTGATGAAAGTATTGATTAGTATATTTATAGAATGGCGGGGAATCGTCCAGGGTGCGAATTGTTCTGAAGGGGAATCGTCCATGTTTTGACGGGGAATTGTCTGACGGCGAATTGTCTCGCAATCAGTATGGACATGGACTGTGTGATGGGCAGCATGGTGGATACAAGTGTAAGATTCAATTGTTAATAGAGTATTCGCGGAATTGAATTTTCGCGGGGATTACAAGAACGTAACTACCGCGAAATATGCGGGATTACTGTATATATTTTTTTTACGAGAATAGATTATACGGCATATTTCAAAGGGGAAATTTCCATGGGAAATTAGCGAACGAGTGCACGTGAGGTGTTGTCAGGTGATAATTAGCCAAATCAAGGTGTATAGCACTATCACATACCTTATTTCTTTTTGGTATATATTATTTTGTATAAGAATAGGGCATAGGGCTTATTTCAATAGATGAAATCAGTGGATAATTCCGGGGGAATTTTGCTTTAGTGCAGCGCGGCCGGGGAGGTTAGAGGATAGGGTAATGGAGGGGAGGTAGGGAGGGGAGTCAGGAACGGGGAAAAATGGCTAAATTGTCAACAATGGATGGAAGTACAGATGAGATTTGAAGTGCTGACTACTGTTGGACACTGGCAGTAATGACAGATGATACAAGCCACCACTTGTAAGCCCGGGATAATTCAAAATAACACAGAATCACAAAAGTGACACCCCGCGGTATGATCCATTGGGCCCGAGCGTCACGAAAGTGACGCCCCGAGGTTAAGGGGTTAAGCACAAAATGATCCACATGTATACATGGTGAGTGATGAGAATGGTGGGTGGCGAATTGAATGAACGTGTGGACGAGAGAATTAAGACGTGCTGGAAGCAACAGCATACAAAAGTAGGGGATTTCCCCCCCCCCCCCAACTCTGGGCAAAGGCTTCAGGGCCTATTTCTTGAGGGCAGTGGCTTATCCCAAGGTCCAGCAGTCCTACACACCTCCATATGTCACTACCTCGGCGCCGACACCTGCCGTCCATAGTCAATACATGCCACGGTTGTCTTATAATGGGGTGTATTGATATCAGTGAAGGTAGTTTTACGAAATGTCGGTGAGTCATCTGGTAGATCAGGAAAGTCTGCTTTTATGAAATTCAAATCCTTAAATTGTTCCATGCCCAAGTCGGGATTTGAGCCTGGGTCCATTAGGACAGGCTGCCTCTCTACTGATTCAGACACTGCCTCCCCCACCACTTTGTGGTGAAAGTCAAGGTACAAAGGCGATGGATAAATAAGAGAGAAGAGCACGAGGAAGTAGTCCATATAAAGAAAGTAGAAAGGCTGCATGAGGGAAAAAAATGCAAAATATACGACAGAAGTGAAGTGATTAGGTTAATATGATTTGAAGCAAATGGGGGAGGTGGAAGGTGTGTGCAAGGTACTTGTATTCACAGAAGAAATCTGTGCAGCATGTACAGTGCTCGTCAGAAGTATGGGGCGCCCTGCGTCCCTCCTGAGAAACAAACCTTTCAGCATTGAAAAAACATATAAATACAGTAATGCATTTTATTTACCTTTAGTGCTTCGTAGGGTAACCTTTACGTTTCTTCACAGACCTGAGACGCCTTGGAAGTGAAAGGGCGAGGCTCCTGAGGTGCTGGAGGGGTATTTTGTCCCAGGAGTCACGAATGGCGGCTTCCAGCTTAGGCAGAGAGCTCACGTCCTTCCCTTGGAGACTCTTCTTTACGAGGTACCAGAGATTTTCAATCGGGTTGAGGTCTGGGCTATTTCCTGGCCAGTCTGTCATGAATGATACCTCGCAGTCACGAAGCCAATTGGTGACCGATTTAGCCTTGTGAGCAGGTGCACCGTCCTGCTGAAACACTCGTGTACCTGTTAGCTCGAAGGAGTCTGGTAAATGATCACACAGAAGCTCCAGGTAAACATCCTGATTCACTCTGAGGTTCTTGGGAAGTACAACAAGCTTCCCCAAACCCTTCCCTGAAAAACAACCCCATACCATGAGTGAATCAGGATGTTTAACTGTGCTTTCTACATACCGTGGGTCAAGTGGGTCACTACCTTTGCATGCTCCTCTGTTACAGGTAACACTAAACGTTGCCTTATCAGACCACAACACTGACAACCATTGCTCCTCACCCCAATTTAGATATTTATTAGCAAAGGCAAGCCTACGAATTCTCTGGCTGCTAGAGAGAAGAGGCTTTTTCACAGGCCTGTGACTTGTGTAACCAAGCTCATGCACCCTATGAGACACTGTTCTCACTGACACCTCACCAAACACTTCTGGGTTGCTCTCCTTTATTTTCCTTGCACTCACACAAGGATTAAACTCCACTGCACGTTTTAAAACATTAACAGACCTTGGGGAAGTTTTCCTAGGCCTACCAGACCTTGGTTTCTGTGTGGGAACTTCACCACTGTTTTCCTCCCGAAACCGCGCACACCAACGACGCACTGTCGATCGTGCCACACCAACCAATTCACTAATTTCCTTTGTCTGGTGGCCTGCCTCCTTTAGAGCAATGATCTGGGATATGATTTCACTCGATAGTTCACGGATAGGTGCCATAACAAAGTTTTGAAGGCCAAAACACTGCGGGACACTCGGTAAAAAATGGCACAATTTGAGAGGGACACTCGGCGGAGTTCCTCTCTCTCAGGCAGCCCGTGGGCGACTGAGGCGGGAACCAACCAGCGCGTCAGAAGGCCTCAGGCTACCGTGACGTCATGCTCGGAGCTCAAACTTGTGGCTCAATTCTTACCCCCAAAAATGGGTGATTCTTTTTGAGCCATAAGTATTGCGCGCCCGGCGGACAACGCTGAATACTTCTGACGAGCACTGTAAGGTGGTGTGTGGGGTGAAGAGAAGACAAAAAGGGGTGCAAGGTACAGCATGGTGGAACGAAGAGGTGAGACAAGCTGTGGCACAAAATAAGAAAGCATATAGAGATTGGATGGGGAGCAGAGGCATGGAAGTTGAGAAAGAGACTAAAGTTATATATATGGAAGAAGAGAAGTGAAAAGATTAATAAGAAAAAATAAGAAGAGAGTGGAGTCTGGAAGGACTTTGAGTGTATAGTGGAGGAAATGTAAGACAATATTCTACAGTAGAAGGAGGCAAAGAAAGTTAAAGCAGGGGAGTGAAAGATATAAATGTCAGATTCCTAGTGGAGAATGGAGAAAAAGTGAGCAAATGAAGAGAACACTTTAACCCTTTAAACGCGGCCGTGTACAGCCGATCCCCCCCGCATGGCGGGGTTGTAGCGGGGTCTGAGTACCTGTGGGAAAATATTTGCCAAAAATCAGAGATTAACCCTAGAACATTAAAATTTTTATGGCATATAGTACTTACATTCAGCTTTCTCCTGAGACAGGTGTTGAGCCTTCGTGGACTACCAAAGGACTTGTGGAGACTTGCAAAGTTGGGTAACAAAGTCTTCACTTTCACACCTCCAGCAACCCGGTTTCCCCTCTACCACAGCCTCAATCTGTCACAGTACACTTTATACAACAACGTACAGGTAGTTTGGAATCTGTATCTGTACAATAAGCACTGAAAATAAGGCTACAATCAACGGAGCGTACAGCCGACATGCAGCGCGGCGGCGGTCTTCCCATCACTGAACACACATTTCCCTTTCACAGCTAAAAACACGATTGCTACATTATTTTCCTTCATAGTACTTCGCAAAGGCTCGCTTGGCACTATTACGGCCATAAAAATCACTGTCACTGCCAGTATTGTGAAGCGTGAATGAGAAAGACCACCACGGCGTGATTTTATTCTGCCTTACGGCAGGCACTTTATTTTCGCTCCTGTCGGCCACTCGCACTTCATTTCTATTGCTCACTTTTACTCTCGCTGTCAGTTTAGTGCCTTATTTATCAGTATCACTGTCATTTGTTATAAAAATAATATTTTCTACACACCAAACTGTCACTGTCAGAACATAGAATAGAAAAATATGCTTTCAACTTCTTACACTGGAGTGACTGTCACTCTCAATACTTATATTATTACTATGTACAATTATTTACACTGAAATCACTGTCACTGTCAGTGCTTTTACAACTACATACACTAATTTACACTCAACAGACTGTCACTGTCAGTACGTACAAGAAAACTAAACACTAGTATCACTGTCACTCTCAGTATTATTTACAAGATTCTTACCCTTATTTTCAATATCTAGTCAGGCTGTGGTAATCAAAGAAACACGGGTAAGCGCAGAGGGGAATTTTGCACTCTTTGCACTGCAAGGAGGTGCGCCTAAATGTTCTGTCTTGCCTGGTAGTGTGGCTGCACACATGACACCTCCTCAGTGCTTTTCCCCTCTTGGCAGTGCTAGGCAGTGGCTCCAGGCGGTGTCGCTGAAGGTAGTCCTGGCACTGTAGGCGGTCTGGAGGTGTGTGTGAGTGGCGCCTGGGACCTGATGGCAGTACCTGCCCAAAACGCTGAAGCAGCTGGTCCACACAAGTCTTAGAAAAACACCAGAGAGAGTAGTTTGCTGGCTTCCTGTTCTTGATCTTATACAGGATGAAGGCGTTCAGCATGCACATATCAAGCAAGTGCAAGAACACCTTCCTGTACCAGCGACGGTTCCTCCTCAGGCAGTCTATCTCTCCGATCATCATATCAGACTTGTCCACCAGCCGCATATTGACGTTGTAGTCAATAACAGCATCAGGCTTCATCACAGGATCGCCAGTCCTTCTGTCGACCTTCCCTGTGGCTTGCATTTCCCCCTTGTGAACTGTGGTGAGCACATTGACGATCCTCTTGTCGTGCCACCTGATCGCCAGCATCTTGTCCAATTTTTTCAGGTGCACGTCTCCCCGCTTTGATCCTTCAGCCTCGGGGAAGGCAGGGTAGTGTGCCTTATTGCTCCGGACAGTGCCACAGGATCCGACGCTGTGTTCTGAAAGGTACTTGGCGAGTTTGGGAGCTGTATAATAATTGTCCGTATACAGGACATGATTCCCGCCAAAGTACTTTTCCAAAAGCACTTTCACCACAGAACCAGAGAATCCAAGGGGGTCAGTCTTGTCCAAGTCCACATTGCTGGTGGTGTAGATAACGAAGTCTAGGATGAACCCCGTCTTGCAGTCGCACAGCACGAAAAACTTTATTCCAAAGCGGTGGCATTTGCTAGGAATATACTGCACGAACCGAAGACAGCCCCTGAACAAAACCAAGGACTCGTCAATCACAACTTTCTGGAAGGGCCGAAGGAACGTCATAAACTTGTCCTTGATCAGGTTCAGGATTCCCCTCACTTTCCATAGGGGGTCAGTTTGGGAAGGCTCATCGTTGTTGGCAAAGTGAAGGTACGTCATGAGTTGCCTGAAATGATCACGACTCATGTACTTGTTGAAGATGGGTGTGGGGCAAAGATCGTCAGCACTCCAGTACTCCTCGAGCTTGTGCTTCCAGTTATGTGGCATGAGAAGCATCAAGCCGATGAATACAAATAGTTCCCGGATCGTAACAGGAACCCATGCTGCCATCCGCGACGTGGATGGCGTTGCAGCTTCACCTTCACCTTCACGAACCGCAGCAGATTGCCCTTCGTACCTGTTCGTCTCGGTACAAATCTGCTCCATGACTTCGTAATCCAGGAAGGCCAACAGGTAGTCCAGACATTCACCATCCTCGGGGACAGGGAAGTCAGCCCGTATCCCACACCCAGCGACATCAAAGGGCAGATCCTCTGGCACAAAATCTGAGCCCTCAGACCACACGAAGGCATCCAGAGTGCCCTGCCTAGGCTGGGAGGGGGTGGGGCCGGCAGGGGGTGAGGCAGGCCGTGTGGCAGTGGGTGAGGCAGTGGGTGAGGCAGGCCGTGTGGCAGAGGCTGTGCTAGGTCGTGTCTGTGTGGTGGTGGTGGGGAGATAAGGAGAAGGTTCAAGGTCACTCGCAGTGGCCTGAGTGGTGAGTTGCCTAGTGCGAGAAACCTTACCATTAACTCTAACACTAGGTGACACTTTCCTACTCCTACCAGCACGAACACGGGGCCTACGAAAACCTCTACGCAAACCAGACTGCTTACTTCCCTTCCGAGGAGGTGAAGGAGACTCCGAAGACTCAGGAGAAAGCACAGCAGAAGATGACGACGAGAGAATGGGGCTGGGAGTGCGAGGCGGTATGGCGGCGGCGTGACCTGGTGTAGGGGACAATGGCCGGTCTGAGGAAGACAATGGCTGGGAACCGGGGTCACCACTTCGCTTCCTCTTGGCCCCCTTACCATACACTATTCCCCTTTTCACTAGAGCCTTGCCTGTTGAGGTGCTGGGCACAGGAATTGTCACTTCAGGCACCTCAGACTCAGCACTTGATAGAGTGTCTGACTCGGCAAGGCTCGATAACACTCCTACGTCACTACCATAATCCATTGACGCTTTCAACAATTCAATGCCTATAGTCGAGTCACTAAGGCCCTTAGCACTTCCTAGTAAGGGTTTGGACGGGGTAGAGGTCACAAAGCCTTTTTTCGGAGGGCTGGAAGGCACAGACTCGGAAGAGCTTGAGTGAGACATGGTGTCACCTTCAAAGATTGCGGTAAACTGATGCTAAACAGGGGCAAACCGCGGGAAAAAATGCTAGTGTGACAACTGGGGAAACAAGCGTTTCTAATTAGCATAAAGTGCTTGTGAGAGGAAGGCGCAGATTGACACGTCTGAGCTGTCTGCGCGCTGCCATATCGCACGACGAGGGGAGGCCGGGCAGCGGTGCGTGGGTGGGTAAAAAAAAATGATACTTGGCAACAACCGAGGTCAGTGGTACAAAGGTCAAGTGTGCTAAAAGTAGCTAAAGGGTGGCGGTACTGATAGACAATACCAGCTGGAGCCTGCTTGCCCGCGGTTATTCAAAATTTACTAGAATCGCAAACGCGACGATCCGCCATTATGTCCTTTTCGCCGAGCGTCGCAAATGCGACGATCCGCATTTAAGGGGTTAAGGAACTGTTAAACATAGAAAATAAAAGTAACACAAGTGGCTGGGAAGTGACAGGGGGGATGAGGGAGATGTATATTGAGGAAGAGACCAGTAGGATGGAAGCAGTGGTAGCAATGAAGAAAGTCAAAATGAGGAAAGCCCCAGGAATTGATGGAGTATGTGGTGAGATGCTAAAGCACTGGGGAGAGATGGCAGTAGATTGGATGTGGAAGATGTGCACAATGACCTGGGAGGAAGACAAAGTCCCTGAGGATTGGAAGTTGGGTATATTTATTCCCCTACACAAAGGAAAAGGGGAAAATGCAGTGTGTGGTAATCAAAGGGGCATCTGTCTTCTTAGTATAACAGAAAAAGTATATGGTAGGATACTTACTGACAGAGCAAGGGAAATAACAGAGGAAATAGTTGGAGAAGAACAGGGAGGTTTTAGGACAGGAAGAGGATGGGTAGATCAGCTATTCATCCTTATGTCTTCAGTGGAAAAGTTACTAGAGAAAGGAAAGAAGTTGTATGTGACCCTCATGGATTTGGAGAAAGCATATGACAGAGTGGATTGACAAGGAATGTGGAAAGGATTAAGAATACATGGAGTAAATGGGAAGCTGTTGAACGTTGTGAAGAGTATGTATGATGGTGCTAGGGCTGCAGTGCATGAGGATGGTGAAATTAGTTAATTTTGCTATCTGAATGTTGGACTGAAATAAGAATGTGTCATGTCTCTAAGGTTGTTCAATCCGTATATGCTGGAGCAACCTTATTGAGCGAGGACAGCGTTTGGAAACTTTCTGTTCGTTATTTGCTGATGATACTGTATTGTTAGGTGTTGGTGAAGGGAAACTACAAGGCTTGGTGAATGAGTTTGGGAGAATGTGTACAAAACAGAATCTAAATGTGAATATAGGAAAGAGTAAAGTTGTGGCCTTCAGGTGAAATGAAGTCACTGAATGCATTGCAGGGATGGATGATGAGGAAATGGGAAGTGTGAGTACATTTAAGCACTTGGATAGTCTGATGAACAAGGATGGAAGTTTAGAAGAAGTGCTTCAAAGGGCGCAACAGGGAAGTAGGTTGCTGGTTCTTTGAAAGCAATAAGTAAAAGGGATGTGAGCATGGAAGTTTAAAAAAATTAACTACATGATATCATTGTGATACTAACTCTAATATATGGAAATGAAGCTTGGATCTTGTTGCAGGGACACAAGCCAAGAGTGCAAGCAATGGAAATGGGTTATTTGAGAGGAGCATGTGGAGTTACAAGGAAAGACAGACTGACTAATGAGGAAATGAAGGAGCGCTGTGATGTGGATTTGACAGAAAGCATCAGGAGAAATAAAATGAGGTGGTTTGGTCATTTCACGACGCACTCCATCAATTCCTGGGGCTTTTCCCATCTTGATCTTCTTCACTGCTTCAACTACTTCCACCCTACTGATCTCTTCCTCCCTCCTCTCCTCTCTTCTTCTCCCAGCCATTCCCCACCCACTTATACATGCACTGCTCTCACTCTACATTCAACAAATCCTCAAAGTGCTCCTTCCATCTCCTCATGGTGGAATGCTGAAGTATGGGGGTGAGATTGTTGTTGAGTGGATATGGAAGTTGTGTAGATTGGCTTAGGAAGAGGGAAGGGTTCCAGAGGACTGGAAATAGGTACAATTGTTCCTTTATACAAAGGGAAAGGGGAGAGAGAAGTATGTGGTAACCACAGGGGTATTTGCCTTCTTAGTGTGATTGGAAAAAAAATATGGTAGAATACTTATTGATAGGGTTAGACATATAACAGAGGAGCTACTGGGAGAAGAACAGGGGGGATTTTGGAAGGGAAAAGGGTGTGTAGATCAGATATTTGTCCTAAGATGTTTAGTGGAGAAGTATCTACAGAAGGGAATGAAAGTGCATGCTGCCTTCATGAACTTGGAGAAAGCATATGACAGAGTAAATAGGCAAGGTATGTGGGTATTAAGAATATATGGAGTGGATGGGAAATTGTTGAGTGCTGTGTAGAATATGTACGAGGGAGCAAGGGCTATGGTGCAAGTGGATGGTGAGCTGAGTTCTTTTATCTAAATGTGGGACAGAAACAGGGATGTGTGATGTCTATATGACTGTTTAATATATTCACAGATGGGGTTGTAAAGGTGGTGCAAGGTAGAGCAGTGGATGTGGGGGTGACTCTAATGAATGACGATGAGGTGTGATAGATTCCAGTGTTGCTGTTTGCTGATGATACAGTATTGTTGAGTGAAGATGAATGGGAGTTGCAAGGTTTGGTGAATGAATTTGGGACAGTGTGTAAGAAAAGGAATCTGAAGTTAATGTAAACAAGAGTAAAGTTACGGTGTTTGAACGGAATAAAGTCACAGAATGCACAGTGAGGTTGGATAGTGAGGATATGGAGCATGGGAGTGCATTCAAGTACAGTAAAACCTCACTCTAATGGGCTAATTGGGACCCAAGCCATTCTGAAAAAGGCGAAATTCCGATAAAAGCTACATCCGGGCTTCCCCCTGCTAACCCGGACTTTTTCTGATATATCAGATATTAGTCCAGATTGCACCAAATTCCTTTCTTCATTAGCACTGTTGCTTCCTTACTTGTTATCCAACTCATATCCAGCAATCTACATCTTCAAGATCCTGACCCACTCCAGTGCCCATCATCAAGGTCATGACAACCACCCAATGTCCATCCACCACCCATCATCAAGGTCATGACAACCTACCCAAACATCCTTATCCTCACCCATCCCCATGCCCATGCTGGACTGAGATCCAGCAGTCCGGACCGTTCCTGGCTTTATCAGACTTTTCTTGATATATACGAAGATAGTTTGGTAGACTCCTCGAGTTCGATAAAAGCGAATTCTGGTATACAGTACTGAAGTCCAATAAATTGAGGTTTTACTGTACTTGGGTAGTGTGTTGAGTAAGGAGAGAAGTTTTAGGGATGAAGTGCTCGAAAGGGTACAGCAGGGAAGGAAGGTTGTTGGTTCTCTGAAAGCACTGATGAGAAATAGGGAGGTGAGCATGGACGTTATGAAGTTACTGCATGACGGTACTGTGATCACCTACCCTCACTATAACGGACTAATTGGAGCCCAAACCATTCCAAAAAATGCGAAATTTAGATAAAAGCGATATCCAGACTTCCCCTGCTAACCCAGACTTTTTCCGATATATGACATTAGTCCGGATTGCATGAGCGGTTTCTAA